>NC_073746.1:267003382-267313025 GCF_029784135.1 Toxorhynchites rutilus septentrionalis
TCACATGCCAAATTTCGTTCCATTTGCTTGATTAATTCCCGAGTTTTATACAGAAATTTGTGTTTCATTTGTATGGCACCCCCCCTTAGAGAGGGGAGTGGAGTGTCTAACCACCATAGAAACATTTATTACACCCTAAAATTTCCACATACCAAATGTTATTCCATTTGCTTGATTAATTCTCGAGTTATGCAAAAATTTGTGTTTCATTTGTATGGCAACCCCCCTTAGAGAGGGGGAGCGGTCTGGAAATATCATAAGTACCTTCCCCGACCCCAAAAACCCCTACATACCAATTTTCATGTCGATCGGTTCAGTAGTTTCCGAGTCCATAAGAATCAGGCAGACAGACAGAAATACATTTTTATATATATAGATTTTGGCTTAAAGTCTTTACAACATGGCCTGATTTACATTTATTCTCCACACGGTTCGTGGCTATCTCTCTCCAATTCTGCGGTCACACCGCGCTCACAATGTCCTATTCCACTTGGTCTAACTACCTTGCTCGTTGCGGATTCCCGATGAACACCATTTTTGCATAATAGTTGTTCTACATTCTTGCCTAAGACTTCGAGTGCTCGAATGTCCTCTCAAGTATTGTCCACGTTTCGTGCCCGTGGAGGACAACCGGTCTTATGAGCGTTTTGTACAGGGAACATTTCGCACGTGAAGCCTATAATAGGTACGACTCCCATTGATAATGCGTCTCCGGATTTCACAGCTGGTATCAATGTCAGACGTTACCATTGAGCCAAGGTAGACAAATTGGTCCACTACCTCGAACTTATCGTCGTCGATCACTACACTACTACATAATCGGGTCCTGTCGTGTTCGGCTTCGGAAGCCAACATGTATTTGGTTTTAGACGCATTGATTCTCAGTCCAACTTTCACTGCTTCGTGTATAAGTCTGGTGTAATGTTCAGCTACCGTCTCAAATGTTCTGCCGACAATGTCTACGCCATCAGCGAAGCAGATGAACTGACTGGATCTAATTGTACCATCGCACCATCTATTCATCGACTTTAAAGCCGCATATGATTCAAGAGCACGACAATAATTTATTATAATCGTCCAATATCTAAACGTATCTATTCCATGGCATCTCGAAAGAATTCCCAACCCGGGAAGACCCTAGACCGATCGGGAATTGAACCCAATACCTATGTCAGTATTAGCCAACAATTTATTTATTTATTTATTTATTTATTTATTCATTTCGTCAAACAAATGTAGACTACACACTTATACACTAATGTTACAATGTTTTCTTAGGTTAAATATTATTTTTGCGGTGCATGTTTCTTTTTAGCTGTTTTTTATTCATTGTTGTGTCAATTATTTCGCAGTTCTGATTGTATATACGCATCATGCGATTGATAGGGGCGTTATTTGCATAATTTGTTCTGGATGTTTTGGTTAGAAACAAATTTCGCGTTCTTAGTTGACGCCCAGGTACATAGAAATTTAGTTTTTCTAGTAATTCAGCTGACTGTACTCGTTGCGAAATTAGGTCATTAACAAAAGAAAGCATTGCAAATTCACGGCGTTCTTTTAGTGTTTGGATGTTTATGAGCATGCAACGTGCTTCATATGAAGGAAGTGGAAATGAGGTCCAGTTGAGTTTACGAAGTGCAAATAGAAGAAACTGTTTCTGGACTGACTCAATGCGTTCTTCATGTACGACCATATACGGGTTCCAAACGATGTTACAGTATTCCAGAATAGGCCTTACATATGTAATATATAAAAGCTTTATTGTGTATGGGTCCTGGAAGTTATGTGAGAAGCGTTTGACAAAACTTAACACACTATTCGCCTTATTTATTACAGAGTTGTAGTGTTCTATAAATGTGAGTTTACAGTCCAGGACGACGCCTAGATCTCTAACTATTTCACATTTTTCTACATTTTGATTTCCAAGACATATTACAATATTTGGTACATGTTTTTTTCTGCTAAATGTTATAGAGTTGCACTTTTTCACATTCAGTGTTAGTAGATTTTTATCACACCAAGTATGGAATACATGTATTTCGCTTCGAAATGCTTCGATGTCGGGCATTCCCGCTTTATCAGATCCCCGGCCACGGTACTATCGTTTCCGAGTTCGAGCAGCTGAGCATACCCAAGCCTAATTCTAGTTAATACTTCAGGCCCATTACTTATCCCAAGGCACGTCAAGAAAGTTCCCAACCCGAAAAAAATCTTTGACCGATCAGGAATTGAACCTATGTCAGCATTAGCCTTGAATTTACGAAGGTATTCCGCTTTACTAGATACCCGACAACGACCTACTAATGCGATCATTTTCGAGACCAGCCAGCTGAGCAAACCTAAGCCTAATTCCAGTCGATACTTCAGGCCCTACATTCAACCTAGGGTATAACGTGTCAACCTGAATCTACAGTGAGATCTGGCACAACACAGAAAAATCTTGTTATAATTATCTGTTGAGAAGATGATTGTACTCAAAGTTATTGATGTTTTTTTACCCAAAAACTCATGATTTCAAATTTATTTGCTTAAATACAAAAAATAAAACTTATTTTTGAAGCGTTCACATTATCTGGAGTCGCATATTCCCTTTAAAATGTCGCCGTCGCCAATAAACATTTCTTATGTTCGTCCCAGAAAGAACGACAAACAAATGGAGAGGGCGTATTTTTGGGGAAAACATATCGATAATCTCGATCAAGATATTGACGAGTTCTGCATCGCAAAATGTTTGTCTTGGTATGTTCGGAAAGTCGTTTAAAGACAGTTTGCCTGTAGAATTTGGAATGTATGAGTTAGAGCAAAAAATATTGTTTTCATGGTGACCATCTTAGAACAAAAACGCTATATCAGTTATATTAAATAATATTAGGTGTACCGGTAAGTTTCTACGGTTTTACGACAGATGGCGTAACTTGATTATTATTCCAGTGAATCAAATTTCCAGACATTCGTTGGAAAGCTACTATCATTGCGCGTCTTTTTCAGTATATGTCAAAAAATTGAAGCGTAAACAACATAGTTTTTTGCCCATTCGAAGATGTCGAATTTCGTACCAACGAAAGCGTTTTTGCGGGGAGTGTTACTTCATTACTTCAATGTGAAGAAAAAAACTGCGGAAAGTCATCGCATTTTGGTGGCAGTTTATGGTGACCATGCTCCAACTGAGCGAACGTGTCAGACGTGGTTGGCACGGTTTAAAAGTGGTAATTTTGACTTGGAAGACGAAGAACGTTCCGGACCGTCAAAAAAATTTGAAGATGAAGAATTGGAGGCTTTACTCGATCAAGACCCGTCACAAACGCAATAAGATACACTTGGAGTAGCTCAGCAACCCATATCCGATCGTTTAAAAGCAATGGGAACGATCCGAAAGATGGGACATTGGGCGCCGTATGAATTGAAGCCACGAGACGTCGAACGCTGTTTTTTCACGTGCTAACAACTGCTCTAACGGCATAAAAAAGGTTTTTTTTTTGCATCGAATCGTTACTGGCGACTAAAAGTGGGTCCATTACGACAATCCTAAACGTCGGGCAACGTATGGATACCCCGGCTATGTATCAACATCGACGGCCACGTGGAATATTCACGACCAGAAGATTATGCTGTCTATTTGGTGGGACCAGCTTGGTGTGGTGTACTATGAGATGCTAAAACCGAATGAAACCATTACGGGGGACTTCTACCGAAGACAATTGATGCATTTGAGCCGTGCACTGAATGAAAAACAGCCACAATTCGAGCAAAGACACGATATTTGTTATTTTGCAGCACGGAAATGCTCGGCCGCGTGTCGCGAAACCGGTCAAAAGATACTTGGATACGCTGAAATGGGATCAATGCAACATGGCCTGGTTGACCAGCACTTCTCCAATTTTGATGAATTCAAAAATTGGATCGATTCGCGGTTAGCCGACAAACCCGCCGATTATTTCTGCAAAGGGATTCGTGAATTTCCAAAAAGGTGGGAAAAAGTTGTGACTAGCGATGAGCATTACTTATAAATTTGTAACCATCTTTGCAGAACAAAGCATTAATTTAAAAAAAGCAACAAACTTAACGGTACTCCGATTACAAAAAAAAGTTCTACAAAGTAAATAAAAAAATGTGGCGGCACTCAGTGTCTAGAGGAAGAGATAGATACTGGCAATAAGGATACAAATTTCGTGTATTGTTCTGGCGAGAACAATAATATTAGGCTGTCAAAAAAGTCCTGCGGTATTTCCGCGAGGTGTCGTTGTAAGCGCGTAGTTCTAGTTGTATTCATTGTATCGAGTCATACTATAGCTTGTTGGAAAGGTATTTTTGCGCGCTATAATATAGTCCTTGACAGTGTTTTGTTTGGTTAAGTCGTTCGTGAGTTATAGTGTCGCAAATATAAAGCAAAAATAAAGAGAAAATCCGACATATTTTACAGTACTACTATGATAAAAGCAAAAATGCATCTCAAGCTGCCAATAAAATTTGTGCAGTTTATGGACCCGATACAGTTTCCATTTCCACCGCACAACGATGGTTTCAACGTTTTCGTTCTGGTGTAGAGGTCGTCGAAGATGCGCCACGCTCCGGAAGGCCTGTCGTCGAAAATTGCGACAAAATCGCTGAATTAGCCGAGAAAGACCGGCATAATAGCAGCCGTAGCATCGGCCAAGAGCTGGGGATAAGTCATCAAACCGTTATTAACCATTTGAAGAAGCTTGGATTCACAAAGAAGCTCGATGTATGGGTGCCACACACGTTGACGCAAAAAAACATCTTTGACCGTATCGACGCATGTGAATCGCTGCTGAATCACAACAAAATCGACCCGTTTCTGAAGCGGATGGTGACTGGCGATGAAAAGTGGGTCACTTACAACAACGTGAAGCGCAAACGGTCATGGTCGAAGCCCGCTGAAGCGGCTCAGACGGTGGCCAAGCCCTCATTAACGGCCAGGAAGGTTCTGCTCAATTCGGACCTGTACTGCCAACAACTGGACCGCTTGTAGGTAGCACTCATGAAGAAGAGGCCATTTTTGATAAACAGAGGCCGCATTGTCTTCCATCAGGACAACGCCAGGCCACACACTTCTTTGATGACGCGCCAGAAGCTCCGGGAGCTCGGATGGGAGGTTCTTTTGCATCAGCCGTATAGTCCGGACCTTGCACCAAGTGACTACCACCTGTTTTTGTCCATGGCGAACGAGCTAGGTAGTCAGAAGTTAGCCACAAAAGAGGCCTGTGAAAATTGGCTATCCGATTTTTTTTTGCCAATAAGGAAACGAGCTTCTATAACAGGGGTATTATGAAGTTGGCATCTCGTTGGGAACAAGTCATCGAACAAAACGGCGCATATTTGACTTAAAACAGATTTTTTTTTTATAATTCGTTTATTTTTACAGGCTCAGTTACTTAAGTTTAAAGGAGCCGAATTCTTAAATATAATTTTAAAACTATATATATAAACAATTTTCTTACATCTATGGTTAGTAAGGTGGAAAACCGATTACTCGCGGTGTACTCGAGTTTAGGAGGGTGACATATTTTTAGGAGAAGGATGGGATATAAGGAAATTGTAACAATGTTGATGAACACTCAATTTATAAATCTATTCGTATATCTATAGTGTATTTACATTTCAACTTATTCTACTATTTATAGCAAGAGGACGAATTACCCGCAAAGGAAGGAAAGGAGGGTATAAGGATGTAGGGGCAATCACACACGAAGATCTATAGCTTTAAGGAAAACATATATATGGGACATGTAATCAAGGTCTAACCGAACCAACACATCTCTCACCGGCACATTGGGCTGTCTTCCTCGGGCCCGAAGGGAGTTTTTTAAATTCGATCTGGCGACCAGATACACCTCGCACGACCAAACAATGTGCTCGATGTCGTGATAACCTTGGGCACAAACGCAGAGATTGCTGCTGGCAAGATTGAAACGGAAGAGTAGTGCATCTAACGAACAGTGATTGGACATGAGTCGGGAGAAGGTGCGAATAAAGCCCCGACTCAAGTCCAGACTTTTGAACCACGGTTTGAGGCTAACCTTAGGGATAATCGAGTGAAACCACCGGCCCAATTCATCTTCATTCCACTTGCGTTGCCAGTTAGCGATGGTATTTTTGCGGACTAAAGAATAAAATTCATTGAAGGCGATTTGACGCTGATAAATATCGCCTTCAATTGCACCTACCTTTGCTAATGAGTCAGCCCTCTCATTACCCGGAATGGAGCAATGTGAAGGGACCCAGATAAAGGTAATGACATAACAGCGTCTGGATAAAGCACTCAAAATTTCTCGTATTCTCTCAAGGAAGTACGGCGAGTGCTTTTCCGGCCTCACTGAACGGATAGCTTCGACAGAGTTAAGACTATCCGTTACAATGTAATAGTGTTCAACAGGTCGTGAGGCGACGCTGTCCAGCGCCCAATGAATTGCTGCCAATTCAGCAATATACACTGAGCAAGGATTCTGAAGACTGTGTGAGGTGCTAAAAAATTCGTTGAACACTCCAAATCCTGTGGACTCGTTTATAGTGGACCCATCAGTAAAGTACATATTATCAGTAAAGTACATATTATAAGATCTTTGGAGCGATCCTCGATCGTTGGTAATCTGAATATCCATGGATATCTTGCTTCATGGACAGATCAAAATGCACAGAGGAATTGATGTAGTCAGGGAAACAAACACGGTTGGGAATATATGAAGAAGGATCAACCTGCATGGAGATGAATTCATGATATGAACTCATGAATCCGGAGTGAAAATTTTGCTCGATCAGCTGCTCAAAATTTCCGATCACCAATGGGTTCATGACCTTACACCGGACGAAGAACCGAAGAGATAATAAATTGAAGCGATCTTTTAGTGGGAGTAGGCCTGCCAAAACCTCGAGACTCATGGTATGCATGGAGGGCATACATCCCAACGCGATACGGAGACAAAGACACTGAATTCGCTCGAGTTTAATGAGGTGTGTTTTGGCAGCTGATTGAAACAGAGACTGCCATACTCCATCACTGAGAGAATAGTTGTTCGATACAACAATTATGAGATCTTCGGGATGGGCTCCCCACCAGGTGCCGGTAATTGTAACCTAATATGGGCCCCCCAAGTACATTTGGAGTCGAACCAGACCCCAAGATACTTGAATGACATAGCATGAGTGATCGGTTTACCCAAAAGTTGAAGCTTTGGTTTTGCTGGTCTATGCTTCCTAGAAAAAACCACCATCTCTGTTTTCTCCGTGGAGAATTCGATCCCTAGCCCAATGGCCCAGGTTGAAAAATTGTTCAAAGTATCTTGTAAGGGTCCTTGCAGGTCGGATTCGTTTGATCCTACGACAGACACCACTCCATCATCTGCAAGTTGTCTTAGGCTGCAATTTTGTGTAAGGCAATTGTCGATGTCGCTTACATAGAAGTTGTACAAAAGGGGGCTTAAACATGAGCCCTGGGGGAGGCCCATGTAAGAGACCCGACTTACTGCCGAATCTCCGTGAGAAAAGTTCAAATGTTTCTCACAAAGCAAGTTATATAACATATTATTCAATAGAGGCGGCAGACCCCGAGAGTGTAATTTGTCCGACAAAACCTCTATTGAAACAGAATCGAAGGCCCCCTTTATGTCCAAGAATACTGAAGCCATTTGTTTTTTTTCGGCGTAAGCCATTTGAATTTCTGAAGAAAGCAACGCAAGACAATCATTCGTCCCCTTGCCCCTGCGGAACCCATATTGTGTATCTGAGAGTAGGCCATTCGTTTCAACCCATCGATCAAGGCGAAACAAGATCATTTTCTCCAACAATTTCCGTATACAAGACAGCATTGCTATTGGGCGGTACGAATTGAAGTCGGACGCGGGTTTTCCGGGTTTTTGAATAGCTATAACTCGTACTTGTCTCCAATCATCTGGAACAATATTATTCTCCAGAAACCGATTGAATCAATTCAACAAGCGATGTTTCGCCACATCAGGGAGGTTTTTCAGCAAGTTGAACTTAATTCTATCCGATCCCGGAGCAGAATTGTTACATGAGAGCAGAGCAAGAGAGAATTCTACCATCGAAAACTCGGAATCAAGATCGCACCTACCTTGTGGTATATCTCGAACAATTTTTTGCACAGGAGCGGAATCAGGACAAACCTTCCGTGCAAAATTCAAAATCCATCGATGTGAATATTCTTCGCTTTCATTCGTTGAAGAGCGATTTCTCATGTTTCGAGCCACTTTCCATAATTTTTTCATTGACGTTTCTCGTGACAAACCTCCCACGAAATTTCGCCAATAAGCACGTTTTTTCCCTTTGATTAAGTTTTTAAATTGATCTTCAAGGGCTAAATACGTTTGAAAATTTTCAGGGGTTCCACGTTTCCGAAAAGCTTTAAATGCATTCGATTTTTCTACATAAAGCTTGGAACATTGGCTATCCCACCATAGATTGGGAGGCCTTCGGGAAATGGTGGAACCTGGGATGGGTTTCGTTTGAGCGCGAACCGCGCTGTCATAGATCAAACGAGAAAGGAAGTTATACTCCTCCAATGGAGGTAAACCATCTCTGGAATTGATGGCTAGAGCAATCGCGTCCGCATATTTTTTCCAGTCAATGTGTCTTGTGAGGTCATATGCCATGTTGATAGATTCAGAAGAATTCGACCCAATGGTGATGGAAATTTTGATTGGCAAGTGATCACTACCGTTGGGGTTCTGGATTACATTCCACTTGCAATCTAACGATAGTGAATTCGAGCAAAGCGAGAGGTCAAGAGCACTTGGGTTAGCAGGAGGTTTAGGTACACGTGTTGTTTCCCCAGTGTTCAAAACGGTCATATTGAAGCTGTTACAAAGGTCATATATCAACAATGAACGATTGTCGTCGTACTGTTCCCCCCAGGCAGTTCCGTGAGAGTTGAAGTCTCCCAAGATTAATCGTGGCTCAGGAAGGAGTGAGCACATGTCATCAAGTTGTTTGCGGCTAACCGCAGCTCTCGGAGGCCAATACAAGCTGACAATACAGAGGTCTTTGCCTCTGATGTTTGCATGACAAGCAACAGCTTCGATCCCTCCAATAGGTGGAAGGTCAATTCGAAAAAATGAGTGGTACTTATTGATCCCCAATAGCACCCCTCCGTATCTGTCATCACGGTCCAAGCGTATAATATTAAAATCGTGGAAAGAGAGATCATCTCGCGAAGAAAGCCAAGTTTCGGACAGAGCAAAAAGATCACAATTGGAGTTATGAATTAAAAATTTGAATGTATCCAATTTAGGGATAAGACTACGACAATTTCACTGTAAAACAGTGATATCTCCGACCTCTCTATTTGAATTAGACATCAAGAGAGATAATCATTGCAAGGAGGGGCCATGTTTGCATCAATCGTTGCAAAATTGTCTTTAATACTGGAAGCATTGCGGTGACAATGGTTCTGATGGAGTCGGAAACATTAAAACACGTGAAGATTTGGTCCAAAAGGTCAGACAACTTTATAAATCCCGATTGGGAAGTTGAACTGGACGGAATAACAGGGACAGTTGGGGTTTTTGATGTCCCCTCGAGTGCTGGGCCATTCGAAGGTGAATTATTCCCACGGAAACCAGGAGGAACCTGATTTTGCTTGTCCGCTGCACTCGAATTTTGACGTAGGACTACGTCTTTCATTTCTATACCGGGGTGTAAAATCAAAGTTTCGAAACCGAAAGCGTTACGCCGGAGACCGAGATTTTGAGCGTTAATAGCTCCTGAACAACTGAACGAAATGGTATGATAAACACTTCATTCGAAAGATAAAATGTCTACGCGTTATATACTTGTTACTTTTTGATCCAAAAACTTGTTTCAATAGCCTTAAAATTGTTCTCAAAACAGGCTATTGAAATCACCAATCTGTATATAAGCGAGCGCCGCTCGGAAATCCACTCAGTTCTAATTGAACAGCGATTGGAGCATGTTGTCGCTGTTGTGGTGAAGCTCTTCGTTTATCATGAAAGCGCGGATGAACGGTGTCACCAAGAGCCTGTTTGTGCACCTTAGGCCAGAAGGGGATCCATCAGGAGGAGGGTGATGCCACAAACGGTTCCCCGAGAAGACATCGCTACACACACACATATTTCAAATTTTTCAACCAAGTGTAATTAGCAGGAAAGCTTCTGAAGATTATTCTTCCCCATCAGTAGGATATTTCCGTATCCAATATTGTATGCGCACGCAATCGATTATTGCTCAGTCGCCGAAAGTTTCGAGCTCAGAGAGTTCATTCCCCTCTAGTTTGCCTTCCAAATTGCCATCGTAAACCACACCTTCTCTCGATTCAATCACACACAGAAAGCATACTAAAGCGATATTCTGGTGGTGAGACGCATTCATTTTTCGTGAGGACATCGACAAGACAACATCGATGCCTAACGTGCTGGAGGAGACACATACACGCGCAGAATTCTTTCCGTTTGGATGCCATTCAGCATCGAGAAAGTTCCGGAAAGATCTAATCATTGCTGGAAAAATAATCTGCCAGTTCCTCTGGGAATTTAAAAATACATTCATGTGAAAGAGTTTATTTTAATGTTTTCTAACCATATAACACAGCGATCAAATACATTTGATTTTGTAATTTTTCAACCAAGTGTAATTAGCAGGAAAGCTTCTGAAGATTATTCTTCCCCATCAGTAGGATATTTCCGTATCCAATATTGTATGCGCACGCAATCGATTATTGCTCAGTCGCCGAAAATTTTGAGCTCATAGAGTTCATTCTCCTCTAGTTTGCCTTCCAAATTGCCATCGTAAACCACACCTTCTCTCGATTCAATCACACAAGCGATATTCTGGTGGTGAGACGCATTCATTTTTCGTGAGGACATCGACAAGACTGCCTCAGTCCACTGATCATTCAACAAGAGCCAAAGGTTGTACCGCTCATGACAACTCTACACGAGCTGATGTTTGCGCCGGCTAGTGAACATTCTATCCTGGATTCCTCGAGTCGAGAAAGACGCACCACGCTAGATATGGGGTACAGAATAGGGGGGCGTTGCTGATTAATGGTCAGCTGCATCCCAATAGGAAGTATCCCGTGTCGGGCACACGTACAGAGCATCGAAGACTGCAACATACCAATTATGAGAACACTTGTAATACTAACCTCGAGCCAACCGCGAGTAATCGGTTACATATTACTAACATAGTTGTAAGCAAACATTGTCGAAATATTGAACTCCCGGCCCCGTTAGGCTGACGCCATATGAGCCTTAATAAAATATATATTTTGGATAAAAAAAAAATCGACAAGACAACATCGTTTTATAACGTGCTGGAGGAGACACATACACGCGCAGAATTCTTTCCGTTTGGATGCCATTCAGCATCGAGAAAGTTCCGGAAAGATCTAATTATTGCTGGAAAATAACCTGCCAGTTCCTCTGGGTATTTAAAAATACATTCATGTGAAAGAGTTTATTTTAATGTTTTCTATCCATGTAACACTGTGACCAAATATTTTTCAATCAAGTGCTATTAACAGGTGGTTATCGAGTTAGTATTAACCACTGGTGGGCTTCCAGTGTCAAGGAAAATGTGGAAATATCTAATCGTTGCTGGAAAATAATCTGCCAGTTCCCCTTGGAATGGAAAATTACATTCAAGCGAAAGAGTTTATTTTAATGTTTTCTATCCATATAATACATTTGGGTTTGTGATTTGTCAATCAAGTACAGTTAGCAGGTTAGCTTCTGAAGATTATTCTTCAGAACAAGGTTTTTCGAATCCTATATTGGATGCATAAAACCTTGTTCCTCCAACGTAACGCTCTCGTTTTCGAAGTCCCCCAAATATTCATTTATTCATTCATTCAGAATGGATTTTAATTCAACTTCAAACAAATGATCTCTAAATCAACGATAGTCCTACGTCACCCTTGCGGTTATACCAAAGATATAACCCACTTCCTGTTTTTAGGCATGCTAACAGGGGGTATCACCGGAGGGGCTTGTCCTTGAACTTTGGGAGTGGTCACATTTTTGCGCCGGGGATTCCCTTGGAAAATGAACGGTGTGCCCCCGTTAGCTGTGTCCGCTTCTATTTCGTCAACGGGCAACGTGGCGAAGACATTTTGTGTGTTGATTGGTTGTTGTTGTTGGGCCAGTGGAGAAGCGCCCTTTAAAATATCCGCAAAAGTGCGTTTCGAGCGTTCCTTCAAAGAGCGCTTCTGTTTCTCCCAGCGACTCTTATAAGTTTCACAAACTGAGAGCTCGTGTGGGGATCCCCCGCAATATGGACATTTATGCTCAGTCGCACTGCAGGATTTCCCCTCATGTTGCTCTCCGCAAGTGGCACAGCGCTCCTTGTTGGCACAATAATCCGAAGTGTGACCAACTGACTTGCATTTGTTGCAAGTCATGGGCTTTGGCACGAAGAGTCGCACAGGTAGTCTCAATTTGTCCACCATAACGTAGTCAGGGAGGGCGGCACCAGCAAAGGTGACTCGAAACGAGTCGGACGGCGTAAATTTAGTTTGGTCCCCATCATGGGAAAGTTTCCCGAGTTGGCGACAGTCCAAGATTTTCACTTCCATTGAGGGGAGCTTCTTGAACTTGCCTTTTCCTTCTGCTTTTATTTGTTCGCTCGTCAGACCCGTTTCAGTTATCACCCCCTCAATTTCTACGTTATGGGAGGGTATAAATGTTCGATATTCGAGAGTGAAATGTTGATCAGCAACAATATCGTTTGCGTGTTTCCGTTCATTCACGACAACTCGCAATTTGTTCGGTCTAACCCTGCGAATTTCAGATACAGAAGTGTATCTGGCCAGATCTTTCATGATCTGAATCACGTTAAGGTTTTTTCCTTTCGGTTTTGGCCGGAGGAAAACAACCCAAGGGCCAGTTCCAGGTGCATCTTCTGGATAAACTCTGACACGTGGAGCGGAGACAACAGAGGGGGAAGACGAGGACGAGGACGAGGATGAGGATGAGGACGAGGACGAGGATTGGGTTGGATCGGAAGCATCAGAAGGGGGAAGCGAAATCGATGATGGGAGAGGGGGAGTGGAAGTAACAGTGGGTTGAGAAGGGAGGCTTGCAATTTTCTTAGAGGGGGGCTTGGTAGGATGAGCGGATTCGTCCCCAGAAGAATTATCTTCCTTATGAGGGACTCGTTTATGTTTTTTCCCAGATCTTGTATGAGATTCATTATCGGAGATCTCCATCTCTGGAGATCCTCCACTATTCTCCATTTTACAAAAATTTCTGTCTTATTTCTAAATAATTATTGATTTTAACAATAATCTTAATATATAAGTTGTTCCGATAATGCGCTCTACTGCCCTAATCAGGGAGAGACAGAGGCTACGCGCTACGGAGACAACACAATAGCGCAAGAATAGCTTACGCAGCCACGTGATGATGAATCCCGTTTGCGACAGTCACGTGATGGCGATCCCGTTATGCCGAATCAGTTCAACAGCCGCAATCCGGCTCGCTGCAAGAGCGCTGCTTCCTTTGTTCCTTCGTTCCACTTCACAAAAGGTCAGGTCGAAAGCGGACAGCAATGACCTTCACTCGTACACGATTCACTCGTACCAATAGCACAATAGCAAAAGTGGCAACGCACAATACCGACACTGAACTTTACTCGTCAAGAGTTGGATAGCGAATGACTTAAAACAGATGATTGTAACTAATTTTATGAACAAATGAAAATTCAAAAAAAATACCGCAGGACTTTTTTGACAGCCTAATAAATCATATGGTATTGATTTTCATCTGCTTTACAAAGTCATGTATACCCGTCAGTTTATTCCTGGGCCTCGAAAAAGTTCTAAAGAGTTTATTTTTGTATATTTCTTGTATAAATGATAATGTTACACATTTACAAAAACTACTTTCAGTAATATTTCAAAATATCCATTAAATAATTCATTCTTTATGAATTGATTCAGATGCTACTTCAAACAAACGATTACCTATCCAACGGTAGTCCTACGTCTACCTTCCAGTTATATCATGAATATAACTCACTTCTAGATTTTTGAATAGCACGAGTAAACAAATGGGACTTGATTGCAGTGAAGATATTCTTGAGATTTTACAGATTCTATTTGCGATTTTCGTTTCGAATAATTGACTTTTTTTTAAAAAATTTTACTTTCTTCAAAGAACAAATCTACCGTCACAACTTACATTTACTTCAAAACTCCCGCAACAAAGGTACAGATTAGCAGGGCCTGAACCATCGTTGTCATCTCGTTTGCACGGACAAGTTTTCTTTCCTCTTCCGAAGGAATCGAATGCAACTTTTCACAATGGAGCTGCAGGCGTTAGCTTTCCGTACTTTCTTACCATTGGAATTCAACTTCTTCTGCTCGAATTTCAAAGTACACATGCATCCACAAAATATCCACGATCTATCAAACTTGTCCCGGGCGAAACTTTGGCTCGTTTGCTGGTGCCCATTGAGCGCTCTCGTGTCCTCTTGCCCCGAGTAGATGTATTTCTATTTGAGTTTTGTTGTATAATTCCGTGTTTGACTTGCGAGTTTGTTGTTTGAATTCTTTTTCCCATCAAATTGTCACTGCATCACCCAGCGAACGATGGAGTTTTTGTAGCTTGGGACCGCTCAATTCGGGCATTCTGGTGCCGATGGGTTTTTACTGTTCCCCATCGGGATTCTTAAACGGACTCAGTGCTGTCAATATCGGCTCTAAAACACCCAAGCATTCGACGGAGATGGCGAGGGCAGAGAAAATAAATTTGGAAACTACTCATGTTTCTAGTTCATTTGAAACATAAAATATTGTCCCGTTTCCTCCTATCCTTGCTGTGGATCTAAAATAACAAAAAAATGTTTCTGCTCTGGGAAAACAAGGGACACATCAGACTGATAGCAAAGTTTGCCTCGTCGGAGAGCGAATCGTGGGCGGCGGATTATGGTGGTATCGCGTGCAGTGGCCAGGTGGAAAGGGTTCGTTTCTGTTTTGGTAGATATAAACAAAAAGTGGAGCTGCTAAATTAAATGGAACGCCTTCCCACGCCCGCTGATAGTGCTATGTTATGGTGAATTCCGCCATTTACGCCGTGCAAAGATTTGTTAAATGATTTGGCTAAACTATTTTTGCATTGAAGAGGGTGAGTTTTCTATTTACAGTTAACCACATTTACCGAGGAAGAAACCGTAACAGAAATGCCTTATTAGACCCTAGACTATTATTGTCGATAGAGCGTTCCCACTTGAAGTTGCCTCCGCTTCGCTTGATAGCTCTCAGTATCAAATTAATGACATGCATTATTTATAGAGAGGATAACTGATCTAGTGCTTCTCTTTCTTTTCCAATCCCTGCGTTTCTCTTGACTTCCGCTAGTCTCCAGAACTTGTGCCGTTTCGGGGATTGACATCCGATCCCAGGAATCAGCCGCCATCTCCACCAGGAGGGGCTCTAGGACTCTGCTCTGCTCTAACTTTTTGTTTTCGATATTATTTGTATTCATCTTCGGCCGGAAGAGCGCTACTATCCGGTTGCCGGCGTCGTAGTCGAACAGTTTCATTGCATTTAGGTTTGGGATGGAGATAAGCAATAAATTTAAAACTGTTTTCGATCTTTGATTTTTGTTGTTTTCCGCTCATATCGCAATTCGAGCAACGTTTTCTACTTTTTTTTGCTGCACACAACAGCGGAATGTCATTATTTTGATGGAGAATAAATCGTTAAAATTGAACCAAAGTTTTCCGACAAAATACAGTCGTTAGGGGCAAGTTGTGATTTGTTAGTGACAAAGTTTATCTGCAATTTCTTGAAATAGGTTACTTCGAACAACAATTGCCAAGTAGTGGGGATTGAAAACAGAAGAAAAAACGCACGATGGAAGACAGGATTCTAAGCTTGGGTCCTCAATTCACTTTTTCACTCAATTCAATGATGCAATCGTTCTGTGCGCCGTTTCGCTGGGATTAAGGCTAAGGAGTTATTCCTTTGCTATCGAGATGAATTTACTATCTATCCTGGCAAAGCTGCTCCGAGGAGGACTGAACATGGACCAAACTATATCATTAGTCTTCATTGTTGGCCTTTACCAACTGCTGAGTGGGATGATCGGAAACCACTCAAAGTATTATTCCTAACGATTTGTTTTCCTCCCATGTGAAAAAATTACATTAGTGCTGCTCTACTGTCTTGCCAGCGTTCCATCCTTCCTCCTGATGTATTACAATGCACTTCAGTGGATATAAACGCAATACGAAATGATAAGCGTTCGGCTTAGTGAGTGTGGCTCTGTATTTTCCTCTCGCAAATAATACGGTTCCTGGTAAATTGAATGGAATTGCTCGTAACTTTGCAGTGGTATTAATAATAATCTTCGAGAATGACAATTTGTGATTTAGTGAGGGAAGATGCACTTGCTTCGAGAAGTTTGAAGGTTGATTAATTGTGTGTAATTACTGTGAATTTCAATAACATAAGTAACAATGTGCATGTTTTCAATTTGTATCAGAACTTGTTCCATATGACGGGAAGAGTAGCAGTATGGAATGACCGGAATTCATACTGGTCATGGAGGCATTCGGAACGATGATTGCTATTCCAGCTATACATTTTTCTTCCTAGTTCATGTGTTATAACTAGACTCTCGTAATTTTTTTGAAAAATTGTGGATATTTCATTCTGAATTTGGAATCTGAATCTGAAATTTGAGTCTGAAAGTGGAATCTGGAATCTGTATCTGAAATCTGGAATCTGAATATGAAATCTGAATCTGGAATATGAATCTTAAATCCGAATCTGGGAGCTAAATCAGGACTCTGAATGTGGAATTTGGATCTGAATCTAAAATCTGAATCTGGAATCTGAAACTTAAATGCGAATCTGGAATCTACATAAGGACACTGAATGTGGAATCTGGATCCAGAATCTGAATCTGGAATCTGTATCTTGAGTTCGAATCTGGAATCTGAATATCTGATCTGGAATCGGAAATCGGAATCTAAATCTTGAATTTGAAATCTGAAGTTAAATCTGGATCCTGAATCTGAATCTGGAATCTCAAAACTAGAATGAGGAATAGGGAATATGAATATACAATCTTAATCTGCAATTTCATGCTGGACTCTGAATCTGGAATCTGAGTCTGGGATCTTAAACTGGAATCAGAATCTGGAATCTGGAATCTGAATATTTGATCCGGAATCTTAATTCCAGATCTGGATCTGGAGTCTTAATCTGGAATCTGAAATCTGGAATCTGAATCTGAAATCTGGAATCTGGAAGCAGACTCTGGAGTCTGAATTCGCAATCTTAAACAGCAATTTCATACTGGAGTCTGGAATTTGAATCTGGAATCTGGAATCTGAATCTACAATCTGAATCTGGAATCTAAATCTGGTATCTGAATCTGGAATCTGAATCTGGAATCTGAATCTGGAATCTAAATCTGGAATCTAATATCCAGAATCAGAATCTAGAATCTGGATTCAGAAACAGAAATTCGGTATCTGGAATCAGACTCGGGAATCTGAATATGCAATATCAATCTGCAACTTTAACTGGAATCTGAATCTGGAATCTCAAACTAGAATCAGAATCTGGAATCTTTATCTGGGATCTGAATATGGAATCTGGAATCTGGATCTGGAATTTGAATCTGGAACCTGAATTCCGGATCTAAATCTGAAATCTAAAATCTAGAATGAGGAATCGGGAATCTGAATATACAATCTTAATCTGCAATTTTATACTGGATTCTGAATCTGGAATCTTAAACTGGAATCAGAATCTGGAATCTGGAATCTGAATATGTGATCCTGAATTCCTGAATTTTGGATCTGAATCTGGAGTCTTAATCTGGGTTCTGAAATCTAGAATCTAGAATCGTGAATCTGGAATCGGGAATCTGGAATCTTAATCTGGAATCTTAATCTGGAATTTACATCTGAAATCTGGGATCTGGAATCAGACTCTGGAATCTGAATATGCAATTTTAAACTTCATTTCATACTGGAATCTGGAATCTGAATCTGTAGTTTGAATCTGGGATCTGGAATCTGAATCTGAAATCTGGAATCTGAATATTAAATCTGAATCTGGAATATAAATCTCAAATCCGAACCTGGGAGCTAAATCAGGACTCAGAATGTGGAATTTGAATCTGAATCTGGAATCTTAATCTAGAATCTGAATCTGGAATCAGAATCTGGAATCTGGAATCTGAATCTGACACCTGAGCTGGAATCAGAATCTGGAATCTGAATCTGTGATCCGGAATGTGAATTTAAATCTGGAACCTGAATTCCGGATCTGAATCTGGAATCTTAGTCTGGAGTCTAATATCAAGACTCTGAAATCGGGAATCTGGAATCTGAAGATGCAATCTCAATCTGCAATTTCATACTGGAATCTGAATCTGCAATTTGAATCTGGAATCTGAACCTAAAATCTGAATCTGAATCTGGAATCTGAATATAAAATTTGAATCTGGAATATGAATCATAAATCCGAATCTGGAATTGAATCCCACACTCTGAGTGTGGAATTTGAATCTGAATCTGGAATCTGAATTTGGAATCCTAATCTGGAATCTGAGTCAGAAATTCGGTACCTGGAATCAGGTTCTGGAATCTGAATATGCAATATCAATCTGCATCTTCATACTGGAATCTGAATCTGCAATTTGAATCTGGAATCTGAACCTAAAATCTGAATCTGAATCTGGAATCTGAATATAAAATTTGAATCTGGAACATGAATCATAAATCCGAATCTGGAATTGAATCCCACACTCTGAGTGTGGAATTTGAATCTGAATCTGGAATCTGAATTTGGAATCCTAATCTAGAATCTGAATCTGGAATCTGAATCTGACACCTGAACTGGAATCAGAATTTGGAATCTGAATCTGAATCTGGAATCTGAATCTGACACCTGAACTGGAATCAGAATTTGGAATCTGAATCTGAATCTGGAACCTAAATTCCAGATCTGAATCTGGAGTCTTATATCTAGAATCTGAAATCGGGAATCTGGAATCTGAATATGCAATCTTAATCTGCAATTTCATACTGGAATCTGAAATCTGAACCAGAAATTCGGTATCTGGAATCAGTCTCTGGAATCTGAATATGCAATATCAATCTGCAACTTCATACTGGAATCTGAATCTGGAATTTGAATCTGGAATATGAATATGTGATCCGGAATCTGAATCTGGAATCTGATTCTTAAATCTGAATTTGAAATTTGAATCTGGAATCTGAGTCTGGAATCTGAATCTGGAATCTGAATCTGGAATCTGAATCTGGAATTTGAATCTGGAATCTGAATCTGGAATCTGAATCTGGAATCTGAATCTGGAATCCGAATCTGGAATCTGAATCTGGAATCTGAATCTGGAATCTGAATCTGGAATCTGAATCTGGAATCTGAATCTGGAATCTGAATCTGGAATCTGAATCTGGAATCTGAATCTGGAATCTGAATCTGGAATCTGAATCTGGAATCTGAATCTGGAATCTGAATCTGGAATCTGAATCTGGAATCTGAATCTGGAATCTGAATCTGGAATCTGAATCTGGAATCTGAATCTGGAATCTGAATCTGGAATCTGAATCTGGAATCTGAATCTGAAATCTGAATCTGGAATTTCAATCTGAAACTGAATCTGGCATCTGAATCTGGAATCTGAATCTGGAATCATTAAAATTTCATAAATAACTCGTGCGTGGTTTTTAGTTGAAGATGGTTGATTGATGAATCATTCTTGCCCCGCGAGAACAAGCTGATCATATGTCGCTATTTGTCTTTTCATGTCAATGTACACATTGCACTGCGTATTCATCGTGAATGCTATCGCGATGGTTTTTTTTTCAAAGTTGACACTCACTCAACACAGGCGATTGTTTTTTGTTTCACCAGCACCGTTATTCCACATTTGTCAACAACTTCGATCTACCGTTGGCAACGCATAAAACCAACAACTTTGTTTGCGTGTGAATAAAAAAACAGAAGTACTCTCCACCAGACAACAAGAGTGGTACTTCCTCCGAACAAAACTACAGTGTGTGTTGGATCTTTTAACTTTCTCATTTCATTCGCCTTTAGCATCGGAAACGGCCATTTTGTAAAACTTTATTTCTCAGCCGTATTCATCGCTAGCTGGATGGCTGATGAATCGAGCAGCGGTGCAGCTGATTTTATACATACTGGCTGCCAGGAGAATCACACAGGGGATAGGCTTGAGATGCAGTGTTTTTATGTTAGCAGCAGAAATAGTTGCCAATGTTAACTTTTTTTTCACAAAAACGTGACCTGTTTTCTAATTTGGTACACTTACAGGAAGACGTATGTAGTTCTACATCAAAAATATCAGGTACCTGAGATGTAAAGTGTTAAACTGGAAACTGGATACTATAATCAGAAACCTAAATATCAGAATAAAATCATGAACTCAAATCTTCGTCTAGAGTTATGATTTTGAATGAATGTACAAATTATTGTAACATGAATGAGAGTTTTCGATTGATTTGCGAGTATTGCTGCTCAAACGTATCAAATACTTTTGGGAACAGACGTTATTTCAAGATGTTCAAGATGTGAGCGTTGGATTTTAAATTATATGTTCAATTTTTTTTCTATGTAAGACTACGACTTTCTTTAAGAGTTTCAATTTCGAAAACATGTGTTGTTTCTTTGAATTAATTTTAACATTACCTCACCAACCAGGCTAGCTGTTCGAGAAATCGAAACGTTCCAAAATTATTGCTGCTCACGATGGAATCCGGATGTTCAGCTTCGACCAAACTTGGTTGCGCGTCCTTTCAAATGGAATCACCTGGCGCACCTTCAAAATCATCACACTCGATCTTCCGCGCTTTCCATTTCTCACCACTTCCTTCTAGCTTTCTATTACTCCTTCACTACTCTTTTCGAATTCGCTTTTCTCAATCTTTTGTACTTCCGATGTGCTTCTTCAAATAAATCGCTTTTTCCTTCTTAACGTTTTTCTTGCTTCCGTTTAGCTTCGCAGTCGCAGTCCAAGTCCCCCTTAAACGCTTCATCACCTTCCTTCTTCCTTTTCATTCTCTCTTTCTCTCTCTCTCTCTTTCCTCTTTCTTGATGGTCTAAACTTTCCGGATCTCTCGTTGTCACTCGATGCTCTCCAGTGGTATACTCCTCAAAGGTGTGGGTTAGTAGGGTTGCACAATCATTTTATAGCAAATTTTTACATTTAACAATAACAACAGAACCAGTGATAAAAATATAAAATTCAACTTATAAACTACGGAAATACATAGAAAAAACAATTTTCTGTTTCACCATAATTGTGGCGCAACAAGCGCAATCGAACTTTATTCACTAGTGTCGCAAAGACGTCAAAGTTTGAGTTTTTCGAAAACCGTAAAAACGCCCAATGTACATGAATTTGGGAGTAAAATGTACATTCCATGAGGGAGTACATGATTTCGGAGTTTTGGAAAAATGTTGTTTGATGCCAAGTGACTTCTAATTGCGTGAAATATCGAGATCTACTGTCCCAGAGAGTCGATTTTTGATAATATCCCTTGGGTGATTTTAAGGCTTTCTAAAAACTCAAACTTTGGCGTCCTGGCAACACTAGTAAATGAAGTCCGATTGAGCTGAAATTTTGCATAGGGTATTTTTCGCGGGAATCAACATTCTGCAGAAAGTCCCTTTCGAAAATTCGAAAGTCACTTTTTCCACACATTCATTGGCACTCTAATGTACATGATATGCAATAAAGCAAAACTTAAAAGCTAATATTTTGTGACTTAACTATAGTAAATTTTCTCTAAAATAGTTGCACGTAATTCGCGCAGCAGGATTTTTTCCCAATGGCAATCCGTTTTCCTCAACCCTAGTAATAACTTTATCGATTCCACATAAGGCTGTTTCATTTAAAACACAATTTTCGGACCCTTCATCTTCATCAACCTGATGTGGCTACAAAACTGATGAAGCATTCGCTCCCTCGGAAGCCTAAATCGATTTTTTATCATCGTAGAAAAATACATCTTTCTACGATGATAAAAAATGCAAAACTATTGTTGGCTTGTCATCGTCGTTCAGAGCCTCAAACTCCACTCATCGATTCCACTACATCGATTTCAATCTCAACCTGACAAATTTTATAAACATAATGTGAACATGGGGGGCCTTCGTAGCCACTTGGTTACGCGTTCGCTTACTAAGCGATCGATCGTGAGTTCAAAAACTCAGGGCCCTCAATTGACCATCTTTGTGTTGTTATAGAATAACTACGTCCACGCAACCATCATCAGCTATGGAGATCGATTCACGGTGGAACAAAGATCGATTCATCCATACAACTGCCCTGCTCTGCAAGGAACATCGGGCTGCTGTTCTATAAATAACCCAACAATGATCAATATCAACTGTCTCCGCTGTCCGGTCTGCTGAACAATGGAAAAACAGATAGAATTCCCTTACGCCTAAATGGCTACTACTGTGTAATTTACCATAATGTAATTGAACAGAAAATATAGCGCCTAAATGGCTACTACTTCTACTGTGTAATTTACAATTTATAGAAACATAAATATATGTACATGTACACGATAAAAACCCGGCTCTGTTACAGATAAAATGCTAATGAGCCTGATAAAAAAAAAAAAAAATGTGAACATATGGATAACTTTAGAAGATGTCAAATTAGTGATAGTGAATAGGAATGGGCGATCCTGGATCTATAGTCTTTTTCTCTCTGATTTCCGATTGTTTGGGTCGATTCATTCTACTCTAAAAAATCGCGAAAATGGATCTTTTCTTTTCGATTTTTTTGATTGTAGAAAAATGGTAAATTTGTTTTCAGTGAACTTTGCTATTAATGTTACCAAGAACCACTTGACAATTGTCATAAACATTGTATCCCTTTCAAAGTTTTCAAATTAGTGGTCGTAAACATAGGAGATGCAGTTTTGTAAGTTTGGTCATTACCATACAAGAGGTCACAAGTTATATTTACATCATCACGGCTGACAGTGAAAATTGCGACGAGATGGGATGATGACATCAGGACCAACTGAAGAGTTCTTTTTAGAACTGGGACTTCTACCAAGATTTTGACTAAATGCCAGACGTTTGACACGGTTGGATTCAATGACAATGACAATAATTGTTCTGGATGAATATTAGTTATTGAATTTGTAATAATTTTCAAACAATTAATTTAATTAAATAATTTCATGACGGTTCAAGATGAATGCTCTAGAAATTATTTTTTTTCCTGGGCTTTCAAGTTTTTTTTATGTGACCATCGTTATATTATTCATAATGAAATGCTCTTGATGTTTGAATAGAAATGTCAAATAAGTGAATTGATGTTTGAATAGAAAAGTGAAAATTGAAATGTGATTTTTCAAAGATCGATTCTTTGGTACCGATTTTTTTTGCGTTTTGCTTCCATCAATTTTAATTCAAGATTTGGGCGATTACACATTATCCGGATTCTGCCGGACCGGTAAATTTCCCAAATGGCAAATTTCGACCGTACCAACCTCTTTACGGCGCCGTGATGCAGCCGTCTACTGCGACTGCAATGTCCGGTGACCGGACAAGCATGACAGTAGCATTGTGTCGACGTCTGGTGGAGACATCGGTTTGGGAAAGCAAATCATACCCTATAAGATTATCAGAACTTAAGACAGTTTTATATTGTTTAAATTTTTAATGAAAATTTATACTACATGTTATTTGATTACTTAAAACACGTAAAACTGACCTTTACTTAACCATTTTTATATAAATTTTATGATATTTTCGCTAAAACACTTCATTATAACATACAGTTTTTATCAAACACAATTTTTGTTCAGAATTCTTTCACTACTTGCAAAAGAACGTGTTACTCTTTTACAAAAATAACATTTTTGTTAAAAAAAAGTTCATTTTCATTAATAATTTTTATTTTGTATACGTGCTTATTGCACCAGGAAATCCATTATTATTATCATTTCCCAAAAGCGGAGCACGAAGTTCAATGCTACCTACGCGAATTGACAGTATGCTTGTCATGTGTGTTAGTATTGATACGATTCAGACAATTTTTCGTCTCATGTATCAATATGAGTGTGTTATTGGCGTTTGTTTGTTTATTCTCAAAAATTCAAAAGTCGCAAGCGACATGGATGCCGAAAATTTAATTTCGTTAGTTCAGCAACGGTCTGTGCTATGGGACAAATTCAGTGATTCATACAAAGATTGGAATGCTACGAAAAGTGCTTGGCAGGAAGTTTGCGCGGAATTATTTCCAGACTCTCATGCTTTTAATGACAGTGACAAAATTTCGATTGGTAAGTGGATTGTAAAATTATACACACATCTCGCTTTACGGCATAGATAGGTACCACGAAACTAAACCGCAAAACGAAGAGCCGTATAAGGAATCAATCATTCTAATGAGAATTTATACCAATCCGATTGAATTTGTGTGAATTTGTATTAGAATAATTGATTGCTTACACGGCTTTTCGTTTTGCGGCCAAGTTTCGTGGAACGTATCTAGGCCGTAAAGCGAGGTGTGGGTGTATAACATTTTCATTGAGTGATAAACATCCATCAATAGATAACCAAAAGTTGTTATTGAATACAATGCCCTCAATAGTGCTCCTCTCTCAATCACGAAATTTTGTAGTGCAAGGCAAGCATTCACAATCGTATCCGCAAAATCCGGTTCTTCGTCAACCGGACGATGAAATATACGTCACTTATTGGTTAGATCAGCAAGAGTGCATTCGACGTATCTACTTGCTCTGCACAAGCGGTAGTTGAAAATGTTTTCCCGCTGTTATATACGTTCCTCAAAATATGAGACCATTTGAGTTACCCGAAAGCTTCATTTCCGACCAAAGAGCATAGCATGTTTGGACCATTTATTGCGAGAAGAGGTTGTTCTTCCGGTAGTTGTAGTGTTTTATTTAGAATGGACTACCATAGACTGAAACGCTTGGGAATTCAGAAATCAGTCCTCTCCATAACTCCCCCACATCAACATAAACAAACTAATGTTCGGAGCCTGGTACTACCATTGACACTATAGAATTAAATTCTTTATACAGTAGAACCCCGATTATCCGCCTAGCTAGTTCTACAGTAATTCTATAGAGCTTTCCGAAAATTATCAGTGAATGATATGCTCTTGATATTTTGTTTTGTCATGGCTTTCACATTGTCTGTCCTTTGGTATACACAGATGGATAGTTTAATGATTTCTGCATTAAAAAAACATTCTGAAATATATTTTTTTCGCGTTGGCACTTTATTTTTAGCCCGCTATCGCATAATCCGCGATTTTCCTTATCCGAGGTGACGTGCCAGACTATTCCGCGGATAATCGGGGTTCAACTGTAGTTAAAGAACATTGCGTCAGAGTCAAACGGGCAGGTAAGGCGAATGTGTTTGCCATCGACTGCTCCGATGCAATATGGGAAATTACCGTTGTTTTCGAAACCAAACGCGACTGAGCTCCTAATTTCTGATGTTGGTATTGGAATGCATTCCTCTCTCAATACAGTCCATATTGCCACACAAAAATTATTCACAATTTTACTCGCCGTCGAGATACCGATTCTATATTGTACTTGTACGGTAAATGTGCAAACAAGATACCTGCAAAATAAAAATATAAAACTAATACCATCTAATATAATAAATTGTCCTCTTTTATTTCATTTTAGGTAAAGAAGTAATTAGGAAGTGGACGAATATGCGGGATTCGTTCTTAAAATACAGAAAAAAAATTAAAGCAAGCAAATCCAGTGGATCTGGGGCATTGCAATATAAAAAATATATACGAGGGTCACTATTTATATTTCGGGAATTGGCAACACTGATGTCATGTGAGTCCATCTGACGGTTCCATCGTAAAGTTTGACATTTTTGACGATATACGTACTCAGAACATTTTGTCATACGGACGCTATTTGTTTATTTTATATTTAGTTGAAAGTTTGGTCTCGGCAAAAAAATGGAACTGAATCGTGAACATTTTCGTGCGATGATTTTTTACGACTTTCGACGTGGATTATCACAACAAGAGTGCGTCAATCAACTTAATTTGACTTTTGGCGATGAAGCTCCATCAAAAACCACTGTGTATCGCTGGTATAGTGAATTCAATCGTGGTCGTAGTTCGCTGTCCGACGAGTTTCGTGAAGGTCGTCCAAAATCGACTGTAGTGCCAGAAAACATCGATGCTGTGCACGAAATGATTAAGCAAGATCGTCATGTAACCTATTGTGAGATTGAGGTATCCCTAAGCATTAGTTCCACCAGCATATATGCGATTTTACATGAACACTCAGTTGTGCGAAAATTATGTTCACGTTGGATCCCATATAATTTGACAATCGCTCAAAAAAAAGGCTCGGGTCGATTGGAATAAATGCTTTGAACATTGGTTTAAGCGCATGCAAAGTGTATCGATCATCGTGGCGAGTACTTTGAAAAACAATAAAAATATATTCGCAGCTTAACTATTTGTTTTTGTTCCTATTCCCGAAATATAAATAGTGACCCTCGTATATAGTGATCAACTACAGTTCTTGTGTAAAGTGTGTGATGAACGAGACACTGTCGATAGTATGGGACCAATCCAGACACAGGATGGAGAAGGAGCAGAAAGCATGAATGTGCAAGACTTCACAGAAAACTCGAGTGCGTCTGCTTCATCGGAAACGAAGAAAAAAAACAAAAGGAAAGCCACTTGATGAATTCGAAGTGAGAATTTTGAAAGCAGTAGAAGGAGAGAAGCCATGTGGTAAAATGGCTTTCTTACAAAGCCTTATGCATCATCTTAAAAATTTCAATGATGAGGATTTCCTACAGTTTCAATTGGGAAGTTTAAAACTGATAGAAAACATTAATGAAAAAAGAAAAGTACAGGATTCTTCACTAATTGACTTCTCTCAGAACCAAAATTCAATTTATTTTCCAATTCCAATAGCATCTTCAGATGCAGACAGTGTTGATTCTGATACAAGCGAAACTAACCATGTATACAATTTTAATAATAAATCTATGAATTAATTTATGAGTTTAATTTCGTTGTTTTTTTTCCTTCAATTTCCATAATAATATTGGTATTTCAATTTACCTATAAGTTATTACCAGCATCTCGATTGGTTGTATATTCTTCAGTTTTTTTTTGTGTGATTCACTAGGTGTAAAAAAGCCAAAAAGTCAAACTTCTCTCTCTGTTCATTGATAAGTTGCACCAAGGCATTATGTTTGCGTTGTTTTCTTTTCCGATGACGATTATAGAGTATCAATGCTATTATTTGTTTGCGATTCATTATTACCAAGCAGAATTTCATGCAAGCGCTAAAAAAATCAATGAAACACAGTTTTTCTTTACTGGTACAGAACGATGTTAGGTATGCGTTTTACGTCCCAATGTCGAAACCTGGGTCATGCAGATAGGTTTAAATTGGTTGTCAAAAAAATCCAATAAAAATGTCGTAAGAGATCCAATAATCAGGAGGGAAAAAGTGTTACTTTTTCAAGTATCCACTACATAAAGAAAGCATTATTGTTAAAGGCAAAAATAATGGAATTATTGAATATTAATAAAGTGGATTTTCTATTCAAATAATGCTAGCGTTAAAAGTGATAAGGATTCAACTGATATTTTGGCAGGAAATGAAATTATCGAGATGTTCTAAACCTAATTACAATTCAATTTTACTTCTCACCAAATGTTAGGATTCTGAACGGTAGAATTTTATTATTTTAACATTTTTCTTTTATAAAAATAACTAAAAAAATGAATTACACAAACTAAAACATTTATTTCATTTAAGTTTTCACGCGGGAATCATCTTTTCTTTTGCAAAGTGAAATACAGCGGTTTTTTTCTCACATTTAGTAAAGTTATGCAAATACAAACATACGTTTGATTCATTGCGTTTGTACATTGCTATTCCTTTAACTCCTAGAGTATTTTGATTTACCATTCATACATTTGAACTGGATCCTGGATCCAGGTTCCTGGGCACTGTTCTGCACCCAAACGCTGCGTGAAACGAACATACACCAGCTGGACATAAATTTCGACACCGATCGAAAGCGGGGTCCGGCGTGCAACTCGATCAGAAATACCATCTGGCTGGTAATCATGTGATGGTCGATATTCAAGTTATTATCGGCTAGTGGCAGTTTGTGTTGGTGTCTTTCAATGTTTCGAATGAGAGTTTTCTTCCGTTTTCTGTTTCGCCCAGGGTTTTGATATCAATCACAAGTGGGACTGCTAAGAATTTGTTACGTCGATAGTAAGTGCGGGATTTTATCGGGGACATAACCGAAAAGACGTTGGACTCTTTTTGGTCGGAACCATTTGAGGAGCACAAATTGGACTAATCAAATCGAGGCACATAATGCGTTTGGACAATGCTTGACATTTTACAATTATTCGATTGTTTATCTCAAGAAAAATAAAATTTATTTATTTAAATCGTTTATTTTTACAGGCTTAGTTACATAGGTGAAAATAAAATGTTATTCATCAAGATATATGCGTAGAAATATTTCCTATCATCTGATGTAAACATCTTTGCGATCTATCAAGAAATGCTCGAGTTATAAGCGTTCAAAATCTTTAATTTTTTCCTACATGTTCTGTGCCCAGATTTTCATTTTAACCCCTATATCTTTCGGTTAGTCCTACGTCAAAATGTTTGATAGGAAGTATGCGCAGAATTATTTCCAAATTGTCATGCTTTCAATGATAGTGATAAAACTTCGGTTGGTAGGTGAATTATAAACTTATAATTTTATTAATCGATAAGCATTAACCAACAGTTGGTATTGGATGGGTTCATAAAATACAGTGCCCTCAAAAGTTTATTTTTTATTGAACGCTTTTATTTAGCTTGCCCTGTAACCTGTATGTTTGTAGGTTTATATGTTTGTATATTCGTATGTTTGTATGTTTGTATGTTTGTAAAATGTTTGTCTGTAGCGCTTTACCACATTAATAGAAATTTGACCCACTTTCTGTTGACCGATTGATCTGAAATTTGGAACACACCATTATCTCTGCAGTCATTATAAAACTGCGTATTTCATGATTTTAAAAATCCAAGTTGGCTACCGCTACAAAATGGCGGCGAAACTCCATCAATATGAGTTTTCCCAAAACCCCATCAATATGGGTAGCAAATGAAAGGGATTGACAAGTAGAACACAGTTATTTTTCAAAAATAGCAAATCTAAAATGGCCGCCACCACAAAATGGCGGATTACATATTTTCTCAAAACCCCATCAAAATAGGTATCAAATAAATGGTCTTGACTAGTAGAACACAGTTATTCATGAGGAATGCAAATCCAAAATGGCTGCAGCCACAAAATGGCGGATTACTTATTTTCTCGAACCAAACCCCATCAAAATGGGTGTCAAATGAAAGGGCCTAACCAGTAAATCACAGCTATTTATGGAAAATTCAAGTCTAAGACGGCCGCTGTAACAAAATAGCCAATTACTTTTTTATACGGTTTCGGTTAAACTTTGACCTGTTTGTATGCCTGTAAGGTTGTCCCACATTAATAAAAACAGGAAGTGGGTTATATCTATGGTATAACCGCAAGGGTGATGTAGGACTATCGTTGATTTAGAGATCATTTGTTTGAAGTTGAATCTGAATTCATTCTGAATGAATGAATATTTGGGGGACTTCGAAAACGAGAGCGTTACGTTGGAGGCACAAGGTTTTATGCATCCAATATTGGATACGGAAATACCCTACTGATAGGGAAGAATAATCTTCAGAAGCTATCCTGTTGATTGCGATTGATTGAAAAATCACAAAACCAAATGTATTTGGTCACAGTGTTACATGGATAGAAAACATTCAAATAAACTCTTTCACATGAATGTATTTTTAAATTCCCAGAGGAACTGGCAGATTATTTTCCGTAACGATTAGATATTGCCACATTTTCCTCGATACTGGAAGGCCACCAGTGGTTTATGCTAACTCGATAACCATCTGTTAATAGCACTTGATTGAAACATATTTGGTCACAGTGTTACATGGATAGAAAAATAAACTCTTTCACATGAAGTTCACATGAAGTTCTCAGAGGAACTGGCAGATTATTTTCCGGATCTTTCTCGATGCTGAATGGCATCCAAACGGAAAGAATTCCGCGCGTGTATGTGTGTGTGTGTGTGTAGCGGCTGCTTCGAAATCTTCCCTGGGAACCGTTTGTGGCATCACTCTCCTCCTGATGGATTCCCTTCTGGCCTAAGGTGCACAAACAGGCTCTTGGTGACACCGTTCATCCGCGCTTTCATGATAAACGAAGAGCTTCACCACAACAGCGACAACATGCTCCAATCGCTGTTCAATTTGAACTGAGTGGATTTCCGAGCGGCGCTCGCTTATATACCGATTGATGATTTCAATAGCCTGTTTTGAAAGCAATTTTAAGACTATTGAAACAAGTTTTTGGATCAGAAAGTAAGAAGTATAGAACGCGTAGACATTTTATCTTCCGAATGAAGTGTTTATCATACCATTTCGTTCAGTTGTTTAGGAGCTATTAACGCTCAAAATCTCGGTCTCCGGCGTAACGCTTTCGTTTTCGAAACATTGATTTTACACCCCGGTATAGAAATGAAAGACGTAGTCCTACGTCAAAACTTGACCCGGTTCCTTTTGACTAATTGATCCGAAATTTTGAACAGTCGTTTATCTCTGCGTAACGGTTTCATTGTGATAAAACATAATAATAATACAGATAAAGTACAAAAAGCTAGAAAATAAATAGGCAAGTAGCAGTTAGTAGTTATTACATCCCTTCCTTTAATCTAGGACATTGATGAGACTAAAATAAAATCGTGGGGCACATTGAATTTCCGTGATCAATAGCAAATAGTTTCATCATGTGCCCCACGATTTTATTCTAGTCTCATCAATGTCCTAGATTAAAGGAAGGGGTGTGATAACTACTAACTGCTACCTGCCTATTTATTTTCTAGTTTTTAGTACATTATCTGTATTATTACTATGTTTTATTAGAATGAAACCATTTAACATAGAAAGTTTTTTTCACTTTTTTTATTGTATAATGTATTACTATATTTTTGATGATTGCCACGGTACACTTCCGACGTCGGAAACGAAATATTCACAGAATATGTTTCTGATTGTGTTTGCAGCAAATCCCCCTCTTGTGGTTCTATCATTTGATAGATCTTCTAGTGTTGTGATAGGCATCGTATGTATATTATTAAACCCTTCTCTCTCAATTACAAAATTATGTAATGCGATGCAAGCATTCACAATCGTGACTGCAAAATCCGGTTCTACGATAATCGGATGATGAAGTATTCGCCACTTGTTGGACAGAATACCAAAAGTACATTCGACGTATCTCCTTGCTCTGCACAGACGGTAGTTGAAAATTTTGTTTTCAACTGTTAGATGCGTTCCTCCAAATGGTCTCAGCAAATGCTTGTGTAACCCGAAAGCTTCATTACCGAAGAAAAAGTATGACATGTTTGGCTCATTCGTTCCTGGAAGAGGTTTTTCTTTCGGTAGTTGTAGTGTTTCGTTTAGAATGGACTGCCATAGACTGGAACGCTTGAAAATTGAGGAATCACAGTCCTTCCCATAACTCCCCACATCAACATAAACAAATTTATAATTCGAGTCTGCTACAGCCATTAACACTATAGAATTAAATTCTTTATAGTTAAAGTACATTGAGCCAGAGTTGGACGGGAAAATAATGCGAATGTGTTTGCCATCGACAGCTCCGATGCAATGTGGAAAATTAGCGTTGTTTTCCAAGCCAGACGCGACTGAGCTCCAAATTTCTGATGTTGGTATTGGAATGCATTCCTCTCTCAATACAGTCCATATTGCCACACAAACATTTTGACGTGGGACTACGTCTAACCGGAATATATGGAGGGTAAAATGAAAACCTAAACACAGAACATGCAGGAAAAAATGAAAGATTTCGAATGCTTATAGCTCGAACATTTCGTACTGGATAGGAGAGATGTTTGCATCACTTGATAGGGAATATTTCTACGCATCTATCGCAACTAACAAAATGTTGTTTTTCATTAGATACACAATTGAATAACTGTAAAATATTAGGCGTTATCTAAACGCCCTAACTGCATCGTTTTGATTGGCCCGATTTACGGTTTCCCTAACACAGCCATCAAAACCAAGCAGCCTTGGGGAAATCGGCATTGCAAATACATGAAAGTAGGGGGACTTTTGTTCTCATCGAAAAATGTTCCCTAACACAGACTTTAAAACCAAGCAGCGAAATCGCAAGCAAACACACGAAAGAGTCTAGAGGCGAGTGAACTGAAAAGTTTAAACCCTCTTAAAGCCAAAAAGAAGAAAAAGGACACACGAAAGTAGGGGGAGCTTTTGTTCCCAACGAAATGTGTTCCCTAATAGAGATTTCTAAACCAAGGTGCCTGGAGAAATCGGTATTTCAAATTCATGCAAGTCGGGGGTATTTTTGTTCCGACTGGAATGTGTTTCCCTAACACAGACTTCAAATCCATGAAGCGTGGGGAAATCGGCATTGCGAATTCATACAAATCGGGAGTATTTTTGTTCCGATTGAAATGTGTTTCCCTAACACAGACTTCAAAACCGAGGTTTCTGGGGAAATCGGCTCTGCAAATAAATGCAAACTGCGAGTACTTTTGTCCTCGCTTGCCTTTGTGCAGAGTGGAATATGTCTGTCCTAACATGATCTTCTAAACTTAGGAACCTGGGAAAATCGTGCAGCCACTAGAAGCGAATGAACTTCCCAGTTTCAAGCAAATTCGAGATTCGAGAAGTATGTACACTTTTGGGATGTAAACTTCAGAGGGAAATGTAAAATAAAATAATCGTTTGATAATTTTTTTTTGTCTTTATTGGAAAGATTTTCAGCCTTAGGCTGGTTCATCAAACGTTTGATAATTCTTCCGTACATATATTTTGTTCTAGTCATCATACCAAACGTAAAAGGTCCGTCATTAAATTTACTTGTAACGAAGAACAATCAATCACAATAAATGAATTGACTTTACACGGCATTTGTTCATTTTTTTCACTCACAGAGCAAATATATTGAACTCAATTGAATTTGGAAACTGTTTCATTCAATCAAGAATTTAATCAATACAAACGAATGATTGCTAAGCTAAGGTAGTTCCACGTGAACCTTGCGGTTATATCATAGATATAACCCACTAATTTTTTCACAATTTTACTTGCTGTCGAGATACCGATTCGATAATTGTAATGTAGATCGGTAAAAGTGCAACCGCTTGCAAGATACCTGCAAAGAAAAATATAAAAAAAATTGTAATAAGGATGTGGACGAATGTTCGGGATTCGTTTTTAACATACAGAAGAAAAATCAAAGCCAGAAAATCCAGTGGATCACGACTGTTTGGGCACTTGCAATAATTACTGAGTTTACCCTAAATGAATTCGCTATAATTGGAATTACTAACTCACTTCGTTTTACGTAACGCAAAGCGGAGGAGAGTACCAATAGGAGATAGGATGCTCTCCCATCTCGTTATCGAGATGAAACTCTCTGCCTCGATAACCACTATAATTTTTATCGAGCAGATCAGTCTAATAAAAACCATCGAATTATACAGTTCTATTTTCCACTCGCTACGAAATAAAACCTCAATAGTGTACCACGTGCTATCATTCACGCTTTTTTATTACGGTAAACTTCTACCGTCCAACGGACCAGATTCCGCCGTGAAAGGATCACCAATCCGGAGAACCAGCGCCTCTACAAGGACACTACAACTACAACAAAAATATACATATTGCGATCGATTGCAGTTCTTGAGTAAAGTTTGTAATACTATCTACAGTATCGTATGGGATAAAACCAGATACATGATGAAGGAGGAGTAGATGTTGCAACAAATTCAAGTGCGTCTGCTTCGTTGGAAACATGGAAGAGCAAGAAAAAGAAAATCACTTGATGACTTTGAAGTAAAAATTCTGAAAGCACAAGGAGAGAAGCCTTGTGGTGAAATGGCTTTCATACAATTTCAGATGGGGGTTATAAAATTAAAACATATACGAAAATACTAGAAGTACGTTCGTAGGACTACCGTTGGCTTAGCAATGAAAATCATACCGCCTATATTTATTTATAATCTCTTTTTTGTCTCCCTCCTTCACCTTGTCCATACGTTTCGCCCGTACCCGTGGTTGCTTGTAATGAAGAGCTGTTTGCTGCCAGAGCGCAGACAAAATGTATGGGAGAGTAGGGAATTTTTTCTTCCAATTTTTCATGAATTTGAACTTTATGTGAGCTGAAAAACCGTAATATGTAGCATATAAACAATTGCTGAGGATATTTCCTATCAATATGTGTATTTGGAACCAAAATCCATTTATTAATTGAGGAGGTATTAGCGTTCAAAAACTGAACACTTTTTCACACCGTAATATTGAAATGGGCCCCTATATTGAAAGGTTAGACGTAGTCCTACGTCAATATAAAAAAATATAGCGCCCTTGGTCCCGAGACAATGTAAACTATAAAAAATACAATCAATAATTACAATACCAAAATCCAATCCAAAATACAAATTTCTGTGGGTATGGTATTTTTCTGAAAGAGAGCTAATTGGCTTTATTTTGATATGTCGATCATCTGAATCGGCGCAGCAGTTCAAAAGTTATGAGTTTTTAAAAAAAGTAATTTTTGGAAGAAATGAAAAAAAATATCTTTCGGACCACACTAAAATGGAAATGGTCACCTTTTTAATTTGATATGTAGATCATCCGAATTGGTACGGTAGTTCAAAAGTTATTAATTAAAAAAAAGTCATTTTTGGAAAAAAAAATATTTTTTTACCCAAAAATGGAAATAATCACCCTAATGATAAAAAATGCGGGTCTAATGTTTTGCGATAAAGAACAGAACTACCACTATTCACGAAAATCTGAGAACCACTATACCGGTTTGACATGGAATGGCTCTATATAAATATTTCCATCGCACTTCTAGGTGGGTTGACACTTTCCTAGCTTAAATAATCATTCAAGACACTTACATGTTGTTAAATTATCTTGAAGTTATTGAGAAATTGATTCCTAAACACAATTCTTAATAGAAAGGAAAGTAATATTCACTACTTTGACCCATTGTCATCCCTTCTAAAGGGTGAGATTGAGTCAACTTTCATTTAATCGTCAGTAAAAATTAATATTATTCAAGAATTCTTTGAACACTTACGAGGTTCATCGTTAGATAACATTTCTACGTAATTAGAGTTGTGGTTTACTCTAATTTAAGATAGTTATTCAACAAAAACTTCGAAAACTACCTGCGTCAATTTCACCCCCATCGACGGTATTTTAAATTATCAAATAAGTTAATTTTCGTTGTTTTTTTTCTTTCAACTTCCATTATAATATTTGTATTTACCTCAACGTTATTACCAGCATCTCGATAGGTTGTATACAGTTCCTGAACTGCGTATTTTGGCGCTGAAGAGCATTCTTAAGTTTTCCATGTAGTTCGTCAAACGTGTGAATATTCATCCGCAAATAATTGAAAAATTTATGTTCATCCTTCCGTAGATCCTCAAACAAGGTGTGAAATAAGCCAAACTTCTCTCTCTGTTTATTGATATTGTGCACCCAGACATTACGTTCGCAATGTTTTCTTTTTCTATGACGATTATAGAGCATCAATGCTATAATTTGGTTCCTATTCATTAGTACCAATCAGGATGAAATTAGACGCTGAAAATATCCTTAAAATAAATTATGTGAATAGCCAACAAATTTTAGATTCAAATTTCTCACAGTTTTTCTTAACTAGTGCAGCAGCGATATGTGGTTTTTACGCTTTGAATTACGCAACGACCGTTCCATCGGCAAGAATACCAAGGTGTTAAAACGGTTTACTCTTTTCCCGTTAGCTCCGCCAGAGACCTTGTCGTGTAGGCAGTTTCTGTTTACACTCAGTACATACTCTGCGCCCGTTGCGATCTCTGCGCTTCCAAATATTGTTCGTTTTTCAAACAATATTCCTAGAATGGTTGTACATTCAAAATCACAATCGAAAACAGCTTGCTTAACCCGCGAGCGTTTAAATCCGCCAGGTGAAAAGTGTGGCTCAGCACATGACCACCATCTCTGAATAATACTAAATACTATTCTGCTACTCACTTCTTTATTGATTCTACGAATGATAACTTTCTTCACTAGCTCGATCGTTTCGTTGATGACCGGAGCTCTACTGTTCAAAAAATAGACATTACTGTCCGGAATATATTTCAGCTATCGTGTTTTGTTTTTCTCGAGATTTTCCGTATGCAATCAGATCCTGCTACCGAATATTTGCAGCGATGTTTATCTGTCAATCCACTGTATAAATAACTGCATGTATGTGTATGTGAGAGATGTATGGTTTTGTGCAGTGCGAGGTCTCTTTCACATTGTTATCCGGTTTTCCATCCAAACCCAGTGGCGCTTTTTGAAACCGGTCCGGCAGAAACCGGATAATGTGTAATCGCCCTTTGTCTGTGGGACCGTTTAGTCGTGGCCTACTCGGGGTCAGTTCACGTTCTGACATAATATTCGCACATTAACCATTCGAACATTTACCATTCACACCTTCACAATTCACACATTCAGCATTCACACATCCACCCACAAATCCCTTACACATTTCTTTATTGGACTGATAATTTTAACCTAACTTAAAATTTAATGGGAGGCCGTTTACCCGCGGCCTACTCGGGATTATACTAACTTAACCTATCTTAACCTACATTAACAAACATTCAAGTAATTTCCGAAGTGCTTTCTAAACAATAATTGGCTGTTCCATTTTTTTTCTCTTATGGTTTTGCGGAAATGGTACATTGAACCAGATTCAAAATAATATATTCAAATATAGCAATAGCCTCTGTGCATAGCCACAGAGCTGCCTTTCCGCTAGTTGATTTGCCATTAATTTTTTTAACAATCATTTCTTCTGTGTCACAAATTCTTATCCTCATTTTCTCATTGATTATATATAATATCCAGTTCCAAATAATTTTGGATATTGTACACTTTTTTATGCGATGCATGGATGAATATACGGTTCCACAGGTATCACAAAGTTGAGAGACTGTCCCACGTATAGAATGACGAAACAATTTATTTTTACATGGTACAATGTCATTTAGAACTATAAATAGGACATTTTTTGCACTTGTGAATAAGAAACTCTGGTGCATATTCGTCCAAATAATCTCCCATTCAAGACTTGGCAATTCTAATTCTATCCTCGGAACGATTTTCAGTTCATTTATCAAGCTTTTATATATAAGACTACCTGTGTTAGATCTTGTATATTTCCTTTTTTCCTCTGCCAATTTTATCCATTCATGAGTGTTGCGTGTTAGTGGTTGGTTAGATTTTTGTACCATCATGAACTTGTCAACTTGCTGATCATTTTGCACGAAAACCATGTTTTTAATGAACAAAGCTTTCATTTTATTTTCCACATCGATCAAGGATAAGCCTCCATTTTCTACATCTAGATATAGTTGCTGCAATTGAACCTTGAGAATCATTGAATTGAAAATGAATTTCTGGCAAATTCTTCGAATTTGTGCAATTTGTTTATTATCAGCCGGGAATATTTGAGCAACATACCAAATTTTAGATAAAATATAGCAATTAAGAATATGAACTTTTTGAAACAAATTTAAATTTCTTCTAGAGTGATTTTTTATGGCGTATTTCGGTGTATTAATAATGTCATCATAATTTTCTGTTATCATAGTTTTGAAGCTCGAAGTGAATGAAACACCTAAAATTTTCGTTTTATTAACTTCGTCCAACTGATGTGGATCAGAAAAACAGTTATTAAATCTCAAAAAGTTTGATTTTTGCATGTTCAATTTAATCTTTGAATAAATACTGAAATAGTTTATGATAGTAAGAACAGTATCAAATTCCATATCATTGAGAACAAAGATATTGATGTCGACAGCAAAGGCAACTATTTTGATGAAATTGTTGTCTATGAAGCATCCATTAATGTTTTCATATATCATGCGAATCAAAGGTTCAATATATAGGACAAATAAAGCCATGCTCAATGGACGTCCCTGTTGAACGGATGAAGCGACTTTTATAGATCTTGGAGGAATCCATTAAATTGGATTTTTGATGAAGCGGCACGGTAGAGGTTTGTGATACGATTTATGAATTGTATGGGAAAGTTGTATTTCTCTAGCAGGATCCACAGAAATTCGTGATTCACCTGATCAAAGGCTTTTTCTAAGTCTATAGAAATTAACATACCTTTTAAACGTTTCGTTTATTGGGATCGTATTACAATATTACGTAGAAGCTTCAGATTATGAACACAAGATTTGTTTGGGTCAGCATCTGCTTGGCCTGGACCAACCAGTTTTCCCATTAACGGCTGTAGACGGTTTGTCAATATTTCAGTAAATATTTTGTAGTCACAATTCAGCATTGAGATTGTACGTCGGTTTGAAATATCGTGTATGTCACCTTTCTTCGGAATAAGTGTAATTATTCCTTCTGCAAAAGACGCAGGTGGTGTTACACTTTCAACGAGATACGTGTTGAATATTTTTACCATGTCATTTTTCAGATGTTCTTTGTAAGTGTTGTAAAACTCGTACGTTAGCCCATCTGGACCAGGGCTTCTTTTTTTGCCACCTGCCTTAGAGCTATTTCAAACTCGCTGTCTGAAATTGGGGATGATAATCTATTTTGATCAGTCATATTCAGAGATCTATTAACGTGACTTAAAACTTGCTCAACACCTGTTGCATCAAATTTTTTTCTGTCAAAAAGTTCATGGAAATGATTTTCTAAACAAGTTTTCAAGATTGCATTGTTGGTGGTAACTGCACCATTTTCTTCCAGTTTTAACAAATTGGATTTGCTATCTCGGTTTATTCTAGATGAAATTTGAAAAAAACCCTCAAAAACTTGTTCCTGAAATTCTTTCGGGCAATACATTCTGTCTAGTCTAGACTTCGAATTTGCTCTAAAAAAGGTGTATGATGTTGAATTATTAACTTTTTTCTCAATATCTTTCATATCCATTGACAATATAAGGTTGTTCAATCCTGCACAGAAATTTTTCACGGCTGAATTAGAATCGTTTGAATCTAGAATACAATTGAAATCTCCCAATGAAATATTTGGATGTTCATTAGGTAAATGGAGTATTATGTCCTCATTGAACAAAAGATCTCTTTGTTCCTTGTACTGGGAGCCTGAGTGCGCGTAGATGTTTATAAAATTCACTTTATCAAAAATAATAGACGATATTCTCCCATTAGGATTAAGAAGAATGTTCCGGGGATCAATATTCTTACGTAGAAGAATGGCTGTGCCTTTGTTTGTCGAACTAATGTTAACAAAAGCTTGGTGCGTCGAAATGAAACCGAAACATTCAAATGACACTTCCTGGAGAAATATAACATCCAAGTCATTGTCCCATATGAAATCTTTAAGTAATGATTTTTTAGCTGTGATGCTCATTGCATTGATATTCAATGTAGCAATTCTTCTTATGAAATTCACTATGATCGTTGTGTTGTGTTTACTGTAACTTTAGCTCCGCTTGGTAGTAATTGGCTCTCCGATGCTGATCTTTTTTTTCCAAAACTGTTCTTGGCAGAGCTTCTAGCAGTTGAGATGATTCGATTCCTCGTTGATTTGGATTGACTGTGTCTTTATCGGGTGATTTTGTTTCGATGCTCGATGACTTCGTTGTCGATTCGTAGGATGATGCTGCTAGTTCATATGTTGCTTCGCTCTTAGTTTGTTGCTCTGAACCAGTAGAAATATATGCGCCTTCTCCCAACGCAGTCACATTGGCGTTCGACGAACCACTGCTAGCATTGTGATTACCGCTGCTGCTACCACTGCCACCATTGCGAGAAACCATTCGCGAACAATCCGCCTTCACGTGTCCCTAGCCATTACAAAGGAAACATTTTTTAGTCCATCATAAAATATTCTGGCCCGAAAATGGCCAATGTATATGTGTGGAGGTATTTCCTTAGCCACTTCCATGTAAACCCCACGGATTTCCGTGTAGATGGTGACGCCATGTGCTGCTGCAAACCGTTCTTTTATGTGCTGTCGTATTGAGCCGAACTGGCCTGAAACAAACAAAAGATTCCACTTATTGTTTGTTTAACACAATAGGTGCCAATGAGACTATTGTCATGCACTATTTTTCTCACAATATTATCTCGATCAGGTTGAGTGATCGTCCGAGAAATGCACTAAATTACCAACTTTAATTTTCTTCAAAATTCCTTTTTAGAGCTTGATATTTTTTCCGGCAGAAAAAAAACCACGTCAACCATCGGGTGTGGCTTGCTTGCGATCCTCTGTTAAATCTGTTAATCGATCCCTACGCCGTTAAGAAAATAGTTCCATCAAAATCGATCTTTTCCTAAATACCGCCCAATCCTAGTTCCAAGTGCTTCGCTAACTTGTTCCATTCAGAGCTTGGTGTCTGGAAACATTTCTTGCAATCAAAAAAACAAATTTTTCAGAAAACAAATTATGCCTATATTTAATTCAACATACAATAGTACAATTTAATTCAGTTGCAAGTGTTTCGTTCTTCTCAAAACTATTTTTTATGTCAATCCTTTCGAGATGAAGAAGAAAGGATAAAAAAGTAAGTCCCGCTACTCTACGAATTTCACTCAAATGTCCGAACAGGCAATGAATAAAAAAAAAACATACAGTCCGGTGTCGGTTTCAATTTCAAATAATACCCAAACTTCGTCCCTAGGTTGGATTTTCTTCGCATCCTCGCAAAAAGACGCGCACATCAGCTCACTGCCTGGCAGTAAGAATGTGGAACTTATTTTCCGGCGAGTCCTGTGATCACAACTGCTGCTTGATGTGGTTTCCAATAACAAGTAAAAGAACCAACTAAACAAACACACGGGAGTAAAAGATTTCCAGAAAAACTTTTCGCTCGCCCAACATCAAACGACTCAAGGTATACGTGTATGAATCCCGGCTAGTGGAATGTTTTGCCCCGGGACGCGCGAAGAAGATGAACCGGAGCTGCTGTAATCCTCAGGCACAAAAAAACGAGTACTGAGATCTGTAAAGGAATTGGCTGTGAGATGTCTCGCTAAATCGGAAAGGAATTGAGTTACTGCTTCGAAACAGAGCCAGTAACTGGAATGTCACAAATTGGAACTCGTGCTGCAGTACCAAAGTGATGCTTGCTGGTTCATGGCCTGAACTACCACCGATGTCATGTCTCGGTTCTGGGGAAACGGTACTATGTTTTGGGGGGGAATATTTTGCTGCTTTCAGCGGAAAGTCAAATTTCGTGTTAAACGTGATCTGAGTTTGTCGAGTTGCGATTTAAGCGGACTATACGAGAGAAATATCGGATTCTTTCTTTTAGAAGTGTACTGTGGTGTGCGAGTTTCTCTGAAAGTCTCTCGAAATGGGCACTACTATTTGAGTAGGTATACCATTCGTGTAGCTGAAGACTGCTGCTTCATCAAACGATTGCAAACAAGAATATCCTTAAATTCTTTATGTCAACTTTTATTGTGGCTTTTTATTTTCAGAAAAAAAATATTTAAAACATTAAATTAAATTTTTCTCGAAAAGTTTCTTTTTAATTTCTGAAAAAAATTCTGTGACATTACGCATTTTTCTCTGCGGTTATTTACTTTGCGAGAATCAATACAAACGCCATTTCATGTCAAACCGATATACTGGTTCTCAGATTTTCATGGAGAGTGGTAATTTTGTTCTTTACTGCAATACATTAGATCCGTATATTTCTAGTTTTTCATTAGGGTAAGCATTTCCATTTTAGGGTGGTCCAAAAATCAAGTTTTCCCCTTTTTTCCAAAAATGACAGTCAAATGACAAATGACAAAAATCAATTTTTGCTTTTTTTTTCCACCACAAAAACTCATAACTTTTGAACTTCTAGACCGATTCAGATGATCGACATATCAAATTAAAGCCAATGAGCCATTCTTGTTCATAAAAATATTACACTAACATTATTATTTGAATTTTGTTTTCGTATTTATTGGTTGCTTTTATTATTCATAGTTTTAATGGTTTCCGGTTTGAAAAAATACCATACTTGCGTGAAAATCGGATTCTAGTAGCATAGATGTAGTACAGTCGCATAGGAATATTAAACGAAAACTGAAAACATGTTAACTTTGAAAAAATATAATTTATAAACGAAAAACGACACCTGCCTTATATTCGGATATGTTATGTAAAAAACCTCAGCTTTCAAGAAAAATATAAAAAATAAAGCGTCAATTGTCCCGAGACCATGTAAACTATGAAAAATGAAAACATTCAATCATTACAAAAACAAAATCCAATTTTTTGGCAAGTATTGTATTTTTGCATTTTAGAAAAGACTAGCTATGTAGCTTCAATTTGATATGTTGATAATCGGAATCGCTCCAGTATTTCGGGAGTTATGAATTGTTGAAAAAAGATTAAAAATTGTAAAATACGGGTCTAATATTTTGCGATAAGGAACAAAACTACCACTTTTCACGGAAATCTGAGAACCACTATATCGGTTTGTCATGGAATGGCTGAATATATACATCATCTAGTTTCGAGATGCTTTATTTATCATCTAAATTTATATTATCGCCTTCAAACCAGGATTTAAAGCTGTACACTCTTTCCAACGAACAATCCAGTCATCAAAATTTGTTAATGGCTGTATTCAGGAATTGTAATTGTAATTGCTCGATCAATCTAGGATTGGGCGATCTTTAGAAAAAAATCGTTATTGATGGATAGATTTTCTAAACAGCGCAGGGATCGATTCACGATTCAAACACCAAAGGCATTTCAATTTGATTCTCGGAATGAAGGTCACAAAAAAAACTTGAAAATCCAGAAAAAATGTATTTTCCATGCATTCATTCTGAACCGTCATGAACTCATTTAATTAAATAAATTAATTGAAAATTATTATTAGAAATTCAACAACTGATGTTCATCTCCGCTGATAATAATCCATTTAGCATTTAGTCGAAAGTAGTCTCAGTTCTAGAAAAGAGCGCTTCAGCTGGACCTGATGTCAACCATTCTATCTCGTCACAATTTTCACTGTCAGCATAATGAATTTAATGGTGTAAATATAACTTGTGAACACTTGTATTCTAATGACCAAACTCTCAAAACTGCTTCTCCTGAATTTACTACCAGTGATTTATGAAATTGTGGTTTTTGGTGAGAATCAAAAACTGAAAAACAAATTTACAATTTTTTTTCCTACGATCAAAAAGATAGGAAAGATGGCATAGATCGATTTTCGCGATTTTTATCGAAAAAAAAATGGAAATCGGGGGGGAAAAGATCGATCGTCAAAATATCGATCCAAGTTCGCCCAATCTTATTCACTGTCACTAATTTGACATCCTCGAAAGCTATGCAAATGTTTAAATCATGTTTTTAAAATTTGTCAGGTGGTGAGATTAAAATCGATGCACATTGAACAAAAAAAAAAGATCTTAGATCGAAAAAATCGAAGGAAAAAGATCGATCTCTACGATTTTTTAGGGTACAATGAATCGATCCAAAAAATCGGAAATCGAAATGGAAAGGATCGATCTTCAGAAAATCGATCCAAGATCGCCCAATCCTAGATCAATCACATTCGTGTCATTTTTCGTCAAAATTCTATTCACAATGATCGACGGTGCTGGTGCATTATCGTGGTGCAAAATCCATATGTTATCTTGAAAAAATAAAAATTTGAAAAATGTTCTAACGGAAACCTAACGGAAACCTATCGGAAATACCCAGTTCTGATTGATCCAAATTGATGACACAAGCTGCGACTGATGTACTTACAACTATTGCTCAGTTATTTCCTGGTGGATTTACGAGATTTTCGCATCAATCGATCTGAGCACTCCATAAAAATTCATTACAATGAATAAGATAATATGTTATATGAATCTAATTATCAAACAATCGAAAAATCTCTAAACGGAAATACCTCGTTCTGATTGGGCGAATTTAAAGATACAAACTACCTGTTGTGCTCATAATTATTGCTCAGTGATTTTATGATGGATTTACGAGAGTGCCCAAAATGATTGATGCAAAAAATCATTTTGGGCACTCCATAACAATTCATTCCAGTGAAAATGAATAAAATTATATATTTTATGAAACTACAGACTTCAAAACCAAGGTACCTGGAGAAATCGGCATTGCAAATACATGAAATTTGAGGGAGCTTTTGTTCACACCTAAATGTGTTCCCTAACACAGATTTCAAAACCAAGGAGCCTGGGAAAATCTGCATTATTTTATATTGGCAGTTGTATGTTGTAAAATTGTAAAATTGTATATGGCAGAGGTGGTGTTAACACATCAAGCTCACGAGTTCTTTCGTGTTTCGCGTCTCTACTGTCTATCAGAGTTTAAAGTCTCTATAATTCAAAACCTGAACCTGAAAAACCAGCTTAGTCTCAGAGAGAATTCGACACGGCAATTCGGATGGTATTCGTCTCCAAGTTCCTCGCCCTTTAAGAAATGGCCTCCTTCAGGAAAGAGCTGGAAACGAACGAAGATGAAATCGTTTCGGAAGTTTTTGACGATAATTTTCTCAGTCGTTCCTAGTGAGAACGAAAATGCAGATGGCTCTATCGAAGATTGCGAGGACGTTTCCGGTGACAGTGAAATTATTAGACCTGTAAAGAAGAGTAAAATGGCAGTGTTTTCACGTTATTCCGACACTGACTAAGATAATGCTAATTGTTGGTCTGAAATTGACACATCACCGCGTTTACAGATGCTTGAAGGTCATCCAGGGGTCAGTAAAGTTTCGTCTCTGTGTGACTCTGTAGGCTCTGTGACCAATTTCTTTTTTGGTGAAGAATTATTTGAAATGTTTTGCAACGAGCTGTGCAACTATCCCGATCAAACCGCATTGAAACGCAAACCCCCATCCAGAGCATTCAAGTGGTCTCTGGTTACACCGAAAGACATGAAGAAATTCCTTGGCCTAATTATTCTAATGGGTCAAACAAGAAAAGATAGCTGGAAAGATTATTGGTCCACAGATCTTTCGATATTTACCCCTATATTTGCACAAAGAATGAGCCGCCATAGATTTGAACAAATATGGACATATAAAATAATTGGAGCAAACTATTCTTTCAGTTCTTGGTCCTTATCTTGGCATATGGCACCATATTCTAAAAGTATTCTGAGTTGAAAGTCACTATAATACAGATAAAAAAAAATAAAAGTATTCTCTAAAAGTTATTCTAAAAGTACATCTACTGTTGAATTGCTGCTCCAAAACAAGACTAGAATGTGGGACCAGTGTTGCCACACGGACAGATTTTCTGCAAAGGTACAGATTTTTTCGTTATTTTTGGTACAGATTACAGAATTTCATGGAAAAGTACATATTGGTACATATTTTTTCCGCGTGTGAAATTTTTCTCGAAAATTTTATTGAATGACAGTACGCAATCTAAATTTAGAAAGGTTTTGTATAAGCATAATCAAACACACGGGTGATTCGAGGCTAGCAAATGTTAATGTACATTGTAGTAAGTAAATCTAGATATAAAGTAAGCAAGTAAATATAATACTTTCTTGTTAACAAATGAGTATTTTTTCATATTTCATTGTTTTTCTCTACAATGAATAATTCCAATGGTACAGATTTTTGATACAGATGTTTTGAAGAAAAAGTATAGATGAGAAAGATTGTTTTCCTTCTGGTATAGATTGAAATGTGGCAACACTGTGTGGGACTATTAGGGAGAGCAGAGGCTTACCGCCAATTTTAAAATAAAGACATCAACAATGAAGAAAGGCGACATAATATTTTCTAGAAAAGGTGATATTCTTCTTCTCGCATGGAAAGACAAGCGGGTTATCAGAATGATTTCAATCATTTATGACACTTCCGTCTCGACAATTGGAACAAAATAGAAATACGAGAGAGAACAATGCATAACCTAAGCGAATCAAGATACATATGTAAATTTTGTATGGTTCCTCTTCACAGAAAAAAATGTTCGTTGAAATTTGTATTTAAATAAAATTTTATAATAATATATTTATTAACGGGTAAATTCTACGTGCTCACGCTAAGCAAACGTCAAACCCAAACGATAATGAGTAGTGTTGTCAGATTTTTGCCGATTATGTTATAATTCTAACGTAGTTCTCATATGAAATGATAGTGAAATCTAGGGATTACTCTAAAGAAGCAATTGTGATATTAATTTTATAGTTATGTCATCAGTGCGTTAAGAATGTCAAGATATTAGAACGAAGTGTCCGAATTATGATGTTGTCCGAAATATGACTCAGAACGTTATTTGCTGAACAACTTCTTAAGCACCATTATCCATGTGGATAGCGTGGTCGTGTACATTAGCTTTGCATTCCAGCCGGACTAGGTACGATCCCCATTGACGTCGTATGGACTTTTTTTTTGGCACAATCCCAAATGAAATCAGAAAAGAAAACAGAAAGAGATGTCTGCACGCATACATACAAACCATTTTTAAGCTTTCAATATAGCTCATTATTTGCGCATTTGACTCTCATGCACAGGTAATGGCATCTTTTCCGCCAAAGATGAAATCTCGCGTAACTTTTGAAATGGTCCTAAGTATTTTTTTTTTTTTTTTATCTGTATTATAGTGATTTTCAACTCATTTGGCTGGTTCGTCACTTTTACTTCCATTTTAGGAAGAATGTCGGGAGTGAGAATTGAACTCGTGACCTTTAGCGTGAGAGGCATGGATGTTACCACTACGCCAGATCGCCTCCATGGTCCTAAGTAATAAATGTAAACAAATCGAGTAAATGGATGCATACTATTAGTGCTCAAACATTGAATGCAATGCGAAAACAACCGTTCAAGTATCTATTCTTTTCACCTTTTCATTACCGATACAAAAAATGTCCAATGTACAGATTCGAATTTTAAGCACTCGACTATTACTTCGGACGCCACTTTCCTCTGAAGCTCGATATGTCCGAAGTAACAAAGCAATCAAAACAACACGAAGTCGCACTTCGGACATTTTGAATTTTTGTCATTTTCGGGTGTTGATATCGTTTTTAGTGCAATTCAACGAGTTATAACAAAAATTATCTGCTTTTAGCACGAAGTGCAAGTATTTGAAGCGTTGTTCAGTAGTTATTTGCAAATTGTCATCGTACAACGTAATTTGTCCAATGTACGAAGCAGTCAGTCAAAACGTCCAATGTAACATTTTTCACTCGGAGGCTTCAATTTCAAACTAAAATCACATAACAACAGTTACGATTGGTTTTCCATTACAAATATGTTTTCTCTATAATGAAGTAACATGTTTTTTTTTTCTGGTGATAATTGATAATTGTGTTCGATAATCATAAGTTTTTTTTCTGACGGAACGTTTCAAATTTTCAGAACACAGGAGACATCTTGTCCAAGGTTGGAGAGGGTGACTTTCATCATATTTCAATTAACTTCGGCATCTTCTATCGTGATACGCACCATCAAACGACTAATCACCATCCTTCTGTCATCCTACTCGGTTGTAAGCACTGGTGAAATGAACAAACAATACCCAACAACCAAACGATCAGGGCCACCAAGTCATTATCAAAGTGTTCAACAATGTAATTCTTCAAACATATCCGAAATCAGCATGCAACAGATAGCATTACGGAATCCTAAGTCAACTATGCGGTCGTATCTCGGACACAGCCCTACTGTGACTCTTTTCTTATCATATATATTTTTAAAACCTTCCGAGATCCAGTTTTATGAACAGATTACAAAATACTAACAAGCTAGAAAGGATTTTTTTTTAAACCTATCCGTTATAATTTGTTTCTCTATCTTCCTTTTGAGACTTCAACAAGAAAAAATAAATAAAATGAATTATAACGTAATATATCGCACTGTTTGTATCATCTCGGACCAATGAAACAATCTATCTTTCCTAAATTTCATCCGCACCCGCCTCTGATCGACGCAATTATCCAAATTCTTGTTCCAAGCCTGGAACACAGTGAAAAATATTGCCAGAGCAAAAATGCTTGCTCATCAAAAATGCTTTTGGTAATTGGCATGAAATTATTCGGATATGAAACGAATTATGTGTAGCGACGAAAAAATGAGAAGGGCACAAATTAAATTTGAAAAATGTTTGCAAGCAGCGGAAGGAAAAGGAAAAAAAAGTTCAAGCAATGCGGCCTTTCCATATGATGCTGTGTTCCGATGTCATCCTCCAATTGTGTGTATTATGTTGGCCTACAAGCAAGCAAGGAGAGTGGAAAAACGTGAAGCGGGTTGGGGATGTTCTGCTTTGAGTAGAATTTAACGAAACAACGGATAATGTATGAGATACTATCAGCCTGGCGAAGTAGGAGCCAATCTTGAAGAACATTTATTTTTTGGCTTTTATTATTCACAATTTTTGCCCTCGCTTCGATCTTCTCGCCTGACAGGACTTGGTATCTTTCTTGGTTTTAGCTTCCTCGGAACAAGGAAGTTTGTAAGGGTTTGGTCGCGGTGTGAAACCATGCATGTGCTCAAGGGGGTGGGGAATCGATGCCACCGTTCTCTTCCAAGTTCGACTGTCGGGAAGCAGCAGAAAAAATGGAATACAAATAAATCGAATTTTGCCTAGCGCGAGATTATTCCATATTATCGAAACTCCCTCTGTATGTGTATGTATGTGTATGCATAAATATATTTTATATTTATACTATTTGCTCGGATTTCTCATTTTTACTGCCTGATACACGAGGGCGCCCTGCGTGGTTCTTCTATCCGCCCTATAAATATTTATAATGCAGTTGCTGTTTTTTCTCGAGATATCAAACCAACAGAGAGCAGCAAGTGACATCGTGCCGGCGATGGTTGAAGGAGGTAGGACGGTTAGCGTGGGCTGAAATCCAAGCCATATTGGATTTTTAACACCAACATACACTCCTGACGTTAACGTCATGCTGCTTCCGGCATGCAAGCGCTCATACACATACTTCACTGTTGTCTCGACATGTTCGAGTATCATTGCGATTGAACGCTGTAAAGGCGGGCAAAACTAGAATTCAGCATCGATGCTTCTGACAGGTATTCCATGTGATCATTTTGTTTACGTTTCTATAACCTATCATTATGTCGCTGGCGGCTGTTTGTGATTGATTTTAATAATCTGGCGTTACTTTTGGGATTATTTTATCACGAGGATCGAGATTTCGTACAGTTCCGATTTATTTTGATTCAGAATAAGTTTTGGATTAAGTTTCAACCACATTTACTTTACTAATTATCTAGCTCGACGTGTTTTTATCTAAGTTTCCGATTGATATCAATCCGAACTGTAGCAGGGTAAGGTTGTGGTGAATGTTTTCTGCGGTACTGGTCATTTCGCTAGTTACGCATTCGGAGGATCAACAATAAGGTCTGATAATAATTTTATTTATTGATGGTAAACTTAACTAAGTATAGCTTATTCTATTCAGACAGTCTGTACGCATGGTCCTTGACATGGTTACATCGATTATTTCACATTACAGCGCGGACTCGATTATATACAGTCTCCGATTTCTTTTCACTGTATATTATCGAATCCCGTATATAATTGAGTCAAAAACTAATATTTTTTTTATTCGTTTTTATGCATATATTTTTCGTTCGAAAATAAAAGAAGAATTTATTTTTAATTCATCCCCTTGAAATCAGAAAACAACTTTCTCACATAATTTTTTTTCCGGAATCTCTCAGAAGGTGATAGATGATCATATTTGATGAAAAAATTTGATGAAAAAAAAGTTCTCAAACCGCTCAGCTATTTGTTCTTTGACACCCAACTTCTATCTTTCTTAATTTCGCTGCAATATCGATATAAACAATTCCTGGTGAAAATCCAAGTAAAATCTTCAAAAATTCACGAATTTACCCCACTGTATATATAAAAGTCACTTAAATTCAACCTTAACGTTCAAAGGTTACATTTTTTCTTAAAACAAGTCATATTTGAAATGTAAAAGATTTTTTTTTCAAACTGTATATAATCGATTCCAAAATTGTATTTAATCGAATCGCATATAATCGAGTCTGTATATAATGGAGTCCGACCTGTATTTCATTTCTTTTCATTACAGAGGCTCAGCATTGGTAGAACTAGGTTTGACGTAATTCATTCCTGTGAAATCCTTGTAGAACATGTTAAATTTTCTAAGATTCCTAATTGATGCGTAAATGAATGCGACTGCGTGAGTCCACTCGTTGTGATATGATGTCAATAATAAATAGAATCATGGCAAGAGTTTCGAGGTTCTTTTAAGGTTTTCATATTGATTAGCATGCAACGTGCTTCATATGGAAGGAAATTATATGAAGACCAGCCTAGTTTATGAAGTGCAAATAATAAAAAATGTTTTTGTATAGATTAAATTCTGTCTTCATGTGAAGTTATGTAGGGAGACCATATAATACTACAATATTCGAGAATTGACCTGACGTATGTTACGTACAATGTTTTTATTGTGTAACGATTCTGGAAATGGTAGCTGAAGCCTTTAATGAAGCTCAAACTTCAAGTTAAAGTTCTTGTAAAGGTAAAATTTCACACTAAAAACATATTCACATAATTATTTTTTGTTTGTTCCATTCAGTTGTGAGTTACAGGGTATTAACATGAAAGTCAACAAAGAGAAGATTCCGTACATTTTACACTTTTTTCTTTTATAAAGGCGAAAACGCAAGCCAGACCGCTGAAATTGTGAATGGTGTTTATGGTTTCGATACTGTAACAGTAAAATAAGTGCAGTTTATTTTTTTTTCATTTTAATTTATTTTTTTTATTTGACAAAAACAGTTATATTTTTTTAGTGCAGTACACTAAAAAATAAGTGCAGTTTATTTTTTTTATTTGACAAAAACAGTTATATTTTTTTTAGTGCAGTACACTAAATACAGATCTCTGCTGGTCCGTATGAAGCTAGTGATTGACCAGAAGCGCCCAGAATTGGCCAGCAGAAGAGGTGTCGTTTTCCATCAGGAGCTTGTAACGTTTTTCCGCTGTCAATATTAAAAAAAAGAATCATTGCCGAATATTAAAAAAAAACAACAACAACGACATCTATTCACAAATAAGTCGCCATTTGGCATGCTACGGCCTCCGGCCTACTATTTTCAGGAACTCTCGGCCATTTCGTTTGCGGAGCGGTCGGAGAGTGGGACGTTTTTTTCCTAAAGTGCGCGAAAGTACAAAAGGTACTTAGTGGAGATGTTGTTTCGATAGATAATAGAAACGGTAGTTTTCAAAGTACGTTTAGTTTATATAGATTTTTTTTTTTGTTTCATTAGTGAACTGAAATTACAAAGAAAATATTATTGTGTTCCGCTTGAATTTTATTATACAAGGATAGCAGGTAATTCCGCTTCTCTCATTCCCATTCCCAAAATTATGAGTTTCCCTTACCGTTGAACAGAAAGCCTGTTCAACAGGCGGCATACGTGGGACGGAGATATTCCCCGATTCAATGAGCTCTTTCGGAGCACGATAGGTTTTTATTCCAACCGCAACGAAACGGATGTGTGACATTAAGGATCATCCGACCGGCATTCGACGAAGTCGCAGTGTCCCCCAGCGACCGCCATTACACGCTGGGCTTTTTGATTTGTGACCCGACCGCAATATACTGTGTGGTAGCTGCTGGAAGAAACGGTGGCATACCGACGATAAATCGGGCTTCATCTGTATCCAGCCTGTATCAGCGCACACAGCATAGCACGCAGCCAGTCAGCAACGTCCGGTAAAACCCTGCGCGCAGGTAGGTGCTAATTTTACGCATGGCCATGTCGTGAAACGTAACACGTTACACGTTACGTTAATTTATGTTGAATTTCTTAAGTTGGAGAAATTTGGGAAGAGAGAAGGATAAAAGGGAGAATTAGGGTAGGAAGAGAAGAAGGAGAGAGTGAGATTTTTGAAAGTGTTTCTTTGTGCGTTCGTGAAATCCGCGAATTGGTCGGATATGATTTCTTGCAAGAGAGTTCACCTGTAACTACGTGACCTCTTACTGGAATCGTACGTGATCGTTCGAGACTAACTTGACCCTGAGCTATTCTTGTAGTTAGTCGGGCATTAATTCAACACGACAGGTGGTCTCCCTACTGGGAGTGGCGCTAAAGCCACCGTGTTTCACTACACTCGCGTGTCGGAACGGTTACAAGCTTGATTGGGATGTTTTAATGCATCCTTCATCTAGTCCGGACCTGGCATCAAATGATTACACAATTTTTCTCGCATTGAAATGCTTCCTGAGGGATAAGAAATCGGGATCAAGAGAAAATTGTAAAAATCTATTGCTACAGTTTTTCACCAATATGGACCAATACTTCTATGAGAGAGGCATTATGAAGTTACCTTTAAAATGGTCTAAAGGCCAAAATCAGACAACCTGAAGCGTACTGGAAAAAGTTTTGAATTTCACGCAAATTATTACGATTACTTCTTCTGCAACCTAATATTATTATAATCAACGAAGGTTAATTTCGAATCTAAGACCACACCTAAGTTATTCGTTAGTATCTATTCATGGGTATCCCAGCTTAATATCATTGCTACATGGTGTTTTTATTCTTGAAAAAAAGCATCAAAGTGCATTTTCTAACGTTGAGCTGTAATAAACTTCTAGTGCACCATGTATAAAAGATGTAAACTTCATTTGAATGTTTGAGAGTCTTCTTCATTTTTTTTATGCAACTTCATATCAGCTGCGTATCTGCCTTAACATTTCTAAGAAACACGCAGACATCATTAACAAATAAAATGTCATTCGGAATCGCATTTTGACATAGGACTATGTCTTTGATTTCTATATAGGGGGTCACTCTTTTCGCCAAAGAAATTTCCTTCGACTTGCACTGTGGTCACGCGTATTCAAGAGCTTGCCCCTCGGAGTACATTCAAGGCGTGTTAGTTGGCTTAAGAAATCTCAACTAAGTATTAATAAATGACGCTAGTTAATGCATACGTTGAGACGGCAAAAGTTCCACAGGGAACGTTAACGCCATTCAAGAAGAAGAAGAAGGGGTCACTCTACAAAAAATGTAACGATTTATGAAGAGTTTTCAAACGCATATTACTCAAAATCGTTACTGTGACATATGTTGTGTATATACCATTAGACAGGAAATTTATTCAGCAATTTTTTGCTTGAAACACGAACAGAAAATATAGTTGAAAAGTTAAACAATTTGACGAATTGAATTGCAGTATATAGTGAAGAATACAATAACTCTCTTCATTTATAAGACTTTCCATTTCCAGACATTTAGGGTAAATGATCTTGGTTTGTCCAATTTGGGGTGTTTTTACGCAACTAGTAAATGCAAATCGATTTTTCTTCATGAAAATCACACATAATCGATACGAGTTTGGGTTTGTTGAAAAGCCTCAAGTCTCTAGTTGCTAATACTACCATAAGGTGTTGAAATTATTCAAATTTTTCCTCAAAGAATAATTATGATCATGGTTTGACCACCTCTGATCATGGTTTGCCCAAAAAAATGATCATGGTTTGTCCGGTTTTAGAAATCTCAATTTTTGAATGAAAACATTCGAATTCACAATTAGATGTTGCATTTATCATTGCTTGAGTTTACTGTCATCATATTGATTCATTCATAATTTAGGCTTTCTTCAGAATTTTGCCTTTTCTTGGGCATTTTAGAAGTGTTCATCTCAACACAATCAACACAGAAAAACCATACTTCTGCTATGCGCGAAGCACACCATAAACAAACATAAACAAACTGCAGCGCACCAAGCGGTTGCCATAGAAATCATGTGGACAAAACAACATTATTGGATTGGACAACTCATGATCAGAATTGAGTTCATCAAAATGCGTTAATTTAATGGTTTAGCTATGTAAATCCGATACAAATGGTGAGCAAGCATGATGTTTACAATATTTATAAGTGTTGTAATCCAGAAAAGGTCTGAATACGTGCCAAATAATCATCTGGTGATCGATTAAAAGTTAGCTCGAATGAAGGGCGCATTGACACAAATAGAAGGTGTATTTTATAATTCTTCAAAACATGTGATTTCGTAAAAATATACTATCAAACTACTATAAATCATGTAAAAGGCAATTTCATTTATATGTTTCGAAACATTCGAAGGCCTTATTTGACACAGGAGCGCTGAATTAGAGCATTCAAAAAAGTGGGCAAACCATGATCATATTTTCGACTGGACAAACCAAGATCATTTACCCTATAAGAGATTCCATCTTTACTGTTGTGTTCAGGCGCGAAACATTCAAAAAACTAAAATTCCAGTTTTTCATAGCTATAGAACCAGATGAAACAACTCTCAATCCTTTACAACATTAACGTCAATTTAACATGAATTACGATAAGATTCTAATTTGTGGGTCATCTTTAGATCTTGATCAGTTCAAATAACCCATTCGGAGTGGTTACGACCATGTTGCGCCATGTTTGTAGTATGTATCTCGTTCTACGCAGAGGATACTGCTTGTTTAAGCTCTTTAAATCACTCATACTGCTTGTAAGCTGCATCTACTATTCGTCCGATCACTCCTCATAAGTTCCTGATAGGGGCCATCAGACTGCCACCTGCAAAGTTACGAGTTGAAAACTTAAATGACACGTTCCGTAAATCCTTCCAGTATGAAGAAATTCCATTCAAGTTGAATTTTTTTTTCAGAGAAGTCCTCCTGAAATAGTGAAACCCATGGGATTAGCTTTCACATTAGTTTTTGGACCCACAGCTTTAGAGATGGGATTATTATGGTTTGGGGAGAATTTTCTCAAAAAAGATAACTTACCATCAACACAAAAGAACAGTCAGAAATGCACCGAAGTACTTCAGAATCATAAAAAAACAATTTGATAATTGGATAATTTGGCATCAATTCATAAAATTCGGAAGGTCATGGCATAGTTTAAAGAATACGAGCTTCAGATTCTGGACTGGTCAGCTTGTTTATCAAGTCAAAACCCTGTAAGGAACTTACGAGGAGTGATCGTACGAATAGTAGATGCAGCTTACAAGCGGTATGAGTGAATTGAAGAGCTTAAACGAGCAGTATCCTCTGCGTAGAACGAGATACACACTACGACATGGTACAGTTTGGTCGTAACCACCCCGAATGGGTTATTTGAACTGATTGATAACTGGAGATGATCTATGAATTAGAAACTTATCGTAATTCATGTTACATTGGCGTTAATTTTGTAAAGGAGTGAGAGTGTTTCCATCTGGTTCTATAGTTATGAAACACTGGAATTTTAGTTTTTGGGACATTTCGTGCCTTAACACAACAATAAAGTTGAGATGACCAGTCTTATAAATAAAGCTAGTTATTGTATTCTGCACTATATACTTCAATTCAACCAACTTCTTACATATCTCTGGAAACTCCGAAAAAATGAGTGGCCCCCGCAAACCCGAATTTATCCATTGAATAATCTGAGCTACTTCCATTTGGGATTCGGAATTTCAATCTCTTTATCCTTCCCATTTTCGTGTAATTGAATATACGGGACATGAGGTTTGATTTCACATTTCCTGAAATGGCTGCGCTTATTGCGATAATCAGAGTAAAGAATATTGGAATACAATTTGAATCCGATGTTCCTTGCACTTCAGAAGCAAGCAATTCCATTATCATTTCAATTTCGAACTCGCGATTGATTTCTCCACGAAATGCATTTGAATACCCTACTCGGGATTTATTTCCATCTTTCCGTTCACCAGCATATGCTTTGTACTGATTAACCAAAGGACAGTTAAATTGCATCACTTTTGCGGATGGATTCACAATTGCAGCGGTGATTTGCTTGCGCTGTGGAGTGAGTTCAAGAAAATGGCTAACAAATTAATGGCAATAACTCATTTATTCGGAGATTGAAAGCATTGCTACATTGTAGAGCGAATTAATCTCTGTTGGGACATTTTATGACAATGTAGTGATGCATGTAGGGCCGCGTCATATCTCTTGTCACAACGTATTTTACAATAGCAGAAAAAATCCAGTTGTTAGCAGCGTCGGTCAGAAATATAATTTTTAGAGGTATAAAACATCTGATGGATTTCAAGGAATTTTCCGGATGCAGAAAGTGATGCTGATATTGTTTAGATGAATATTAAAATTATGAAAAAAGAACTAGAGAAGAATTTGGAAACAGTATCTTGTGAATGCTTTGCATGTTCTGATTCGAGTCTTGTCTACCAATGGCGAATGTTCGAATTACAAAAATCAGCTCTACAATGTTAGAAAAATTAAACAGGTACTTATCAATATTAAACATAATCAATCATAATGATCGTTCTTTCTAATGAGAGATGACGAATTATTGTTTCTCTCACACCATCACAACGTATTTGGGCTAGCGGCCTCAATTTCCATTTTATGGTGTGGCAAACTTTCTCTGAGTCTAAACCTAAAATAGAAATAAAACAGTGCTATTCAATTAGGACAATTGAAAGAAGAGTTATTTACATTGTGACTTGGGCTTTACCAATTTCTTCTCGTAAGATATACCACTCGTGTGTTCCTGAGCGTCCGCGGGATAATCGGAGACCGCCCAAAGTCAAACGGTGATTGCCTGCTGATAAGATGGCGGAAATGTGCCGAGTGTTCAGCCCACTTGATCGCTAAACAGACGATGCCCATGTTGCCAGAACTGGGTATGCCACACATCTTCTCTCTTCCTCAACAAAGAAAGAATTGAATAAAAAAACACGAAAAGAACACATGCATGTGGATTTTGTTTCTTCGTATTTTCCTTCATAGAAAACATTTGAGCCACCTTTGAGATGTATGAGCTTATTGATGACGTTTAACTAACAAAATATCGAGTCATGTTCTGTTCTCCATACGGGCCCGTACTTGTTCTGCACGGTCGTCCCGATTCACAAATAATTTTACTTCCATTTTTACAAAGCACGGTCGTCCCGATCTGCATTTATTTCCATTTTCTTTTGCCCCATTCGGTTGCCTCGAGCCGTACCAGTTTGTGCGGTCGTCTCGATTCGTGCTTATCTACTTTTATTTTACAGTTTTATCGTACGGTCGTCCCGATTCGTACTTATTATAAAAGATTTATCTATTTTCACCTTGCTATATTTTAAAAAATGGAACATATCGGTGTTTATAATTTGTTCGTATTCCTTGTGCATCTTTAGAGTAATGCTCATTATTAATAAATGACCCGTAATCTTGAATTTTAATGCGTTACTGCGAAGTAATATGTAATAATGCAATGAATTTACAAGACTGATGTGCATCAATACTTTTTTCTTAAATGTCGCCTACTTAACATAGAAACATAATTTAGAAAAAAAATTGTTTTTCTACCCTACAGCAACTAAAGTATTGAGCTGTATTAGTTGAAAGATAATCGTTGTCACTGGCAACAAGTTTAAATTTTGCTATCATTCAAGTCAACCTGCAGTTTAACATGGAGCATAAGAATTTCTGCCAACCATGCTGTATGGTTTATACTTTTTCAAACGTAGCATTTACTTACTGAAAATCTTTATGCCTCCCATAGTGGGATACTTCGGCTTTCCCCAAAAGGTTCCACTGCCATTTTGCACACATACAAGCTTTAATAAAAAACAAACAGATTTTTCTAATTTCTGCTTGGAATATTTCAACATTTCACACACGGAGGGAATCACACCAAATGCACTTCGGAAACGTGCAACTTTAGTGTAACTTACTTTCCACGCAGAATGTCCCAACTTCGAGTGGCATACAACTAAGTATAGATCCAGTAGAGCACCCTTATAATGAAATAGTTTAAATGAAATGGTAATTGAGAAATTCAACGTCATATTTGTAAAAAAAAACCATTCAATTTCGACCAAATCCTCTCCGTTTTCTTTTAACATTGTACATAAGGAGAGATACCAACGCTGTCAGACTTAACCGTTCCATTTTCAATTCAACTTGTTTTGTGTAAGTCAATATTCTGTAATAAATTACAAAACGTATTAGAGCTTCCGACTCAAAAAAAAACCTTATGCAAGTAGTGCACATGGGGGTCTTCGTAGCCACTTGGTTACGCGTTCGCTTCCTAAGCGATCTGTCGTGAGTTCAAACTCAGGGCCCTCAATTGACCATCTTTGTGTTGTTATAAAAAAAACTACGTCCACGCAAACATCATCAGCGATGGAGATCGATCCATGGTCGAAATTAGATCGATTCATCCATACAACTGCTCTGCTCTGCAAGAAACATCGGGCTGCTGTTCTATAAATAACCCAACAATGATCAATATCAACTGTCTCCGCTGTCCGGTCTGCTGAACAATGGAAGAACAGAAAGAATACCCTTACGCCGAAATGGCTACTACTGTGTAATTTACCATAATGTAATGGAACAGAAAACTTAACGCCGAAATGGCTACTACTAACTACTGTGTAATTTACAGTTTATAGAAACATAAACATATGTACATGTACACGATAAAAACCCGGCTCTGTTACAGCTAAAATGCTAATGAGCCTAATAAATAAATAAATGGGATAAAAAAAAAGTAGTGCACATGAAAACAAGAAGTGATATTTTGGGTAGTCGTTTGAACAAATTTTTGAAAAACGGGAACGGTCGGGAACGGGCTCGGACCGAATCGATTCCGGGTGGAACTAGCTCTATAAGATTCATATTGCATTTGTTGGAATGGGATCATTCGTAACACCAGTCTGTCAAAAATGCTTGAATCCGTTGCCGAATCAGGTAGGTAGTCAAATTTTAGGAATAACCTGAAATTGGCGAAAACTACCCGTGTGCAGAAAGAAGCATTGATTGTAAATATAACTGTGAAACGGGGAAAAACCTGAATTGACGCGCAGGAAAAAAACGATGCGAACTATGACCTATTATGGGATACTGTTTCATTGGTAAAAAAATAACGCGATAGTCATGAAATCAAAGAAAAAAGACTCGGCCACATGACATATAGCTGACAGGTTGATGAGAATTGAAGTTATGCGATATCTACCTACTTTGTAAAACAATTTATAAAATTATTGATTATTTTGTTCGAAATTGACGACTGACACTGATGTATGCCGATGGCGCCGTATGAGACAATGACTGACACCGATGACCAATTTTAAACTTATTGGGCCTGATTCTCGAATACACTACGAATACACTTCACGGTGGAAACGGAATTAAACGTATTCGTGATGACATCGGTACGGTGTCGACATCTGAAAACGAGATTAGTTTCTCACTAAACTTATCATTATAATATCAAATTATCTTCAGATGAAATTTTTGTATGAAATTATTATATCACATGAAGAATACAAAGTTTTCCACTCACATTGAATACCAGTTTGATACGAAGAAGTTAATTTTAATTAATGAATTTTTATTTGAAAAGTGCTCATTCTGCCTGAAAACTCAATATTATCTTCGACACTTCACTAACTCGTAAAACGTAGTTCAATGGCGTGACGTTTATTCCGTTTCCACCGTGAAGTGTATTCGAGAATCAGGCCCATTGTTTGGCGCTATCGTTCAACATGAGTCGAATTGAGTGATGAGTCGAACTATTACAATAAATAAAAGAAATATAACCATACGTGTATGTATTTATTGAATATAACTTAGATACTAATACAATTTCTAACGAAAACCTGTTAGTGTTTGATGTATTAAGAGAAACACACCACAAACAACAATGGGTTTCATGTTTATCTTTTGACGGTCACCATACAAACAGAAAGCTGCTAATTTGTAACCTTCTTGAGCCAATACCGGAACGGGGCAATATCCGTGTACTGCACAAACCTTATGTCGTCACACTCGAGCGTTAGATGGTCAATCTGTCCTCTCGATACGATGCCTCGCAGGAAGTATTGATCGCCACTTCTCAACACCAGCCCACTTCCGGAATCTCCGACGCAAGATGTACGATCTACTACTTCTCCACAGAAAATTCGGGCGTTTTCTGGATACGCTTTGGCAAGATTGAAATTACACAGCTGCCTGTTGACGATGGTTGTATTGAAGTGGCTTCCAACTGACGGGAAGCTGCCCCATCCCATCACAAAACCCTCGAGGCCGACGATTCTCGAAAGATCGTTATCGCCTTGCCACAAGCAGATCGGGATGATATGGTCGGAGAATATCAGCGCTTCACTTAACCGCAAAACGGCCACGTTTGCATCGTTCAGCTCATCCGCGGCATCGTACTCCTCATTTGGGATTACTGCTTCGATGGCGGCAAACCTCACATTATCAGCCGAAATGATGTTGATCCTGTACGTTCTGGGAGTGGCAACGATTCTTTCCGAAGGAATGTATCCATTGTTTTCATACACGCAATGGGCGGCTGTGATGAGATGGTTCTTCGTGATAATCATACTGCTACAAATGTAACGTAGATGCTGTGGGTTAATGCGATCGAACAAAGGAACTATCCAGGGCAGCTCGTTGTTGGAACTCTGAGAAAGGAAGGCGTCCGAAGGTTTCCCGCAATCGCTGTAAGAATGTACATAACTAGTTAATAACCATGTTGTAAACAGAACTATATTTGTGTTCATACTTACAAGTTTGACTGTGACACAGGTGCAACACGTATAGGTTGCACGAACTGTGGCCTGATTGTTTGGGTCACCAATTTCCATTGCCGCTGGGGTCTCCGCGGGAAACTCGTTTTATTTAGATTTATAACAGTAGATAACTTCCGCGAATGATGTGCGGCGCAAATGATTTTATCATTCAGTTGAATGGAAAGTATCCGCGGTGGTGGTAAAAGAGGAGAGAAGTTCACGCGGTAATTGATTGGTAGCCCATGCGAAATGTCATTAAGACTTTCCTCTAGGGTCTTTAGTGGGACAATTGTGGCTTGATGTGGCTAGAAAGAGAAAGGGTATTGGGATGGAGACAACATGTAAGCAAGCAATAATATTGTTTACAATTTGCCGAGAAAAGTCACTTACCGCTGGTAGCAGATTAATGTCCAACGTTGCAATCTGTCCGATCTGAAGATTGCTGATTTTGATGTGGCCAAAGATTTGGTTTGTTCGCAGATCCTTTCGGTAGGTGAAAACATCAGGACAAGGTGACGTTGGCACTGCAGTGAAAAGTTTTCCTCCTTCGGTTAATCTGACAAATAGAAACAGTATCAAGAAGCAATCCATTTCCAAAGCGGCTTCGGAGATATTATTTTCCAGTAATGCGCAGAAGCGTCTGAATGGCAGGAAACTGACGTGTCCACTGTTCATACTTTGCAATATCCATGCATTTTCTAAACTTGCGACTCCTTTATATACACCCGGTTTCGATTATACCTCGACGCTGCTTTGCTGGTAAGTGGGATTTTCCGAACTGCACAAAAGGGTTTGGGATATTTGTTTTGTCTACCTGTTGTTTTTTTCTTCTGACACATTTTACTCGTACATAAAATATTGGGTCATTCAAAATGTATTCGTGATGAATTTTCACTAGATGGTATTGATGATCACATTTCAGGCAACACTAATTCAATTGTGTCAAAAGAACACGCACCTAAAAGATGACATTTTAGGTTATACTCTTTGTAAACAAAGCAGAAATAATCAAAGTGAAATTGATTCGAAAATGAGTGTAATTTTCCAAAGAAATACGTTATGTGATTTTTTTACTAATGAAAAGGCAAACGCGCAGCAGAAACATCCAATTTACGACTGTATGTGAATGAATAACAAGAAGGTGGTTAATTTAATGTGGTTCTGGAGATTTTAATGTCAAAGATCGCCCTAGCTCTGGTCGACCTGTCACTGAAAAATTTAATTTAACCAAAGTGCGAACTAAGACGCAACGGAATGGACCCATTTCTGAAGCAAATCATCAGCTTTAATACTTTTTAAGTGGCAATGTCACCGCGGATAACGCAATAAAGGATTAACAATGAGGTACAAAAACAGAAGGTAAATACAGAAGCCATCAAACTATCCATATTCATAGATGTGTACACCAGTGATCAGATAGCTGTGACCAAAACAAAGCAGCAAGAGCTTACCACTCACTAACAAATTTCTGGAAGATTTATATGTATAGGAGAAGTGGGGGTAAGACGGACATGTTAATAAGAACATCAATTACATAAAAACTTAAATGCTTACAATTGCAATTATTTCTTATCATTCAAAGTAATGTTTTTTTTTCGATGCGAGTGATATGGACATATAGTGAGATAAGGACAGGTTTCTAATATTCGAAGCTTAGAAGATTATCGCTCGCGAGAGGAATAATTTCGCATCTCATATCATGAATTTACTTTTCCATGCATACCTAGTACAGCTTCTCTATTAATTTACAAACCGAAATATAATCATCAGCGAATTGAATTTTCAAATTAAACCACTCAAAATGCTTAACTCTTTGTGGTCGTTTGTTTGCTCTCAGCCACCACAGCAAGAAAACATGCTTATCTTATATTTTACTCAACCAAGTATCAGTTTATGCTTTTCCTAAACGAAGCTTGATGTCTATTGAACCTGTTCACGAACCAATACGGTGCTCCCATCAGTAATAGATAACGGTACTCAGTATCAAACAAAGTAGTCACCCACACAAAACAACTCACAGTGCGTTGAATGTATAGGAATGTGGGACAGAAAATCAGCAGGATTTAGCCATTGTAACACTTTGGTGCGATGGAAAAAATTGTTCATAAATATCAAAACTACTGTTTACATAAATGTCTCATGTTATTTGAATAATCGCATAAGTGTCTCAAGCGACAAAATCTTTGTTCATCTGAGGTGAAAAGTTCTGATCATTTCGGATACGCAGAAATCATTATTTGAGTAACTACTGGTTCAAACTATGTTGAAGTTGTTAATACATATACATTAGGGTGGCAGCGAAAATGGTCATGTCAAATTTCAAAAACCGACCATGTACATTTTGTTTTTGATCCTCGAAAATCACCCAAGAGGAGTAAAGGAAATGATACAGTATACAGTATGATACCCATGCCCAAATTTAATACGACCGCAAAGGGTTAATATCGAAACGCAAAAATTCTATACGCGGAATCATGTTTGATTTTCGGTTTTTATTTCCCTTTTCCACTTTTGATCAGTATTCATTATCATATGGGTGGTTCAAATCTTACAGAATAACATGTAGAAGGGGTTCTCATGAACAGAAATTTGAAATTCATAAAGTAACTATACAAATCAACCACCTCTTCTACGTCTACAAGGTCTAAGTGAGGTGTCCAAGGATAAATACGCAATTCGTGGAAACAATGAATTTGAATTTGTTGACGTGGGATTACGATTTTTTTTCTCAATTAGCTTTTTATAACCTCGAATATTATTTCAGAATGCATCACAATTTTAGAAAAAACTCTTTAGAAAAAAGTTTAGGTTGCCCTAAAATAGGCCGATGGTTTGCGTGGTTTTGTGGAAGCAGCTGAAAATGGTCCATTCAGAATTCATTTTATGTTTTCGCGAGAAAAACACACGAGATGATAATTTTTCAAAACATTTGATAACACATATAATCAACAAAACGTTTTTTTTTTCCCCCCAAAATATATATTTTATTAAGGCACATGTGGCGTTAGCCTGACGGGGCCGGGAGTTCAATATTTTGACAATTTTTGTCTTACAACTATGTTAGTAATATTTAACCGATTATTCGCGGTTGGCTCGAGGTTAGTATTACAAGTGTTTTCGTAATTGTGATGTTGCTGTCTCCAATGCTCTGTACGTGTGCCCGACACGGGATACTTCCTATTGGGATGCAGCTGACCATTAATCAGCAACGCCCCCCTAGTCTGTACCCCATATCTAGCGTGGTGCGTCTTTCTCGACTCGAGGAATCCAGGATAGAATGGTCACTAGCCGGCGCAATCATCAGCTCGTGTAGAGTTGTCATGAGCGGTACAACCTTTGGCTCTTGTTGAATGATCAGTGGACTGCACAACCTTTGGCCCGTGTATCTGTAAAGAGTGTGTGTATGTATTGCCGCGACTAAGTAAAAGTTTATCGATCGGATAGGAGGGATATGAAACGGGGACACAACGAAGGAAACATCATTAAACGTTGACATCGGCGTTTCTGAGGAACAGGTATAGATGAAGCAGAAGATCAGGATCCCGGCTACCTAAGATATCCCGGACGGGGATATCCGATTGTCTGCCTTGTGCTCTCAGTGCTCTAGAGAGCTGAGAGCGAGCAGCATGGAACCGGATACACGACCAGACAACATGCTCGATGTCGTGGTAGCCATCGCCACAATCACAAAGATTGTTTGCTGAGAGCCCAATGCGATAGAGATGCGCGTTTAGGTTGTAGTGATTGGACATAAGCCGAGATATCACGCGAATGAAATCACGACCTACATTCAATCCCTTGAACCATAAACTCGTCGATACCTTAGGGATAATCGTGTGTAACCAACGACCGAACTCATCACCACTCCACATGCGCTGCCAACTTACGAGCGTATACTGACTAGGAATGTGGAAAAATTCATTATAAGCAATTTGCCTTTCAAAAAGTGTGCCTTCTAAAGCGCCCACCTTAGCTAGCGAGTCCGCTTTCTCATTTCCCGGAATCGAGCAATGAGAGGGAACCCATGCTAAGGTAATCTTGAATAATTTTTCGACCATAACACTCAATAGTTGTCTTATTCTTGTTGATGAGCGTTTATCAACTTTCATTGAGCGGATTGCCTCTATTGAGCTGAGACTGTCTGAAAAAATAAAATAGTGGTCGATGGGCAATGTTTCAATGATCCCTAATGCGTAATATATCGCACCCAGTTGAGCGACATACACGGAACAAGGATCTTTGAGTTTGAAAGAGGCACTGGAATTTTCATTGAAGATGCCGAAGCCAGTGGAACCGTCAGTAAAGAACATTTTATCAGATCCAACTTTCCCATATTCTGCCGAAAATATCGGCGGAATAGAATCGGAGCGTAGGTGATCTGGTATTCCATGGATTTTTTGTCAGATCATGGACAGATCAAAAATGACAGAGGAATTGCAGAAGTAAGGGAAGCAAACTTGGTTGGAGATGCCTGGTGAAGGGTGCACGTCGTGGGTAAGGTACTCATGGTATAAAGACATAAAACTTGACTGAGGAGTCAATTGGAGTAGATTTTCGAAGTTATCAATCACCAATGGATTCATGATCTTGCAACGGATGAGAAATCTGATTGAATCATACACAAACGCGCTTCACCTAACTGTATGAAAACCGACGTGGTGTGAAGGGTCTGGCTGGGTAAGGAAGCAAAAGGACCCCAAACCAAAAGATGGACAATTCTTTTAAAATTTCATCAGATATTCAATCCATTATTTTTTAAAAATTTTGTTTTTTTTGGAATTTGGGCTACCTTAATTTGTATTCAAATGTGATCCTACGCCTTTTTCAGATATGTGTGATTTCTCTTCATAATTTTAAAGCGCAATGCATTGATACCAAAAAAAAGAGGTTTTCTTTTTTTTTGTTTTGAAATTTGTTTTTTTTAAGAATTTTCAGACCCAGTAGTGTTTCAGTTTATATTTAACTGGGATCGCAAGTATTTTATTGATACGCGTAAAGTTTATCAGAATTTTTCTTTTGCACAAAAAAATCAATTTTTCATTATTCGTAATTTTGTTATTTTCAAAAAACCTATGATTTTGTTATATTCGTGATCAAACCTTATCACTGGATACTATTGTATAGGCTACCAAATAAGATATTTTGGCATTTTTTTAATTTTAATTTTTAGATTTTTAGATTTTTAGAAAAGTAAAGTGATGATGACGATGCTGGCCCACCTCATACCCCTACAAAGGTTTGAGCAGGACGATTTATCTCATAGTTAATATTTATTTTCAAACATATCAAGAAGCCAGTATTATAAAAACAAAAACAAAGCGAACTGGCTCTGTTGCAGGCATAAATATCTATCAATAGAACATTAAAAATAGGCATAAACTGCGAAAAAACAAACAATGTTCCTATCCATATTGACATTGACATAGTCATAGTCTCAACTCAGGCCCAAAGTTTTTTCAAGTTTTTTCAAGCATGTCAAGAAAATTTCCAACCCGGGAAGATCCTTGACTGATTGGGAATTGAACCCAATATCCAAAAGTTTCAACTTAGAACAAGAGATATGCTACAATCAGAAATAATCGATATAACCATCTGATGAAAGATAGTTTACGACAATTCTGAATGAGCTATCCTAATTCCAGTTTCCACTTCAGACCCTACATAAAATTTCATTGTGTGTCAGTTTTCTGCCAGTGCTCATTATTAACATTAGTCCAGGCCCACCAAACGCGCGCGAGGCTCAAACTTTCGTAGACAACGCTCGTTTTATTTTTTTTTTATTTTAATAATCTACAATACAATAAAAAAACATGATCATCATCAGTACGAACATGGTAGTTTGAGATACCTATAAAAGTTTTTAAATTTCAATAATTAGTAAACATAAATAAATTAATTTACAAAAAATTTTCGAAACCCTGTTTACAAAACAGATTTAACGTGGGAAATACACATTCTCTTGAACTCTGCCATTGTTGCCGCTCGTTTTATTTTCCTGGGCATCGAATTGAAAAAAATGTATTCCTTTGTATAACAACGAGTTCTATGACCTACTGAATATAAAGTTAGGTGTTCTTGCATCATCCGCGTTTCTAGTGTTGAATCTATGAACATCACTTTCTCTTTCAATTCGATCATACAAATATCAAGGTAGCATACCGTTTAAAATTTTAAAGATGAACACCATTGTCAAATAATGAATTCATTGCTTCACAGATAACCACTGTAGCGCGCGCAACATCAAATTAGAGGAAGTGTATCTATTACATCTCAAAATCAAACGCATGACCTTGTTTTGTAAACGCTGCAATCTTGTTAATTGTGTATTGTTTGCAAGGAACAGGATCGACGGACAAAAGTCTATATGTGGTGAGATCAATGATTTATATAACTTAATTTTACAATTTATTGTCAACTCTTTTTTCAAACGACACAAAACGCCGTACTTTTTGGCAATCTTCTTGATAACATTATTAATATGAGTCTTAAAAGTTAAATTGTCATCAATGATAACTCCTAAGTATTTGATTTCTTTCACGCGTTCTAGTGTCTCACCATCTATTTTAAAATTAACGTCAATACTGGAGTTTGCTGAAGAAATTAGCATGTATTTTGTTTTGGCAACATTCAATTTCAACTGTTTGAATTTAAGCCACTGAGCCAGAGAATGTTAATCTTCGTTTATGTGTTTCTCGGTTTCTTTTATATCCTTAGCTGCGATGAACAGGACAGTATTATCCGCGAACAAATTAATGTCACAATATCGTAAAACCTGTCGCAGATCATTTATATATAAAATAGAAAAAAGACGGGTGGGTAATGTCGGGGACATAACCGGAGTGACGTAGGACTATACAAAGGGGACAGCTCTTGTTAAATATATATTTTAAATATATTGTTTTATTTTCTTCTCCTACGTGAATACCTACCTATCTACCTGAAAAATGGATGAGTGTACTGTTTACTCTTTATGAACATGTTGGTGGTTCTGAAAAGAACCTTTGGCGTTGTGTTTTTGCGTTTTTTGGTTTCCCTTTCGACAGTCCCCTCTGGGCTGGTTTTATTGTGGCTCTCCACTGGGCTAGAGGCGAATGAACTTCAAAGTTTAAAGCCTCTTAAAAACAAAGAAAGAAAGAAAGAAAAATATATTCATTACGATTTGTTCGCTCGTTGGATTCACATGCAGGCTACAAAGGGTCCTTTTCAGGATCACAAAATTATCTTCAATCTAAAGAGTTTATTGTTTTGTTATCACTCGATATCCCCATATTGTTCGGCTAAACCTTTCTGTTTAGCGATTGCGTTTGCCACTCGTCACAGCTTTCACAGTTGGAAAATTTCTTCCCATCCAGCTTTGTGACATGTTGTACAGTAAATTACATTCAATGCGAGGTTTGTTTTAATGTTTTAGAAAGCATTGAACTTTATTTCCTAAACTCTTTTTTGGAAGGTTTAATGGCCCTGAAAAGTGCCTTGTTTTATGGAATGGTTCCAATTTAGAAAACTTAGTACTCGTGGTTTTGAAAATAAAACCATTTCGAACGCCCTCGATGCCGCCTTGTTCTGGATTTGCCACCAAAGCAGTTTGTATAAAGAACAAACTTTTTTTCTTCTGCTGATGCCGTTTTGCGATTGCGTTTGCCACTCGCCACTCGCTGCAACTGCCTGTTGTTGTCTTGATGTGTTCTGTTCTGAATGCGGGGTTTCTTATCGTCGCGAGCAGCTTCACCAGCCAACTCGATTACTTCGGCGGCCGAAACTATATAACGCCGACTAGGTGGACTGGTGCACTGGTACTAACGCGCTCAGCCTAGCTACCCTTGCGGGGAACTCCAGACCAACACGGTTCGAGCGGGATTTTGTCTTTCCCTTCACTTTTCCTCCTTTACCATGTCCAGACATGGCTGCTTGGGTTGGTTTGTTGATGTGTTGTGATGCGAACCGATGTGGTGTACGGTTTGAATGAGAATGATCGTTACGGCAGCGGAGCGGGGATTTTTAAGCTGACTGGCTGGCTCGAGAATTTCGCATGTGTGAGACAGCGACCAATGTTTCGTTCATTTTTTTTTCTTTTCCCTTTCCAATCGTGCTTCATTCTATTTCGCTGCTGCTCTGGTTGCCCGTTTTGGTCGGTACGATTTGAGGAGCACAAAATGGACCAATCAAAAATGGGCACATAGTGCATTTCGACAATGCTTGATATTTCACAATTATTCAATTATTTATCTCAAGAAAAATGAAATGTTATTCGTTATGATAGATGCGTAGATATATTTCCTATCAATTGATGCAAAAACTTTTGCGATCTATTGAGAAATGCTCGAGTTATAAGCGTTCCAAATCTTGCATTTTTTCCTACTTGTTCAGTGCCTAGATTTCCATTTCACCCCCTATATCTTCCGGTTAGACGTAGACCTACGTCAATAAACAAAATGGGCCCTAAGACACTTCCCTGCGGCACCTCGAGTGAGTTGCCGATGGGATCGGAAATAGAATCATTAAAACGAGTCTTTTGAGTTCTGTCGCACAAAAAGCTTTCGAACCATTTGTACGACATTCCTACAATTCCCTTGCGCTCTAATGTTTGTAACAATGAGGGCCTAGAAATTATTTAAAAAGCGCGTTTAAGATCCAGAAATACCGCAAATATAGTCTCTTTCGCCTCGATATTCTCTTTCCATTTTGCCAACACCAGATTCAGTGCGGTTTCACAAGAGTGTCCCTCTCGATATCCCGACTGTTCCGGTATTAGCAAATTGTTGTTATCTACAAAATGCATCAGCTGGACTTTCACAACAAGTTCTAACATTTTTTTCTAATATGTACAACATGTTAATAGGGCGGTACTCTTCGGCTTTATCCGTCCCATTGACTTTGGGGATCGAAATCACAAGGGATACCTTCCAAACCGTTGACACATGCCCAGTAGAGATTCATTTATTAGGTCCAGTAGATCGTGTCCAATAACATGAAATCAATCTTGTATCACTTTTGCGTTGACATTATCGATACCAGCCGATTTTTGCAATGAAAAACAAATATCTTTTAACTCAGCAAAAGTGATAGGTGAAAAACAATCTAGTCTATAATTGATAAAAATTGGCTGTATTAATTCGTCAGGTTCACTGACCAAGTCAATACTTTGGTTGATCAGCAGAACACTATTGACCAAATAATTGTTGAATTTATCGGCAATAGTTTGGCAATACTTCATTTCATTGTATGTACAAGGTCTGTTTGAAAAGTATCGCGACTTTGGAATTTACGCGGGTTACGTATATTCGATTCTAGATTTTTTTTGTGGCATTATGTCTAGATTTTTTGTGGCATTATGTTGGTATTCATGTCTCTCACTTATGCTGACAAGTACGGCTATTTTGAATGATGAGTTAATTTTTGACAACTGCTTCTCTTACACGTGTTTTGGTTCATCTTCGAGCTCTACGATGATACCATTAAATGCGGATAATGGAAATCCACGCCCCACGCCCCACGATTTCATTTTAGTCTCATCAATGTTCTAACTGCTACTCGCCTAACTATCATCTGGCTTTTAGTACATTATCTGTATTATTATTATTCTGTTTAATCACAAAGAAACCTTTTAACTTAAAAAGTTTTTTCGTTAAAGTAGGAGAGGCAAACTATTATATATAATCTGTTCAAAAAAAAAAATCACAGAAATCTGAGAGGCTGTACGAATGGTGTGGACTCAGTCAATATTTTGTGTATTTCGCAAATGATTATGTATGCTGTCGAGAATGAAGTTCTCGAGGATCGAGTGAGACAAATGTCCCACCATAACATCAAATTCGTCATATGGTGCATTGCAGGAATATAATCCCACTCACGATAGTGGTATCCCCCTGGCGACCACTCTCACCTCACCTACCAACATACCATATGTGTATATTTTCCCTTCTTGTGCATTCATGGAAGAAAATTCCCATACACAATTCATATATACACCACCCTCACTTTTTAGCTCATAAGCTCGTGTGCCGTGAGGAACCCATACATACTCAGACGAAATGTGATTTGGCGCCAGTCATGCATGTACACATTTTCCTCATTTAAAAAGATTATTTATGGGGAAAGCCGCCATAAAGAATTCCAATCGCAAGAAACTGAACCGACCGATTGTTCGGCGGCGGAAATGGAAGTCTGTACACAGGCAGGGGAACGATCCAAAGATTAAGCGTTTCCGTTTGGTGGCTTCAACGCTTGGCGCCCGATTGGACCGGAATTGACGATGCTTGTGGTGGGATGTCCTTGTTCACTGTACGTATACTAGACCATGAGCCTCGTGATGGTGGCGCATCGGGAATAAATGACCAACTATTAATTATCTCATTCGACTAAGAACTGAGTGTTGCTTCGTTGATTAGCAAATATTGCAAAAATGATTAATCTATTTGATCAAAAACAATCGTGCCCTCGGGCCGGTGGAAAACTGGTATGTCTTTAAATGATGGGTTATAAACTTTATAGATACCCAAGTTAGCCGCAGGAGGGGTAATCATAAAATCATCTCAACTCAACCGGAACTTCATAATTTGTTTTTCGGTTTACCTTGGCAATAAATTCAAAATATAGACCAATCCTGCCATGGTAACAAAGTATTTGATTTGTTTCGGGCACCCTGAAAGGAAAACTTTCGTTGATTGATATCGAGCTGGTAACATATGTTGGAATCCAATCTGATGTAATAATTTCACATTTTTATTCTTTCGAAAGCATCGGTTGCCTCCATTTCGTTCACGATATTTATGGATTGGTGGGTGAGATCTTTAACACGCTTTGGGATAAACTCTACCCGCTCCGATGAACAAGTAGCTTGTAGTGAAGGAGTATTTCGTTTTTTTCCTTCGCAGCGACGAAATCCAACTGCAAACAGAATAATGTACTGCTAATATTAAACTTTCATCACTTGTCGTCATATTGGATCCTGGCACGAAGCTTTGAGATGGGCGCCCTTCCTGCACATGATGACCTGCTATGTGTGACTAAGATGGTGGTTGGATTTTTGTTCGTCTACACAGTTCGAGGACACATATGTGAATGTGAATTGGAACTGTAGATTTTGGGGAACTGTTTGATGGAATGGCAACAAAGCGAAGTAGATGTGATAAATTGAAATCGGAAGATTTGACTTTTATCAAGAAATACTGTATTATTTTCGTGGAAAATTGTACCATTGAACTGGAATCAATCCGGAACTGATCAAACGGAGATCGTCTGAGTGAAAACCGAACCGTGCCGATGGAAGCATTTATTTATACATCAGCTGACAACCGTACCATGTTGATGTGTGATATGTGTGACTGTTTCAAAATAATAACTTCGAATACTGTGGGAGTAACTAGTATCGGAGACAGCTTCGAATCCAATTGATGCGATGGAGCCGAGCAATGCGCGAAAAAATCACCACAATATGAGCAGAATACGGTCTCGCATTGCCAAACCCGTAAAACTCATGCTGCGAAACCCATTGAAGCTTTTATAAAACAATGAAATTGAATTGAAATGCCATCGAATTGAATATATTTTTGGATTGCTAATGACGGATCTCATGCCATCTCGTCTCAGGAGTTGGCAGCACTATCTCAGGTTGTAGTGAAACGTTGGGGTTGTAGAGACATTGGTCATTTGAGCAACTTTGCTTACCTAGAATCTACAAAAATACTATTTTTTTTAGAAGAACCATAGTTTTTATCTCACATTTTTAATACATTTCTAACTCAAAACCAATGAGACCTACAAAATTTTGGTCAAAAAAGAAATAATTTTTAGAAATGAAAATATATTTTTCTCAAAAACGTGTTTTTTAAAAACTTTCAAAAAATATATACGAATAGCCCATATAATAACCAACAGGTCATCCATACATCGAAGAATGAACACTTCCATAGGAAAAAAGTTTTTCTAACAAAAACTTTTTCATGTTTTCTTAGAAAATATTACAACTAATTCTAATGTTATTTAAAATCAAAACAGCGGTATAGTGTACATATTCGGAAAAATTTAAGATAATACAAAAATATGGACTTTTGTCAACGACTGTTCTCTTGTAGCTTTTGAAATATATGACATTTTTGTATCGAGACTTTTGTGTGTGTGTCTTCTCGGGATTGACATGTTCTCGATTTCGCTATCTACTACATAGGTTGCTTAAATATAATAACGATGGTAAACTTAACTGTACCTTATTCTCCTCAAACAGACAGATAGACGCCCACCATAAAGTACCAGAATATGCTAGAATTGACCTGACGTATGTTACATACAATGGGTTCATTGTGTAAGAATCCTGAAAATGGTAGCTAAATCGTTTAGTAACGCACAACATATTATTTGCTCTATGCACGATTGTATTATAATGATCAACAAACCGACTAACACGAATACTTACAGTGACTGACATTATAATATTTATAGCAGTGTTGCGCGGTGCAAAAAACTATATTCCCAAAATTTGTTTTTTTTAGAATTTCAAGACCTAGTACTGGTTCAATTTATATTCAAATATTAGGCTGTCAAAAAAGTTCTGCGGTATTTTTTTTGAATTTTCATTTGTTCATAAAATTAGTTACAATCATCTGTTTTAAGTCAAATATGCGCCGTTTTGTTCGATGACTTGTTCCCAACGAGATGCCAACTTCATAATACCCCTGTTATAGAAGCTCGCTTCCTTATTGGCAAAAAACTCGGATAGCCAATTTTCACAGGCCTTTTTTGTGGCTAACTTCTGACTACCTAGCTCGTTCGCCATGGACAAAAACAGGTGGTAGTCACTTGGTGCAAGGTCCGGACTATACGGATGCAAAAGAACCTCCCATCCGAGCTCCCGGAGCTTCTGGCGCGTCACCAAAGAAGTGTGTGGCCTGGCGTTGTCCTGATGGAAGACAATGCGGCCTCTGTTTATCAAAGATGGCCTCTTCTTCATGAGTGCTACCTTCAAGCGGTCCAGTTGTTGGCAGTACTGGTCCGAATTGAGCGTTTGGCCATAGGGAAGCAGCTCATAATAGATTATTCCTTGACAATCCCACCAAACACACAGCAGAACCTTCCTGGCCGTTAATGAGAGCTTGGCCACCGTCCGAGCCGCTTCAGCGGGCTTCGACCACGACCGTTTGCGCTTCACGTTGTCGTAAGTGACCCACTTTTCATCGCCAGTCACCATCCGCTTCAGAAGTAATTTTTCAGTTTTTTTTCTGAATCGCTATATGATTTACTACACTGCGTTTCTCAAGTATAGAACCACTCATTTTTTTCTAAGTTTCCAGAAATCGGATGAAATGAAGTAAATAGTGTAGAATACAATAATCTATCTCCATTGATAAGACTGGTCATTTGAACTGTATTGTTGTGTTCAGCCGCGAAACATTCAACAAACTAAAATTCCAGTGTTTAATAACTATAGAACCAAATGGAAAAACCTCTCACTTCTTTACAAAATGAACGCAAATTTAGCATGAATTACGATGTGTTTCTAATTCGTAGGTCATCTTTAGTTCTCAATCAGTTCAATTAACCCATTCGGGGTGGTTACGACCAAGCTGTGCCATGTTGTAGTGTGTAGTGTGTTCTACGCATAGGATACTGCTCGTTTAAGCTCTTCAAATGACTCACACTTCTAGTAAGCTGCATCTACTATTCGTCCGCTCACTCCTCATAAGTTCCTGACAGGGTTTTGATTTGATAAACAAGCTGACCAGTCCAGAATCTGAAGCTCGTATTCTTTAAACCATGCCATGACCTTCCGAATTTTATGAATTGATGCCAAATTATCCAATTATCACACTGTTTCTGATGCAAAAATAGCGGTAAATGATTTTTAAGTACTTCGTTTCCCCTCCTAACTGTTCATTCGTGTTGATGGAAAGCTATCTAAACCAGGTCTTTTTGAGAAAATTCTCCGCAAACCACAAAAATCCCATTTTTAAAGCTGCGAGTCCAAAAACTAATGTGGAAGCTAATCCCATGGGTTTCACTATTTTAGGAGACCTTCTCTGATGAAAAGAAATTCAACTTGAATAGAATTTCTTCATACTTGAAGGTGTTACGCAACGTGTCATTTAATCTTTCAACTCGTTATTTGCAAGCGGCAGTTTGATGGTTTGAGAGAATTTTCTCAAAAAGACCTGGTTTAGATAGCTTCCCATCAACACGAATTAACAGTCAGAAGTGCAACGAAGCACTTCAAAACCATTTAATGCTGTTTTTGCATCAAAAACTATTTGATATTTGGATAATTTGGCATCAATTCATAAAATTTAGAAGGTCATGGCATGGTACAATGAATAGGGGCTTCAGATTCTGGACTGGTCAGCTTGTTTACCAAATAAAAGCCTGTCAAGAACTTATGAGAAGTGGTCGGACAATCTCTGAATTCCCCAAAAACATTTCAATATTTCATGATTTTTTTTTTATACTAACATTTTTGATGAACAAATTTTTTGATAATACAGGGTGGGCCATTTAAAGTGGAAGCATCTGGCAACCCCATAACTTTTGACAGAGATGTCAGATTAACAAATGTCATACCGCGTTGGAAGCGTCATTTCAGTACAATTTTAACCATGGAACAATACACACCTAAACAACGCGCTGAAATTGTTCAGCTGTACATTCAAAATAACTTCTCAATTGTGTTAACTAAACGTGCGTGGAAAAATAAAAATAAAGTTAAAACATCGCCTGGAGACAACACTATACGTCGATTATATGCCAAATTTATATCGTCTGGTAGTGTTGGTAATGCCAGTCATCTGTCCAGACAACGACCAAGACGTTTCGACGAGAATATTGATGCCGTTCGAGCCAGTGTTGCAGAGACTCCATCGACATCAGGTCGCCATCGTTCGCAAGAGTTAGGCATCTTTTTATTGCCATTTGTTCGTGAAAATGAATTGGACAATTACTGGTTCCAACAGGACGGCGCTACATGCCATATAGCGGCTGCCACGACCAAATTATTGCGCGAAATGTTCCCCGGAAGATTAATATCGAAAAACGGCTATTATGACTGGCCACCGAGATCACCTGATTTGACGCCTCCTGACTTTTTTTTATGGGGATATTTAAAATCCAAGGTATACACTGGTAAACCAAGGACCCTGGCTGCGCTGAAAGACAATATCCGACAAGAAATTGCTGCCATATCGGCCGAAACATTGGGCAAAGTGATGGAAAATGCCAAAAAAAGGGCACATTTTGCGGTCAAGGCCAGAGGCAGTCATTTACGAGATATCATAATCAAAAAGTAGTAAGAACAAATCTCCTTGGACCAAAATAAATGAATCTCAAAAAAAAATTTTAAATTCCACTTCTATACTTTGCTATTGCAAAAACAAATCCTTCCACTTGAAATGGCCCACCCTGTATTTCTCGATACACCATAGTAAGCTGCACTTTAAATATGTTTTCAAATTTTCATCTCAAAGCTATTTGGAATGGCGTGCATAAAAAAATTAAAAGTACGTTTATCACCATTCACCATCACCATTTTTGAGGTACCGTATGAGTGTTGTTTTGGAATGTTGGAATATAACGCAGCTATGTTCACGGGGGGACATTCCCTAACAGCTTTTATAGCCTCTTACCTCCGATGGTTCGACCATAACTTACTGTTGCTCTTGCAAACGCAACAAGTGGGCATCTGTTAAGATAAAGAAGGAGGAGATAATCCATTTGTTTTAAAACAAAATGTCCGTCTTTCCCGACTTGATTAGTATATTTTTTCATCAATATTTCTCGAGTAAAATGACAAAACTCACCGCTGATTCGAGAAACTGGAAGAAAAGTGATGGTAAAACACTAACGTACCGAAAAATACTCCAAAAAATACTCGATAATAATGAGCACCTTATTTTCTGCAGACGAAAATTTACATCGAGCTGCTCTTTGCAGATTACTTTATTATTTTCATTTACAATTTTAACAGAAAGCCAGCTAGGTGTACACAGTAAGTGTCAAAGGTATTACACTGTTTTGCAGGTTTGCACATCATTAAAATTTAAAATAAAAATGTAATTTAGCAATCATACATAGGTGTCATACATTTTTTACACTCTGTCCGTCTTTCCCAACTTTTCCCTATATATACACGCTGCACACTCGACAAAGCGTATTCAATTCAATGAGTACATGGAGTCTATTTTTGGCGTACTTTTCTTTTATCCTTTTCTTTTTTCATTTTTACCCTTTTGTCCATGTTATAGAAAACTTTTATGTGTATTCTCGCTGGTAGTAGTTATATTGTTTTAAAACGATCCATTTATCAAACCAATTTTTGATTTCTTCACAAGATCTTCGTTTTTCTGAAAAAATAGCAATCTGAGGGAGATGCAAACTCCCAGTTCATTCTTGCTAGATACTTATTGACAGAACCATGAACATTCAGTCGGGCGTTGTGATGTTGTAAAGTTATCTTGTCGTGACTATTCTTCGATTCCGGTCGTTTTTTCTTCAGGTCTGTGTTGAAAGGTGTTTATTGCAGGCGATACCGTTCAGCAGTGATAGTTTAAGACAGTAGGTGTTTCCAATCGATGTCTTGAGTATGATTTAAGTGATCATCATTCTACGCCTTAGAAAGAGTAGGTTGTTGTTTTCACTTGTGCGAAATCAGTGGTAAAATTTGTGCAAACAAAGTGTTGTTACTTGATTTTTATCGCAGTGGTTAGCACTAGTGGATTACATCTATGTGTTCGGCGCAAGAAGGATAAGTTTGGATGTTTATTTTGTACTTGTAATTTGCGATCAAATTGATGTGTTAATTGGTATTCAAGAAAATCACAACACTTATCACTGTAGTAGTGGTAGTGTTGAAAGCAGCTTGAATACCTCACTCTTGATTTAATTTGCTGCTGATACATAGTGTGTTCTCCCAGCACTTTCTACCAGCACGCGCTTGTGTTGTTTTTTTTTATCTTCATTTGCCTCGCACGGCCCGGCCGATGGCCGGTGCACACGCAGATACAATTGAATGTATTGATATGGGTCTGGTTGATATGTGTAGCCGCTGCTGTGAGAAGATAGAAGATCCGAACACAGAAGCGATAGAGTGCTACGGTAAGTGTCATGAAACAATACATGTTGTATGCTTACCAAGCGCGGTGCGGGAAAATATCGATGTTTTGAGAAAAATAAAAAAAGCCGATTTTGTTTGTGATACTTGTCTCTTGTTACATGAAAATGGTTTCGGAAATAATCACTATGATGACTCCGTCAGTAAAATTTTGAGTAATATAAATGAGCTGAAAGGTTTAGTTGACTTGGCCAACAACTTTGAGCTCAAAGTCAAAGAGGCAGTACGGACGGAAATTGGTAATCTATTAAAAAACAATATTGATATTAACGCAGATGCAGAGGAAACACCTCAGCGGTACAATCTGCGTTCAAATTCGAAAAAGCGCCGACGTGACGAGCCAGCAAATCAAAATGAAAATACAACTCCATTGAGTTTTGCTGCGGTTTTGAAAGATGCTAGGAAAACAACAAATGAGAGTGTAGCTGATAAAAAAACTAGTACAAAAAACAAAATTTTGACCAGGGAAAAAGTTTTAATCATTAAGCCAAAAACAACGCAAGAGTTAGATGTTACAAGACAAGCTTTGAAAGAAAATGTTAATCCCAAGGGATTAAATATAAATGGCCTGCGAAACGGGAAAAATGGCGCTGTTGTTGTCTCTGCTATGGATAAAAACTCAATAGAGTTATTGAAGGATAATTTAGAAAAAAAATTGGGTCAGGACTACGAGGTTAAAATACCAGAAGCACTAAAACCGACCATTAAAATAATCGGATTTAGCGAGGAATTAAATGAAAATGATTTAAAAATAACGTTGATGAAGCAAAACCCTTTGTTGCATAAAAATAAGCATTTTCAAGTGAGAAAAATTTACAGTAACAACGCTATGAAATACAACAAATACAGTGCAATTATAGAAGTCGATGGCGATACATATAATAAAATTATGGAAGCCAAGTCAATATTTTGTGGTTTCGAAAAATGTCGGGTAGTTGATGGGTTGATGGTTCTTAGATGTTTCAAGTGTTGCGAATATGGCCATAAAATTGTCGATTGCAAATCAGAGCTTAGTGTATGCCCAAAATGCGGTAAAAATCATCAATTCAAAGATTGTAAATCCGAAGAAATTCAATGTTCCAATTGCACCAAAATTAAAAATGAGCGAATATTAGACATAGATACAAAGCATTTAGCTAACTGCCCTATGTTCCTTCGCAACTACGAAAGGAAAAAGGGGCAGGTGGATTTCTCCATCTAGCCATCCAAGAAAGGAGCATATGATATACTTTACCTGAATGTGGCAGGATTACGCACACATTTCGACGAAATTGAAATCTTGGTATCCAACAAAAAACCGAAAATACTAATATTGGTTGAAACACACTTGACGGTTTCAACCGATCTAAATGGATTCAATGTAGCTGGGTATTCAATGGTAAATTGCTTGTCGAGATCTGTACATACTGGAGGTGTATCTATGTACATTTCGAACCTTATGAAATTTAAAGAAATCTATAATGATACATACGGGGACAATTGGTTTCTAGCTGTAGAAGTCAGAGGATGCAAAATGGCTGGGATATACGCTGGCATATACCATTCGCCTAGTAGTAGCGATAGGGACTTTTTAGAATTTCTGGAAGATTTGTGGCTGCAACACATTCAAATTCATGAACAAAAGAGAATAATCATTACTGGTGATTTTAATATTGATTAGGCCGAACGTAAGAAATCTCATGAATTGAAAGCAATCACACAAGCCGCTGGATTCAAACAGAGAATTAATGATCACACCAGAATAACAAGGACAACTTCGACGACTATTGATTTAGTTTTTACTAATTTTGACGATGGTGTTATCGAGATTCTTCATGACAGCAAAATCTCGGATCATGAAACAATTGGTATGATCTATAACTTCTCTGATGTTGAGTTTATCGAAATAAAGGACAAGTTATATAAGTGCTGGAACAATTATTCGAAACGCAAATTGGAATCTGTTTTACAGAACAAAATAATGCCGATTGGAGAACACTCCTCTCTTCATGATGTTGCAAAAAATCTTGAGGAAGCACTTTGCTCTTCAATGAAAAAGATATTGACCCCTAGAGGATCGGGCATTCCAGCACAAAGACAGAGCGGAGACAAAGCTTGGTATACCACTACGCTAGCTTCCATCAGAAGAAAACGGGATCGTTACCTAATAATAGCTAAACGTACAAACAGTATTAAATATTGGGACATGTACAAAGTATGGAGAAATATTTATGTACGTGAACTAAAGAATTCCAAAAATAAATTAATTCAAAGTGAATTAATGGCAGTTCAACATGATCCAAAGAAGCTGTGGAAAAAAATAAAAGATTTGTGTAATCCATGCGGAAGTAAAGATATCGACATTGAATTTGACGGTAATACAGAATGTAATTTCATAACATGAAAAATTGAACAAATTTTTCACGTCAAGTGTGGAGGAAATCCACAATGGTATTGTGCCTCCTACAAATCGACTAAATCTTGCTTTTCCTAGTTTGTCTTCACAATGGAGATGCTTTAGAACCATCAGTATGGAAACACTGAGGAAGGTTGTGATGGATTTAAGAAACTGTGCGGGTGTTGACGATATCAATAAAACGGTATTAGTAGATGCATTTGATTTAATCAAAGAGAATCTACTATATATAGTAAATGAGTCGATGATTCGAGGTGAATGCCCACATAGTTGGAAGAAATCCGTTGTCATACCGATTCCAAAAAATCCGAAATCGACCAAACCAGAAGACCGTAGACCAGTTAATATATTACCAATGTACGAAAAAATCCTAGAAATCGTTGTCAAAGATCAACTTCTGGAACATATAACGGAAAATGAAATACTGGTAGATGAACAGTCTGGATTTAGGAAAAACCACTCTTGTGAAACGGCTCTTAATTTGTTGCTTCTAAAATGGAAACAGACTAAATATAGAGGAGAAGAAAGTTATTTTGACGGTATTTATTGATTTGAAAAGGGCCTTCGAGACAGTAGACCGGTGTAAATTGATAAAACTACTTTCCAGTTATGATGTAACTGGACCTGTATTGACGTGGTTTGAAAGGTACTTAAGCGGGCGAACACAAATCACTATTTATAGGGACAGTAAATCATCGGCGGGATCAGTGAATCTGGGTGTGCCTCAAGGAAGTGTTCTGGGGCCGTTACTTTTCTTGCTTTATATCAATGACATCAAACAGGTGTTAAATGACAGCGACGTGAATTTGTTCGCTGACGACACAGCTATATTTGTTGTGGCAGATACATTGCAAGACTGTTACAGAAAAATGAATCTTGAACTACAAAACTTAGATGACTGGTTAAAATGGAAAAAATTGAAATTAAATATAAGTAAAACGAAATACATGGTAGTGTCGACACGCAGTCTTGATAGTGGCAATCTAAGTATAAGTATAGATGGGCAACCCGTAGAAAGAGTATCATCAATCAAATATCTTGGCGTTATTCTAGACGAAACGCTGCTTTTTGAAGAGAACATTAATTATACTATAAAGAAGGCAGCTCAAAAATATGGAGTGCTTTGTAGAATAAATCGTTTCTTGACTTTTGAAAGCAAAATAACGATCTACAAAGCGCTGATCGCTCCACATTTTGATTATTGTGCATCTGTACTATTTCTTGCAAATAAGAGACAGATGCAAAGAATGCAAATGTTGCAAAACAAGGCTATGCGCCTGATATTGAGATGTGATCGACGAACTCCGCGGAGATTCATGCTAGAATGCCTACAATGGATGTCAGTCAGTCAGCGTATTAAATATTGCACGCTCACGTTTATATACAAAATGACTAATAATATGACGCCGAATTACCTACGAAACACTATAATGCATGGAAGAGACATGCATCGATATAATACAAGACAAGCAAGCGACCTCAGAACCATGAACTTCCGAATGTCGTGTACCCAAAATTCAATTTTTTATAAGGGATATCGACTGTATAATACCTTACCCAATGAGGCAAAGACAGCAACAAGCCTTCGAATGTTTCGTAGTATTTGTAAAGAGTTTTTGAAACATGATTTAAATTTTTGACCTGGTGTGTAATCAATGTTAGTATGTAAGATGACGAAGCTATAACGGATTAATTTTTTTTTGTTGTGCTTTTGTCTTTTTTATCATTAGACTATGATGATGGTGGTATTTTATTTGTTTGTACTCGTTTTTAATTAATTTTTTTTTTTTATACATTTCGAGTAGTCTACAACAGTTTGAGCATCGTGCACGTGAAACGGCATAGAGAAGCTTAACATTGAGCATTGGCTAAAAAAATTATTCTGTTTTTAAGAAAATCATATTCTAAGGGATTGAAAGTGGAAATTGCGAACAAGCTAGGGATAGCTCAACCGGAATTCTTGTAAATTTTTCTTTTTTTTACAGATGATTGACGAGATCTTTCTGTGTTGTGGCAGATCTCATTGCAGATTCTGATTGAAGCGATTATACCCCAATTTGAATGAAGGGCCTGAAGTATCGGCTGGAATTAGGCTTAGGTTTGCTCAGCTGTCTGGTCTCGAAAACGATTAACAGATCGTTGTCGGGTATCCAGTAAAGCGGGATTTCCTTTGTAAATTCAAAGCTGGTATGGATATAGGTATTAGGTTCGATTCCTGATCGGTCAAGGGTCTTCCCGGATTGGAAATTCTCTTGACATGCCTAGGAATATCTAGCGTTCATATAATGCCTTTACTTGCTCTTTCGAGTGACAATCTATGTATATGCTCTTAACTAATATACTGGTTTTGTTTGTATTATAAAAGACATCCATATATATATATAGTTATCAAAGAAAATTCGTCCAGCTCAAATCGTTGTAGGAAAATAAAGTGGGACCGTCATCATTATTACATAATGAATAGAGTACTGTTTTAGGTGTAGGTGCATGTGTGTGTGTTTTTTTTTATCTTTAGACTATGATGATGATGGTATGTTGTTTTTATTATTTTTTTTTCTTCAATTTTTAATAATTTTAGTTATTAGATTAGTTTAAAAATAATTGTGAAGTCTACAAGAGTTTGAGCATCGCGCGCGTGAACCGGCATAGTAAAATTTGAAATTGAACATTGGCAAAAGTGATTTTTTTTCTTTGTTTTTGTTTTGTTTAATAAGATCGATCCATTCCAAGGGATTGAAAGTGGAAACTGAAAAGAAGCTAGGGATAGCTCAACCGGAATACTTGTAAATTTATCCTTTTGACAGATGATTGACGAGATCTTTCTGTGTTGTGGCAGATCTCATTGCAGATTCAGATTGACGCGATTATACCCCAGGTTGAATGAAGGGCCTGAAGTATCGGCTGGAATTAGGCTTAGGTTTGCTCAGCTGTCTGGTCTCGAAAACGATTAACAGATCGTTGTCGGGTATCCAGCAAAGCGGGATTTCCTTTGTAAATTCAAGGCTGGTACTGACATAGGTATTAGGTTCAATTCCTGATCGGTCAAGGGTCTTCCCGGGTTGGAAATTCTCTTGACATGCCTTGGGAGAGTTACTGGGCCTGAAGTGTCGGCTAGAATTAGGCTCGGGGTTGCTCAGCTGTCTGGACTCGAAAGCGATCGCATTAGTAGATCGTTCTCGGGAATCTAGTAAAGCGGGAAATCCCTTGTAAACTCATGGCTAATTCTGATATAGGCATTGGGTTCGATTCCCGATCGGTCAAGTGTCTTCCCGGATTGGAAATTCTCTTGACATGCCATGGAATATTTAGCGTTTAGATAATGCCCTTACTAGTTCTTTTGATAAACAATCTATGCCAGTGGTACAACCGGACCGTTTTTTGTTTTTAACTAGCTTACTGGTTGATTTGATATTACAAAGAAACTCCTCCATATAATTATCCACAAGATAACTCGTCCAGCTCAAACCTATGTAGGGGAAAGAGGTGGGACCATCATCATTTATATTTAATCATCCTAATAAAAATATTGCTTCTGAATCGCGTCAACCAATTTTCACACATACTTACCGATGGCGCATATTCTTTTAAATCTTTGACAAGCAAACGAAGCAACTCTTGGGATATTTTATAAAAACGATACAACCAGGTCTATGTATCGAATAATTCTTAATTCGCATGTTATAATAAGTATTCTCTCGAATGACACAGGGTCTTTCAGATTAAACGTCGACGAATTTTTCACTTCTTCGAAGGTAGCACTGCATTCGGGAGAATAATATTCGGCTACTCGGCAATTTGAATCAGTCGAAACACTAATTTTTATGAAGAGTTTTGCCTAAAATATCATTTTATTTCATCCTTTCATTGTAGATTTTTGCCATTTCTAGCACCTAACATGAAAACAACAAACAAAATAGTTGGAAAAAACTACAAAAACTAAAAAAATTAACGATGATTGTTTTTGTACAGAATTTGCTAACGCAAACATTTTATCGTTGGTTTTGATTGTCACATTTTTTTCAAATGCCTAATACTATAAATTATAGGCTGTATCGCCTGTAAATGATGTCAGAATGAAGCTTACACGCTGTCCAACTTCTATAAAACCAGGTGACGATCTTGCTGCTTGGTGTAATTGTAAACAAACAACGCTTCAATTTATATTCTAGTGTATTTGTATTGGTAACTACGATACACTGCATGATTTTCATATGTGTGTGTGTGCAAGCGCTGAGCTTAAACAAGTGGTTTTGTATTTTTCAAGTGTAAAGTTTCTATAAGACCAGTTACGTTTTCCGTTGTTTTTAGATTGTTTGATTAATAAATCTGGAAAAGACCGAAAGGAAAAGTGCTCACGGACAGAGGACAAATAGATGCATTTCACCAAGAAAATGTTGGGATTAGAGAAATTGCTCGTCGAATTGAACGATCCCATCAAGTAGTTCTAAATTATTTGACGAATCCTCAAGGATACGGTAAAAAGAAGAGAGCTCAACGTAAATCGAAGCTCTCTGACCGGGATTATCGGGGAATAGTTAGAACAGTTTCGAATACTACAAAATCGCTTATGCAAATAAAGCAATCTTTGAATTTAAATGTTTTACGAGAGACAATTCGTCAAATTTCGGTAAAAAGTCATTACATAAAGAGGGCTAAAAAGGTCAAAGCTTCAAATCTTACACCATCTCACATCGAAAGACGTCTGAGTTTTGCCAAAGCTCACATGAGTCAACAGTGGGACATGGTCGTGACATACGTGACAAAGAATACTTTTTGCTATATACCATAACGAAAAGTTCTTCAATTATTATTTTACTTTTAATTTTGCTAGGTTATCTTCAGTGACGAAAAAAGTTCAATTTGGATGGTCCTGATGATTTAAACGGGTAGTGGCGTGATTTACGAAAGGAGGAACAGTATTTTTCAACCAGGAATTTTGGTCGAGGTTCATGTATGATATGGGTGGGATTCTGTGCAACCGGAAAGCTCAAGAAAGCTTTCACATCATTCAATGCATGTTCTGGATTCCTCTCTCCTACCGTTTTTTCGTGGATATCGTTACAAAAAAATCGCATTCCAGCAAAACAATGCTACTATTCATACCAGCAAGGAAACTAAGCAATGGATTAAGCACCAAAAACTTAATTTTTTGGGCTGACTGGTTCGTTCTCAAGACTTGAATCCTTGTGCGCAAAATCTACACTGAAGGGAAGCGGCACACCACGATTGAAGAGCTCAAGGTCGCAATTTTGGAAAAAAAAAAAGGGAAAAATATCGAGAAATCCGTTCAGAAAAATTTGGTAAATAGTATGCCAACACGAATTTTCCAGGTTATTAGTCCAAAATGGCAAGGTAGCCAATTTTTGACATGTAGATTACATAATAGTTTTGAATTTTTCTTTGATAATACTTATGAATTTTGTAATGGTCTTATAGAAACTTGACAACTGAAAATATCATATTTAAACACAATAAGTAAACAAACAATTCTTTTGAACGATTTTGACGTTAAATAGACTTTATTCTAAGCATTTAACAATACATTCATCTTGTTGAAATTCTAATTGTTTGTGTTGCAACGAAATATAATCAGGGTAGTCTTATAGAAGTTGGACAGAGTGTATAACTCAAAGAATGACAGTGTTTTCATTACACAATTATTTATAACATAAAATTTTAGTAAATTCACATTTAAAAAAGAAATGTTCGAAATTTGAGACTGTTCGATATAAGAGACAAAACGGTACTTCCTCTGGGGGTACGTGAAGGACCGTTGCTATGTTAATAAGCCACAAAATTTGGAGGAACCTAAAGAAGAAATAACTCGGATTTTCAAAGCATCGAAGTCGTAATGTTAGAGTTGTGCATGAAGAATGTTGTTCACCGTTTAAAACGCGTTATCGGAAAAAGGGGTGATCACATCGAAAATGTCCTAAAATAAGCTTTATTTTTGTTTTTTAAGAATAAAAATCGGTTCACATTTATAGAAGTTATTGAAATTTGTTGCGTTAGCATTTAATCTGAAAGACACTGTACTATAAAATTTTCCCCAAAAACTTGATTAGTTGGTATCAGTCACTAAATGATTTTGCGTGAGTTCACGAAGGCAGAACCAAAATCAAACGCAGGAAACTCCATCGCCATCATGAAATATACATTCTAGCAGCTTTGAAGTTTTCGTTACTTCGTCTCACGTGTCCCGGGGTTGTCCTAATACACTAGACGACGTAGAACTTTTGAAACGAGACAGAGACGGTACACGGACGATACGTGATTGGAATTTTGACGCCAGACGTAATTCGTAGTGATGAGAGAAAGTTTGTTCAGCTGCTTTGTCACCTCTGGGAAAACCAGCCGATGGGGGTGTTATTTGTTAATTTTAAACCCTTCTTCGAGTTATGCTATTAGAAGATTGGCAAATCGCTATGGCTGATGCTTTCAGTCATGTCCACCATTGTTAATCTCCTACTGCAGTGGTTGTCTGCTGTCTGCGAAGTCTAAAGCCACTTCCCACCGGTGTTAAATAAAGCGGACATCGAAACGATTTCGTTCACAGCCAAGTGGATTCGCTTTACATTTTGGAAACAAACCCACTGGTACAGGGTACGAACGCAACGACATTGACGGTATTAATCCTACGATTTCCATTCGGAACGACTGCCAATACTGCTCAGAGGTAGAATTCAGTCGCGCCACAATCCGTCGGGGATGGATGCTCCGAGCTCTCGATAGTATCGCTACACCGTTCGTCCATTTATCCACTTTACATCCCAAACCGCCTAAATTAACCGCAACGCGGGATATGCCGTCCGGAATATTAAGAAGCCTACCGGTTTTTCTCGCTCGCCAAGGAAAATGGGCAAACGTGCGAAAGTTCCGTCGGGGAAATCTGTGCGATTCTCACGTCGGGTAACCGATGAGGGAGGTGGAGCCTGAGATGGATTAATATCCTGCGAATCCCGAAAGCCTCCCGTGTGCACTTAAATCATGAACTTTACCTGTTGGGAGGGATTGTCTTTTCTCGTCGGAGGCAGTGGAAGTTAAGTTATCGTGGTGGGAAACAGTTGCCGGAGTATTCCCAATTGTTCTGCCGTACAGGCTGCTTTTGGGTTACTGCCACTAGTGCCTAACCAGCTTTTCCCCAAGCCTCGCTGCCGCTTCTGTGGTTTTCTGTAAAACATCAGCCCCTTTTGCGGTGGCGTTGATATAAGACGTCTGTAAATATGATTACGAAAAACAACGACGCTTTAAGTCGACGGAGACGGTGAAGTTTACACTCCGTTCGTGTGTGTGTGTTCTCCTTCTCGGGGACCAACGATAAATGAGTGGGGCATGTCCTGGTTCTAAAGAATTGCTTCTTTCGGCAGATGCTCACGAGCGAACGAAGAGGGAGTGAGTGTAGCTGTTTTTTTGCTCATTGGAGCGTAGACTATGGTTATGCTCACACCCACCCTGTGAGGCCAAGCGTTATCAAAACAAATGAAACGTAATCTTATTTATTGACCCAATTTACGAGACGTGCTTTGAAATTCAAATACAAATTTTCGATGAGGAGTATTGGCAGAGCAATGGCAGAAAAGAAAACATAGAATTCAGATCAAAGGAACGGAGATTGAGTAGAATAAAATTACCAACCACAATCGAGCGTCTAACGTTTGTCGATATGCAATAATAGGTTCAAAAATGCTCACTTTCTTCAGCGTCATCACCGCATATTAATTCTAATTCACTTGGCAGATTGGCATGAGGACAGAACGAGGCAGACGTCAAACAGGATGAAAACTAATTATTTCCTTGGCAACCTTTGATTGTTCACCTCTGTTCGTTGAGTACACGATAGCGTTATCTCACAGAACGTCAGCCAAACCGAAGTTTATGCCCGATTCCGATTTCGGGGCGTTCGAGGCGTCGACGCTGCTGGGCTAGGGAATAACCAGGATGCCTCATGGTCCGGACAAGGAAACGGATAAAGAGCCAAGTTTTCACACCACAACACCGCCTCGCCGGTGTCAACACATTTGCGCTGCTGGCGTCACACCAAGCTGGGAAACCTCATTTCTCCACCAACGCAGCAATCTCTCACCGGAGGTGGACTCGGAGGTGCCGAGGATGTGGCCCGGAGCAATGAGTAGAAAAAAAAGTGCGCTATCGGAAGGATGGGAATGAAAATAAGTGCAGCATTATAAGGAAAACTACAAACATCTCCCGCTGTTGGATGCGTTTCACGCTTCCTCGCCGTAACGGTTCCCGTCGTGTCGGGCTGCTCTGGACGGTTGATGGGCGTGTTATCTCTCACTTTTCTATCGCTTTATTCACGCCGCGGTGACAAGTTGGGGGATGCTGGGAAGCCCGGGAAAAAATGCCATTTGTGGTGGAATCTCTTTTATAGAGTTAAAAATTTTCCGAGAAACCAGTGATGATCAATGGAAGCATCGGATGCCATCCTGCAGCTCGGACCAGCAAACAGTTTTATCGTATTATTTTCCTAATATTTCCACTATAACCTAATCATTATAATATAAAACTAGACACTCATTTTCTATTTTCATTTTCTAAACCCTAATCACATCACTGACCACAGTGAATCGTGAATCTTCTTACCCATTCCCACTATTCTTCATGATAATCGCAAGGGAACAACGCTTTAGAGGCGACCCTTCTGGCTGCGAATATATCATACTAACATTCCTTCCCTTCCCCTAGGGACCGAAAGGACATGGCTGACGAAGTTATTGACTATTTGAAGTTCGAATCACCGAAATTTGCACAATGAGAATGATTTGCTACTCCCAAGCGTCATTGAGTGTGCTCTTTGTGCAATCTCGCTGGTTCAGGTCAATCACGGAGAGCAACTACGAAGTGTACAGTGTACTCAAGCTCAAGCTTGCAGAAAATGGCCACTTATCTGGTACAAGGGAGATTATTTTCATTCTAAAAATGTGTTTTTTTTTACCGAGACCCATCATAATACTTGCTTCACACATACGGACTTTCCTTTTAGCTTTAGGAATGCCTTTAGAGTCTGCGAAAAATATCTGCAATTTTTACAAATGTCTGAAAACTATATTATCTACAAGCAAATATTTCAATTCTATAAATAAGACTGGGAAATTTGTGAAAATTTCTGAGGTGAATGTAATCTGATTCTTTGGCCTAATGCTTTAGATTCTTTCCTCAGATCTCTTCATATTTCAATTTTGTGCACATAGCGGAGTCCGAGGGAATACACCGCCTAAAAAGATTGCTCACTTTATGAGGTAGATTTGGATTGCGAAAAGCACCACATTTGGCTGTTTGTAGTTTTCATTCCAATTTTCCCAACCAAATGTTGTTTTCATGTTACCCAGAATTTCAAAAGTCTGTAAAAGTCCGCAAAAAAGACTCTAACAAAAATGAAATGTTTGCTAATTCACAGACACGGTTTCAAATCTGGCAACTCGTCTTCGAAGACCGTGACGCGAAGCATAAACAAAATACTTTGGTCTGAATATTGATGACAATATTGAGTGGGTTAGGTCCTCATGATATAAGACGCCTGTAAATATAACACATAGTCCTGACCGTCACTCAATTATTCCTCTATAAATTTCGTTTATAATGAAATAAAATATTATCAGACATAATTTTCGCTTAAGATTTTTTCACCGCTTGTAGAAAATGCTACATAGAACATATTTGATACATGACCTTGTGGATCAAATCTTCACGTGTTTTAATGTTTCCGACTCCATCAGAACCATTGTTATCTCAATGCTTCCAGTATTAAAGACAATTTTGCAACAATTGATGCAAACAATTGTCTTGCAATGATTATCTCTCTTGATGTCTAATTCAAATAGAGAGGTCGGAGATATCACTGTTTTACAGTGGAATTGTCGTAGTCTTATCCCTAAATTGGATACATTCAAATTTTTAATTCATAACTCCAATTGTGATCTTTTTGCTCTGTCCGAAACTTGGCTTTCTTCGCGAGATGATCTCTCTTTCCACGATTTTAATATTCTACGCTTGGACCGTGATGACAGATACGGAGGGGTGCTATTGGGGATCAATAAGTGCCACTCATTTTTTCGAATTGACCTTCCACCTATTGGAGGGATCGAAGCTGTTGCTTGTCATGCAAACATCAGAGGCAAAGACCTCTGTATTGTCAGCTTGTATTGGCCTCCGAGAGCTGCGGTTTGCCGCAAGCAACTTGTTGACATGTGCTCACTCCTTCCTGAGCCACGATTGATCTTGGGAGACTTCAACTCTCACGGAACTGCCTGGGGGGAACCGTACGACGACAATCGTTCATCGTTGATCTATGACCTTTGTAACAGCTTCAATATGACCGTTTTGAATACTGGGGAAATAACACGTGTACCTAAACCTCCTGCTAACCCAAGTGCTCTTGACCTCTCGCTTTGCTCGAATTCACTATCGTTAGATTGTAAGTGGAATGTAATCCAGGACCCCAACGGTAGTGATCACTTGCCAATCAAAATTTCCATCACCATTGGGTCGAATTCTTCTGAATCTCTAAACATGGCATATGACCTCACAAGACACATTGACTGGAAAAAATATGCGGACGCGATTGCTCTAGCCATCAATTCCAGAGATGGCTTACCTCCATTGGAGGAGTATAACTTCCTTTCTCGTTTGATCTATGACAGCGCAGTTCGCGCTCAAACGAAACCCATCCCAGGTTCCACTATTCGCCGAAGGCCTCCCAATCTATGGTGGGATAGCCAGTGTTCCAAGCTTTATCAGGATAAATCGAATGCATTTAAAGCTTTTCGGAAATGTGGAACCCCTGGAAATTTTTACGTATTTAGCCCTTGAAGATCAATTTAAAAACTTAATCAAAGGGAAAAAACGTGCTTATTGGCGAAATTTCGTGGGAGGTTTGTCACGAGAAACGTCAATGAAAAAATTATGGAAAGTGGCTCGAAACATGAGAAATCGCTCTTCAACGAATGAAAGCGAAGAATATTCACATCGATGGATTTTTAATTTTGCACGGAAGGTTTGTCCTGATTCCGCTCCTGTGCAAAAAATTGTTCGAGATATACCACAAGATAGGTGCGATCTTGATTCCGAGTTTTCGATGGTAGAATTCTCTCTTGCTCTGCTTTCATGTAACAATTCTGCTCCGGGATCGGATAGAATTAAGTTCAACTTGCTGAAAAACCTCACTGATGTGGCGAAACATCGCTTGTTGAATTTATTCAATCGGTTTCTGGAGAATAATATTGTTCCAGATGATTGGAGACAAGTACGAGTTATAGCTATTCAAAAACCCGGAAAACCCGCGTCCGACTTCAATTCGTACCGCCCAATAGCAATGCTGTCTTGTATACGGAAATTGTTGGAGAAAATGATCTTGTTTCGCCTTGATCGATGGGTTGAAACGAATGGCCTACTCTCAGATACACAATATGGGTTCCGCAGGGGCAAGGGGACGAATGATTGTCTTGCGTTGCTTTCTTCAGAAATTCAAATGGCTTACGCCGAAAAAGAACAAATGGCTTCAGTATTCTTGGACATAAAGGGGGCCTTTGATTCTGTTTCAATAGAGGTTTTGTCAGACAAATTACACTCTCGGGGTCTGCCGCCTCTATTGAATAATATGTTATATAACTTGCTTTGTGAGAAACATTTGAATTTTTCTCACGGAGATTCGACAGTATGTCGGGTCTCCTACATGGGACACCCCCAGGGCTCATGTTTAAGCCCCCTTTTGTACAACTTCTATGTAAGCGACATCGACAATTGCCTTACACAAAATTGCAGCCTAAGACAACTTGCAGATGATGGAGTGGTGTCTGTCGTAGGATCTAACGAATCCGACCTGCAAGGACCCTTACAAGATACTTTGAACAATTTTTCAACCTGGGCCATTGGGCTAGGGATCGAATTCTCCACGGAGAAAACAGAGATGGTGGTTTTTTCTAGGAAGCATAGACCAGCAAAACCAAAGCTTCAACTTTTGGGCAAACCGATCACTCATGCTATGTCATTCAAGTATCTTGGGGTCTGGTTCGACTCCAAATATACTTGGGGGGCCCATATTAGGTATCTGAGTAAAAAATGCCAACAAAGAATAAACTTTCTCCGTACAATTACCGGCACCTGGTGGGGAGCCCACCCAGAAGATCTTATAATGTTGTATCGAACAACTATTCTCTCAGTGATGGAGTATGGCAGTTTCTGTTTTCAATCAGCTGCTAAAACACACCTCATTAAACTCGAGCGAATTCAGTATCTTTGTCTCCGTATAGCGTTGGGATGTATGCCCTCAACGCATACCATGAGTCTCGAGGTTTTGGCAGGCCTACTCCCACTAAAAGATCGCTTCAATTTATTATCTCTTCGGTTCTTCATCCGGTGTAAGGTTATGAACCCATTGGTGATCGGAAATTTTGAGCAGCTGATCGAGCTAAATTTTCACTCCGGATTCATGAGTTCATATCATGAATTCATCTCCATGCATGTTGATCCTTCTTCGTATATTCCCAACCGTGTTTGTTTCCCTGACTACATCAATTCCTCTGTGCATTTTGATCTGTCCATGAAGCAAGATATCCATGGATATTCAGATTACCAACGATCGAGGATCGCTCCAACGATCTTCGATGAAAAGTATGGGGGTATCAATTGTGATAATATGTACTTTACTGATGGGTCCACTATAAACGAGTCCACAGGATTTGGAGTGTTCAACGAATTTTTTAGCACCTCACACAGTCTTCAGAATCCTTGCTCAGTGTATATTGCTGAATTGGCAGCAATTCATTGGGCGCTGGACAGCGTCGCCTCACGACCTGTTGAACACTATTACATTGTAACGGATAGTCTTAGCTCTGTCGAAGCTATCCGTTCAGTGAGGCCGGAAAAGCACTCGCCGTACTTCCTTGAGAGAATACGAGAAATTTTGAGTGCTTTATCCAGACGCTGTTATGTCATTACCTTTATCTGGGTCCCTTCACATTGCTCCATTCCGGGTAATGAGAGGGCTGACTCATTAGCAAAGGTAGGTGCAATTGAAGGCGAAATTTATCAGCGTCAAATCGCCTTCAATGAGTTTTATTCTTTAGTCCGCAAAAATACCATCGCTAACTGGCAACGCAAGTGGAATGAAGATGAATTGGGCCGGTGGTTTCACTCGATTATCCCTAAGGTTAGCCTCAAACCGTGGTTCAAAAGTCTGGACTTGAGTCGGGACTTTATTCGCACCTTCTCCCGACTAATGTCCAATCACTGTTCGTTAGATGCACTACTCTTCCGTTTCAATCTTGCCAGCAGCAATCTCTGCGTTTGTGGCCAAGGTTATCACGACATCGAGCACGTTGTTTGGTCGTGCGAGGTGTATCTGGTCGCCAGATCGAATTTAGAAAACTCCCTTCGGGCCCGAGGAAGACAGCCCAATGTGCCGGTGAGAGATGTGTTGGCTCGGTTAGACCTTGATTACATGTCCCATATATATGTTCTCCTTAAAGCTATAGATCTTCGTGTGTGATTGTCCCTACATCCTTATACCCTCCTTTCCTTCCTTTGCGGGTAATTCGTCCCCTTGCTATAAATAGTAGAATAAGTTGAAATGTAAATACACTATAGATATACGAATAGATTTAAGAAATGAGTGTTCATCAACATTGTTACGATTTCCTTATATCCCATCCTTCTCCTAAAAATATGTCACCCTCCTAAACTCGAATACACCGCGAGTAATCGGTTTTCCACCTTACTAACCATAGATCTAAGAAAACTGTTTATATATATAGTTTTAAAATTATATTTAAGAATTCGGCTCCTTTAAACTTAAGTAACTGAGCCTGTAAAAATAAACGAATTAATAAAAAAAAAAAATATTTGATACGATTTTTTTTGTTTTCATTCATAATATTTATTTCAAATTGTGATAATTTCTTAACTAATTTTGCTCATAACGTGTCGATCGATTTGCAGAATGCAAAACTGCATTCTGTGTGGATGGTTCTGATTCGATTGGAGTCTAGAACAAGAGTGTGTGTCTTTTTGTAAGGGTGCCATATCGAAAAACATTTCACGTTTTCATGAAATAGTTTCAACATCAATAGGAATTTTGATATGCGGAACATTACTAATTCCCAGTAGTTCTCCATTCATTTTGTTTCATGCATTTGCTCTGTTCTGTTCTGCGCTTCCAAAATCACTGAACGGTCAAAAATGAAAAAAATCACTAAACCGTCAAAAATGTGCAAACCATTTTCCCAAAAGAGTTTTCTTTGTGAACGTACAAGTTCATAGGTGGCTCTGGACACTTTTCAACCGGAGAATCGTAGATCTCTGCTCTCGTGCTATCGATCCAACACCCACAGTGGTGCAAATATGTTAGGCTGAGGCACCGCGTCGATTCTCATGCCGTCTGGTGGATAGTGCTTCTGTATTGGTGTATCACACGCACACATTGTTGATGTTTTCATGCGTTGCTTAAGATGGTTTAGAAAATGTCGAATAATGGTGCTGGTGGGACAAGATATAATCGCCCCATTTAAGTTTCGTCCGACATCCAGCTGGCGTCGGAAGCGGCAGCGAGGCATCCAAATGGCCTTTCACAAGTTTAGAGTTCAGCGTTAGTTGTCCAAAAAAAAACCTTTTTCAATGCTAAAGGCAAGTGAATTGCACAAGTTGGAAGCCTCTATAAGAGAGACAAACGATAGTAAACCTCAGTTTCGTTTTTACTACCGTGCTTCAGAATTGTTTCTATTTGTTGCTTCAGAATGCATTCTTAGAATTTGCACAAAGAAAGTATAGTGCAAAGCTTGCACTGACGCACAGGAGCAAAGCTGAAGAGTAATATTATTAATTGCACATTCATTAAGAGGTTTGAAAAGGTTTGTCTCGAGAGACGCTCACTGCTTTGCGATTCGTTTTTTTTTTTAATTTTTGTTTTCAAATCCGGTGGTGAAACCTCTTGGGGTCGATGAGGTCTTGAAATCGACCCCTTTTAATAAACATAAGTTTGCGTCTGAAACATTCAAGATACTGTAGAAGTTGTGTTACGTGGATCAACTTGTAATAAGAATGAATAATATTTGAGTATAAAGTATTTTTGTTGTAATTGGTATTAATAACTATTAATTACACTTGACATTTATTACATTATATGTCTATTTATTGATGAGAAAATGATATCAAGTTCACTCACTCTACTAACCGCAAAGTTTTTGAATTGGTAAGTATTTTGTATAAATAAGATAAAGATTAAATTATTTATGAAATTTTGTTGTAGGGGTCGATGGTGTAATACCATCATTCTGGAAACAAGGTCTCTTGCAAAATATTTTGAGAATAAATAAGATAAAGATTATTTTTTTATGAAATTTGGCTGTAGGGATCGATAGTATCACTTAATTCTGGAAAAGGGGTCTCTTGCCAAAATCGTTTTAGAATCCCTGCATAGATTTTCATACCGTTTTGATTTTATGCGTTATCCATGACGAAGGTGGTACAAATAAAGAATCGCCTGTGGTTGCAGTCTGTGTCTAGAAGAATAAATGCAACACGTGTATTGGCAATAAGGATTTAAATTTCGATATGTAGCCATCTTGTGTATTGTTCTCGAGAGAACAATAATGAATCATAAATTAACCATCTCCAACTACTTCCATGAAATCACTCAAACTATCGGTCATTTTCGTGGTCACCAAAACTACACGATTTTAGGGGCGCAGAAACACTCCTATATTAACAAATACTTCACTATTCTGTATACACCGTATAAAGATAGCGAAGAGGAAGGGGGTGCAATCAGACTCTTCCGCACCGGGAGTGAAAGCTCCACTCGACGCCAATGATTGGTATTCCGGTCCATCATTCTATTTCCGTGAATTCGAGTGTTTCCAGGTTGAAGATGGCATCAAAGTGCATCGCATTCCAAGCCGAATGTGAAGAAAGTATTTTGCAGCGGTGAGAGCTGTGTTCTTCGTTGGAAAACTGGAGGTGAAAATTTGTTCCATATCGGATTCTGTCGGTTCATTCGATATGTTTCATCAAACGATGAAATATGCTGGTCTCCACATATACAAGGTTCAACAGGCACCGAACTGGATCGACAAACAAAATATGGTGACCAAAATCCGCGACAGGAAGCAGTATCGAGTGTGGCCGGCGAATCCGAAGTGCGCAGTACCATACGGTTGCTTTCCAAAGGTATTCAAAACCATCAAAGTTGATGTTGATTTGTCGAACAGCTGGTCGTTAATGAAGTAAACACTCTTTTGCTGCGGCTATCGTTGATATTGCTTTTTCCAATAGGGAAAGTGGGGGTAAGACGGACAGGTTAAGAAGAATTAACCTTATTAACCAGCTATATATTTTTTTTCTTTGATTGTAACTTTAAACCAGTTTCTTACAATTCAATGTACTGTTTTTCGAAAGAATTGGCCAAATGTTTAACAAAAAGAGTGTTTTTTAATGTTTTTACTGAAATTTAAAAACAAGCCGAAAAGTAGAGAATTTTTTTCGATGCGGGCGATATGGAATATCGGGAATATGGACAGGTTTATAATATACGCGTAGAAGTTTATCGTTCGCGAGAGGGATAATTTCGCTCTCTCTCAGTATTTCTGTGTACAGCAACTGAAATAGAAAAAAAGATAGCAATAGAAAAAAAGTTGAATACTCTTCCCATCAATTTACATCGTGCATTGGATGTGATCTCAACATTTCACTGTCCATTTCAACTCCACCAAGTAATTGTACTTTAATAATTTCAATTTCCACTCACAAATGAGTTTACTTTTCCGTACATACCTAATATCAATTTAAATACCATAGAACAACATGGAGAAGGTGTTCTCATTAACAGAAATTTGAAATTCATTATGTTAATATACCTATCCATCTTACCCTGATTGTCCGTCTTACCCGCACATCTCCTACTGTCGCTTCTGATTCTAATGATTGGATGGTGACTGCTTCATGGTTCGAGAAAGAATTTTATAGAGACTTTAAATTCAGAAGCTCATTCGCCTTAATCATTACACTTCACTGCGAGGCAGCTATTTCTATGTATTATTTCTGGGTGTTCAATGAATCACTAAGAGGTGGTGCTTGCGTTGTGCTTTTCGCTTTCCGGGACTGAACAGAGCGTGTGATGTAAAAATACTCAAGCATTCTTCACCAGACGGCATGAAAATTGACACTTGTATCATTTTATCGAGTTCCACATAGGATTTTAAGTTGCGAACAAAATCGCATCGCGATTTGATGCCGACTTCTGCAAGGATCAAGACTGTGTAATCTATATAAGTAAAAATGGATCGTCGAATGTGTTGCTAGGTGCAAAACTTGTGGAACGAATGGTCCGAGTTGAGCCGTCTTTATTTCGTTGTATACATATCTGCTCATAGATCAATGTTACGGAGAGAAAAATCGGAATTTCTTTTGGGAAACTTTGAAGGAAAATGGGGATTCACTAGATGGAAATTCACTACTTTTATGCTCTGGATGCCATCGGGCGGGACTTACATTACATTATTTGTTCTGTTTGTTATTTGCGTATGCAATTCGAGTGACCGACTTAAGCGCGACTGATTTGCAGTTGTTCCTCATTGACGTAAGCACACAAAAGAGCAGCACACAAGCACACAAAAGAGCAGATCAAATGTTTAGGAAAATGGGAAGGCTTCCATTTTTCGTCAATATAAACCATAAACCAGACTACGGAAGTGTAATGTTTAGCATATCAAACAAATATTAGAGGATTTCCGATTCGCAAATCAGCGAAATTCGACCACAGCAAATATATATTTTTAATGTTAACATTTTTCCATAAAAACGTGATCTGTTTTCTAATTTGGCACCCTTACTAAAAGACGTACTCCTACGCCAAAACATCGAGTGCCTTGTATTCGGATGGAAGAATGGAATACGGGATATCATAGTTATTTTCGTCAGTATCATTTTCTTAAATGCATTCTTTCTACTCTTCCGTCTGTTTTCAATACTTCGTGCTAGTCGGCTCGCGCATCTATTTCCGGCAAAAATTCTGTTCACCATCCATCCAAAGACCATCATCCGTCCACGTTTATTCGGGCACCCACAAACTCGTCCCCGGACAGTGCACATTCTTTTCCGCAGCTTTTCGGAAGAACATCCGGGGGTGGGTTCGAGATTGCTGTAAACGCCTCCTTCGTCCGTCTTTGCGAGATAAATTAAAACTTAAAAATTGAAAAAGTTAACCCAATACGGATGCAAATTCGCTTGCAGTGGACAACTTTCTGATGAGTTGTGAAATAATTTATACTCGGTGCATGGTTTTACTTTTTTTTATTTTGCATTTTTCATTTCATCTGCCGTTGGCAGATTAAAAATGCAATCTGGGGCTAGAGAATGGCCTCTGGTAGGGGTTCGTAATGCAGTTTGGGTTTTAATTTTGTCTCTCTCGATTAAAGGCTGTCGAATGCAATTTGATACGGTAAACCTTTTTGGGTTAATGTCACGTTGTCAACACCACAACGTTCAACGATGATAATGGGGATGATGCGGCTTACCGATGTGCATAAGTAAAACAAAAATAGTGGCCTTCGTACCATTCAATGCACATTAGCTGTTGGAAATAAAATGAAATTATTATTAAATCCCATCGTTACAGTTTATGTCACTCCGTCATAAATATCTGGAAAAGTTGAAATTGTCGTCAGTTTCCAAAACGGGGATCGAATCCGAAGGTTTCATCACGGTGTGACTGACGAAAAACACCCCAAAAACATCATTCCCGGAGAAATATCTCATATCTCTCCAAAATCGACTGTGTTGGCGGTGATGTGTTGTACTTTGACGCCACGTTTGACCCGAAAACAATGCACAAATTGATGAAAATGGAATAATCAATCGGAAAGTCAACAAATAAGTCCAAAAACACTCCTAAATTCACACAAACTCTCCCCCGGCAAACAAATCATAGAAAAACGAAATCGCTTTTTATTATTTAGGATATCCCTTTAGAATACATGAAACTGTTGCATTGAATTGTGTAGTAATCTATATATATATATATATAAAAATGGATTTCTGTCTGTCTGTTTGATTCTTATGGACTCGGAAACTACTGAACCGATCGACATGAAAATTGGTATGTAGGGGTTTTTGGGGCCGGGGAAGGTTTTCATGATAGTTTGAGACCCCTCCTCCCTCCCTCTGCAAATAAATTAGGCATATGGAGGTTTTAGGATGCAATAAATGATTCTATGGATTTGGGACACTCCACCCCCCTCTCTAAGGGGGGGCTGCCATACAAATGAAACACAAATTTCTACATTACTCGAGAATTAATCAAGCAAACGAAACCAAATTTGGCATGTGGCGGTTTTTGGATGCAATAAATTTTTCTATGGTGGTTCGACACTTCTCCCCCCTCTCTTAGGGTGGGCTGTCATACAAATGAAAAATAAATTTCTGCATAACTCGAAAACTATTCAAGCAAATGGAGCCAAGTTTGGTACTCCTCTTAGACACTCCTTCCCCCTCTCTAAGAGGAGGAGAGAGGAGGGGTCTGTCTTTATTCTATCATATTTTTTGTATCAAACATTTTGTGTCTGAAAATAATCTGATCTTACAATAATGATTTTTGGTAGAAGTACTAGGATTTTTTTTTAAGTAAAAGGTAAATTCAACGTGATCGAATAGATCAATCAATGAACAGTTCTGCGATTGGACCCATGAACTTGGTCATAGTAATAAAACGTGAATGTTTGAAGGTATTGATAACAAAATTCAAATTTTGGGCGAGACGAAGTTTGCCGGGTCAGCTAGTAACTTCTAAATAAAGTTCGCTGCCGTTCTGTGCATAGTTGTCCCATGTTACTTTTTTGTTGTTGCAATTTTCACTTTTATTCATAAAACGATGTTTTTTATGCATAATCTTTCGGAAAAACACGAACAAACTTATTGTTTGTTCCCAGCTCTTAGAAAAACAACATCAAGCTCGATTGTCCCATGTTGATATTCTAAGTATTCGGGTTACATCTTGTTGGCGAAGGCCTAATAATAATTAGATTTATATTCTGAAAAAGTACTGCAGATCAATCACTGCGTTGATGTTTGATGTTGTCATGCTTAATCTTTCAGAAAAACACAAAAAAAAACTTGTTATTTGTTCCCAGTATTAAAAAAGCAACATCAAGTTCAATTGTCCTATGTTGGTTTTCTAGGCATAACTGCTCAACCATGAACTTTTTAAGCCTGTAATCAAGATTAATCGATTAAAGTAAGGAGATCTTTTCATATTTCATGAAACAGCAGTTTCCTGCTTATAAAAAACCTTGTGTATTGGTTGACTGAAATGCCTAAAGCTTCTGGTAGACAAATATGCGATAAAACTTTGATTGCGTTTTTCTCATTTGCTGATTTTGGAACATGGCACAAGTATGCGTAGAACAGCAGTTTGGTGGTGCTGAAAAGCGCCACATTTTTATGGAATGAATTTAGTTTTGTTCTTGTTTGTTTTGTTCTCTCTCTCTCTCTCTCTCTTCCAATTCTGCTATGCTTCCCGGTTAGGAACGAATGATCGGCTCGGGACGGAGCGATTGGATTTTTGTTTTTCAATTTGGCTGGCTGTAGAATCACACTGAGGTGGCGCTTACGACGCAATGTTTCGCTTCTCTTCAGCCTTATTTTACAATTTTGAGCAAATTCGTCATATGTACCAGCAGCATTAGGATAGAAAAGGATTGGATCGGTTACACGGTATTCAATCGATTGATAATCGATCACTATGCCCGTCATTCCAATTTTGTCAACCTTAAGCGGCCCATACGCGCCTAATATTATTGCCCCATATAGTAAGCCGTGCAATAACATTGAACGTGTATTTCTGAAATTGAAAGGTTTTATTATATATTGTACTAGATATTTAGATAATTAGATATTCAGATATTCATATATTTAGATATTTAGATATTCAGATATTTAGATATTTTTTGGGCAATGTTGAAATACATTGCTTTATCTATGGATAATATTTTGCCCACCCTTCAATATCATCTTCACTTAACTTTAACTATGTACGCTTCCTCACTATAACGTAATTAAGGATGTTATACAGCGGGTGTACTCGAATTTCCACTGCATTTCAAGTGAAATTGCGATTGAATGTTGTAAAACATCTCGTCATCTCGAGCTCGTCATTTTCTGGTGGAATTCGCCATCTATAAAAAACTACTATCGAAATGTATAACACGTATAAATTTCAAGTTCTGGAGTAGCTCATTAAAAATATCTGAACACCACTGCACTGCAGCCTAAATACACATTCAATTCTTTTACGACTTCAATGCAGGACAACGCTTTTCGACTCGTCAATTATGTCGTATGTTGTTTCTTCAAGTAGCATGCGCAGGCATGATGCCCTCAAGTTGCCTCAGTTGAATCTCGGCTTTAGTTCGTACATATTGCTGTGCCCACAAGCGTCAAGCGATGACAATCGGCAGCAGGGATGATGAACGGCGAAGCGACTCATCTTAAAGTGTTCTCGTATAGAGCCGATTTTATACGCGAGCCATAAAAAAGCACGATTTGATAATTTAATCAACAGTGGCAACTTTTGCTCAAACACACTAAAATGTTGTTTCTAGCAAACGACGGCGGCTGAGTGGGTGGTAAAAATCGACAGTAAAGTGTTTTGAGCCAAATCGCGGGACATTGTCCTTATGCCGTTGTTGTCGAGTTTCTGCCGATGGTTACCGCCGAGTCAGCAATGCATATATTGATGTGATTCTGAGAAGTAGTAGTATTTTAAACACAGTCAGTGCTTGTAGATTCTAGGGCGAAGTTGGCTTTATGTCTCATTCGAAGGCAGTTGTGATCAGAGCATGAATTCACTTATTGCCTATTAAACTTCCGGCGGAATGACGAAAAAGGATGGGAACATAGCACCACCACTCTAAGTTAATGGATTTAGCTGTGTTTTACTATTGTCTTGTTCTCTTCTTCGTAGGTCAACCACATTGGTTTTTTTTCATTTGCCTACTGTATGTTTTTCATGCTTACTGTCATTTCAGATCACAGTCACTTCAAAAATTCCAATTCTCATTTTAACGTTCAATTTGAACGAAACGCTGCACGTTGGTAGAAAATTAAATATTACTCATCGGTGGAAACATTAATCTGACTGAAGAGTTATCTTTGAGAAATGCGAATGAACGTCTTCCGTGGGTCTTTCAAACCATAAAGCTGATAATGATTAGCTTCTGAATACAGGGGAACTTCGATACAATATACCCTCGATATAATGTCACTCGATATAACGTAAGGTACCATAATTTTAATAAGAGCATTGGAAGTCCCAAAAAACAATTTACAGTACACTTTGAGCATTTTGAATAAGCTGATCTCATATCTGAAACCATTGCCCATAACCAGGACTTCCATATGAAATTTGCATTTTTGCAAAATATGCTCTGCAATATGGCTTAAATACTTGTGCTGAAGAAGGTCGAAGGTCGTTTTATCTATTTACCCTCAAGGTTTGATTCAGTTAGAATCCGGAATCCCGGTTCATTCTATACCAGCGGTTCGTCACAAACAATACAATGGATTCAAAAATTCATAGGAGAGAGAGTGCCCGCAGAAACGTCCGGTGGAAAAACCTCAATCCTTCCATTTGTCCCCAATTCTGCTAAATCGTAAAATGTTGGGCAATTGTGAAGCAGGATTGCGGAATTTTTGCCAAAGTGAATCGGGATGCTGCAGCATGAAGAGATCGTGGATATAAGGACCGCTGAGGTTGACCGACAGAGAGTCCAAATTTTGATGGAGGGTATTCGAAGAAAAGTACGAAAACTCATCAAAACTGTAAAGGAATAATTTTTACAATAATTCTTTCTGAAAGAACAATAAATTATCTATATTTTGATATGAAAACATTTTTGTACCTGTAGCCAATCCAGAGATACAACTGGTTTTACGATTCTGGATTCTAAATGAAGCTTTAATCAAGAGCATGAAGGAAACATCATGAGAAAGGTTGGTTTCATCTCCTAGTTGTCTTTTCGAGTTTCGATGGCGTTTCGATATAAATATGCACTGGCTTAATATAAAAGTGTGCTTTCTGCATCGACACATTGAATTACGGTGCAATTTGTTTAAAACCCCTGCTAAATAGCGTGAAAATATTGATCTAAAAGTACTTCGTTCGGCGGAGAGGATTTGATTCCCATCGCGTGATTGTCGTGTTTGTGTTTTTGTTTGCGCTCTAAATATGTGTGATCCTCGATAATCATTCGATTAATGGATTAATCGAACACTTCCTACAGAAATTGAATATTCATCGAACGAATACTGCTCAACCAATAACCTAAGCGAACGAATAATTTACGACGATTAATAGATCCAAACCCAGAGAAAAAATCTACGGCTACTGCAATTTTATCCTGAAATTGAATAATTATCTTTGACGCTCCCCTAAACTATTTAGTAAACGAAGCTCAATGTCGTCAACGCGAATAAGCGTGAACTGATGGAATGTTGTGGCAAATATCTATTTGCAAGAGTGACGTATTTCTCTTCTGCTGCTGTGTTGGAATCTGAGCCGTTGAAATTAGGAAAGTTCCGTTTAGTTTCTGCGGTGTACTATTTGCATGAAATAGAGTGAGAAGAAATGTGTTTGGCGAGAGAAAGGACTGACAGCTTTCCCGGTGAGGAAATATGAGTAAGAGAAGCACAGGGTATGTCACACGAAGCAAAATAAGTTATTATTATAACATTTAACTATCCTATACTCTCGCGAAAAATCGTAACTCGTATACTCACAGACTGTGCGCGTCTCTGTAATATTGCTATTGTGTATTTTTAGGCGTTGTTGGTATTTATTTAAATAAAAAGATATAATTGAAAGAAAAACCTGCAGAAAATATGTTTTATTCAACTTCATTCAGTTTTAATAGACATTTTAATCAGCCACCTCATCGATTCTCGGTCTGTCAGACCTATGCGCGAGTATAGGAAGGTTAATATCTAAAATTCAAAATCATATGGTTCAATTATCGCGTAACTTTTGGAGGTGACCTGTCCGCTTTGGTTGGTTTTCTTGATTGACTTTCTCTTTCGATAACCAAGGCCACGAAGACAGATTTTGTGCCATTTTAGTTAGTTTGATAAACGAGATTCCGTGCTACTCTCCCGATCGCCGAACACATCAGAAAGTGCTTTTACTGCTGAGTTATCAACGAAAGATAATGTTGATAAAGAGAGTTGATCGAAGCGGATAGGTCCTACTCGTGAGTTGCGCGAGAAATCATGTAATTTGAGTCGTTGATTGTATTCCCCAACTCGTAATCGTAAATTGTTAATCGTGATTCATACGTCATAGATTGTGAATCGTGGTGCTCCCTTAGCCGAGCGGTTAGCGTTATAACTAACATGCCGGGTGTTCGGGTTCGATTCCCGTTCTGGTTGGGGGAATTTTTCGTCAAAGAAATTTCCTCCGACTTGCACTGTGATCACGCGTATTCTAGAGCTTGCCACTCAGAATGCATTCAAGGCGTGTTATTTGGCATAGAAATCTCAACTAAGTACTAATAAAAATGACGCAAGTAATTACTACGTTGAGACGGCGAAGTTCCTCTAGGAACGTTAGTGCCATTGAAGAAGAAGAAGAAGTTTGTGAATCGTAAAAGGTTTACGTTAATCATCAATAGTGTATTTGTGTAGGTAGTAGATAGCGTATTCTAGTAAAGCTAATGCGTCTTTCAAAGTTCTCAAATTCATAAATTATTAAATTCTTCAACATATAATACTTTAATTTACCTCATACTTAATTTTGCTAGCTATGCAAATGGAGTTTGACAAAGAGTACGCGATGAATTACGGTATACAGTTTCAGTCTTATCTATGTAATTGTAGAACACATGCGAATTGAATTTTTAGAATTTTCCCATTTTCGTTCAGAGTTTTCCGAAAATTTTCAATTGTCATGTTTGGTAGGAATATGTTTGGTTGAAACATGTGCATTACTTTTATGGGACCCCCTCTCCTTTTCAGAGGAGGAAGGGGTGTCATACCATCATAGAAACATTTCTCGTTCCCAAAAACTCTCACATACCAAATTTGGCTCCATGTCCTTAGTGAGAGGGTAGGTGTGTCGAACCACCATAGAAACGTTTCTTGCCCCCTAAAACCTACACATGCCAAATATGGCTCAATTTGTTTGGTTAGTTCTCGAGTTATGTAGAAATTTGTGTTTCATTCGTATAGGAGCCCCCTTTAGGGAGGAGGGAGGAGTGTCAAACTACCATAGAAACGTTTATCGATCCGTTTAACCTCTGTATGCTAAGTTTGATTCAATTTGTTTGATTAGTTCTCGAGTTGTTCAGCTCACTCAGGAGTATCAAACCATCCAAAAACATTTTGGTTCCATATGCTTGATTAGTTCGCTAGTTACGCAGAAATTTGTGTTTCATTTCTATGGCATCCCCCTTTAGTTTTATTGAAATAAAACACACTTAGAATTCGAATTTCGATGAAACTTTTATTTCAAATTAAGGTTTGGTTTATGCCATTATGTGTGAAATAGGGTAAATGATCTTGGTTTGTCCAATTTGGGGTGTTTTTACGCAACTAGTAAATGCAAATCGATTTTTCTTCATGAAAATCACACGTAATCGATACGAGTTTCGGTTTGTTGAAAAGCTCCAAGTCTCTAGTTGCTAATACTACCATAAGGTGTTGAAATTATTCAAATTTTTATGTTTTTTAACGATTTTCCTTAAAGAAGAATTATGATCATGGTTTGACCACCTCTGATCACGGTTTGCCCAAAAAAATGATCATGGTTTGTCCGGTTTTAGAAATCTCCATTTTTGAATGAAAACATTCGAATTCATAATTAGATGTTGCATTTATCATTGCTTGAGTTTACTGTCATCATATTGATTCATTCATAATTTAGACTTTCTTCAGAATATTGCCTTTTCTTGGGCATTTTAGAAGTGTTCGCCTCAACACAATCAACACAGAAAAACCATACTTCTGCTATGCCCGAAGCACACCATAAACAAACATAAACAAACTGCAGCGCACCAAGCGGTTGCCATAGAAATCATGTGGACAAAACAACATTATTGAATTGAACAACTCATGATCAGAATTGAGTTCATCAAAATGCGTTAATTTAATGGTTTAGCTATGTAAATCCGATACAAATGGTGAGCAAGCATGATGTTTACAATATTTATAAGTGTTGTAATCCAGAAAAGGTCTGAATACGTGCCAAATAATCATCTGGTGATCGATTAAAAGTTAGCTCGAATGAGGGGCGCATTGACACAAATAGAAGGTGTATTTTATAATCCTTTAAAACATGTGATTACGTGAAAATATACTATCAAACTATTATAAATCATGTAAAAGGCAATTTCATTTATATGTTTCGAAACATTCGAAGGCCTTATTTGACACAGGAGCGCTGAATTAGAGCATTCAAAAAAGTGAGCAAACCATGATCATATTTTCGACTGGACAAACCAAGATCATTTACCCTACAACATCATTCAAATGTCCACCTAGGGCTTCCTCGCACACCTTGATCCGGAACAGGTAATTTTCGATGACTTTTCGGCACATATGGGGCGGTATCTCGGTCATAACTTCACGAATGTTGTCTTTCAAATGTTCAAGAGTTTGCGGAGAGTTGGCATAGACACGGTCTTTCGCATAACCCCACAAAAAAAAAGTCTAGCGGGTTCAAATCGCATGATCTGGACGGCCAATTGCTATCACCAAAACGCGAAATTATGCGTCCCTCAAATTTCGTTCGCAATATGGCCATGTTCGGTCGTGTTGTGTGGCACGTGGCGCCGTCCTGCTGAAACCACATGTCATCCGTATCCATATCTTCAATTTGTGGCAAAAAAAAAAATCGGTTAACATGCGGCCATAGCGCTCACCATTCACAGTTACCGTCTCGCAGTCCTCATTTTCAAAGAAATACGGCCCGACGACTCCACCAGACCATAATGCGCACCAAACAGTGACTTTTGGCGGATGCAATGGCCTCTCAACAATCACGTGTGGATTTTCTGAACCCCATATACGGAAATTTTGGGTGTTCACATAGCCACCGAGCTCGAAATGTGCCTCATCGCTGAAAAAAATTTGATGCGAAAGTTCAGCATTTTGCTGCTGTTGTTCGTTCACCCAATCGACGTATGCCCGACGCATTCCATGGTCACCACGCTCTAATTTTTGTACCAGTTGGACTTTATATGGATGTAGGTGCAAGTCCAAATGCAAAATTCGCCACAATGATGTGTTTGACAAGCCCAATTGCTGAGCACGCCGTGGAATCGAAACATTCGGGTCATCCTCCACACTGGCAGCAACAGCAGCAATATTTTCGGCCGAACGCACACTACGATGATGCACAGGTTTCACAATATCCGCTACGGATCCAGTTTGTTCGAATTTACGCACTACATTAGCGATTGTGTGCTCTGTAGGCCGTCCATGACGACCAAAATCCGTCCGTAATGCTCGAAAAACATTTGCCGGTTTTTCATCATTTTTATAGTATAATTTAACAAAATTTACACGTTGTGCGATGCTAAAACGATCCATATTGTAAAATGGCAGACATTCAACTAACGATATGACGCTTTGGTTGACAGCTATGTCAAACGGTTGTCAGCGCAGGGCTGTATACTTTCGGAAGCCCGAAATGGAAAACCCTATATATATATATATTTCATGTTACATGAATTCTCTTGGTTACTTTCTCAGGTTTCCCAATGATAATAATAATATTTAGCCGGTCCAACGAATATTACAGGTTTCCCTTGTCAGGTTACCTGAAGATATTCTCTGCCGCATTTTGAAAGGAATTTTTAGGAATTTCGTTTCGTCGAGCAGTCGATAGATAGCGTTTACATAATCATACCACATACCTCAGTGAATCCTGATTCTAACCTCTACCCACTAACAACTATCCCTCCCATGATAATCGCTAGGGAAGCACGTTATAGAGGCGATCCTTCTGACCTTCGGGTGGAGTATTTCATACTAACATTCCTTTCCTTCTTCTGGTGACTGTAAGGACGTTGCTACTCCCAAGCATCATTCGGTGTGTTCTTTGTGCAATTTCGCTGGTTCAGGTCAATCACGGAGAGCAACTACGAATTGCACAGTCTACCCAAGCTCAAGGTCAAGCCCAAACAGCAACACAAAAAAGTAATATAAGCCAATTTAATCAAAATTGGAGAAGTGCTGGTCAACCAGGCCATGTTCTATCGATCGAAAAAGGTAGTAATCGGACGGAGCAATGTCTGGAGAATACGTCGGGTGGGATAGAACCTCCCATTTCAGCGTTTCCAAGTATGGTTTCGCGACATACGGCCGAGCACTGTCGTGCTGCAAAATAACTTTATCGTGTCTTTGCTTGTATTGTGGCAGTTTTTCCTTCAGTACACGGCTCAAACGCATCAATTGTCGTCGGTAGAGGTCTCCCGTAATGGTTTCATTAGGTTTAAGCAGCTCATAGTACACCACACCCAGCTGGTCCCACCGTTGGCCGTGAATATTCCGCGCGGCCGTCGATGTTGATGCATGGCCGGGGTATCCATACGTTGTCCGACGTTTAGGATTGTCGTAATGGACCCACTTTTCATCGCCAGTAACGATTCGATGCAAAAAACCCTTCCTTTTATGCCGTTGGAGCAGTTGTTCGCACGTGAAAAAACGGCGTTCGACGTCTCGTGGCTTCAATTCATACGGCACCCAATGTCCTATCTTTTGGACCATTCCCATTGCTTTTAAACGATCGGATATGGTTTGCTGAGCTTCTCCAAGTATATCTGCAAGTTCTTGTTGCGTTTGTGACGGATCTTGATCGAGTAAAGCCTCCAATTCTTTATCTTCAAACTTTTTTGGCGGTTCAGATCTTTCTTCGTCTTACAAGTCAAAATTACCGCTTTTAAACCGTGCAAACCACGTCTGACACCTTCGCTCAGTTGGAGCATGGTCACCATAATTTTCTACCAACCGTAATTTTTACCTTCACACCAAGGCAATTGGATCAACTGTTTTGAAGATATAGTTATTATTAATTGGAATAACATAATCATATAATATGAAACCGGAATTCGCAAACAAATAACTCTAAGGCCTTCTACACATTACTCATTCAAACGTGATGAAATCGTATAAATTTAATATACTTTAAAACGTATATATAAACGTGTATATTTAAAAAGAAATTACCTCTAATCTAATCTAATTATTCATAACACGAGCGGTTATAAATTAAAAAGAGTTTTGAACATGTCACCTTTTGCATCTGGAAAGTACGATTTGCATTGAGTATTGATTGTCTGCTACCATTTCGAGAATGCTACTGTAAAATCGTATGGAGTTCTTGTCAAAGCATACGGTGAACATGTTCTTTGAAAATCGCCGTGCTTTGGATGGTTTCAAAAATTTCAAACTTGTGAAACGAAGAGCGTGGAAAACCCCCCAAAAAGTCTGACAACAGTGAACTGCAAGTGCTTTTGGATGAAGATTACACCCAAACGTAACAGCAATTCGCAGATCAATTAAATGTGACTCAAAAAGCCACCTCAACACGTTAGAAGGCCATGGGAAAGATCCAGAAATTCGGAAAATGAGTTCCAAATGAGCTGAACGAAAAACACCAGGAGAACCGAAAAATCACATGTGAAATGCTTCTCGCCAGTTACAAAAAGGAAATGACTGGCGGTGAAAAGTGGATTTATTTGGCGAGCGGTGAGTTACCAATGTTGGGCACGAGAGCTAATTACAAACTCAAATGAACAACTGAATTGACAAATATTAATTACGAAGCAATTATTAATGTTTTTGTAGCTCTCCCATCTGATGAGTAGAACCAAAAGCGGATTCATCGAATGATCTACCCTAGAGCTCATAGCTCACTGCCACTATGGCCATCACAAATGGCTTTCCAATCATTGTGTTACCTTTGAAGTGCAAGATGGCTAGGTGAGCAAATGAATTGTAATTACTTCCTTACGATCTCTTTCCACCGCTGGGATGGCAATCACCATGCCCACGGTCGAATCACTCCGTCAGTCAACAGATGAACACCTGTCTGTCGCACCCAACATGGGTTGTAATCCCCACCGTAAAATTCAACCATAAAAGTCGTGTGCTTCAAAGCAGAATTTTCCCTCTTATCTGCATCTGTTCGACTCAACCGCTTTCTTTGATGTTTTCCCACGATTTTATGCCAGCCGCAAAAAAGAACACTTTCAGCACTCGTCCGAAGTGAGACACCGTACTCCCCCGTACTTTGATGCCGAAGAGAGACATTCGATACACAGAGGTGTTCTGTCTTCCCTGTGTATCCTGACGCTCAAGGGTTGCCTCGGCCGGAGGCACCTCTAGGCATCATTTTTTCATAAGGCTCCGTATCCATATTCTCAGCGCGCCGTACGACGGCGTCCCCCTCGGCTTCTCCCGTCCACATTGCCCGACATCCACCATCCGACCAGGAGATGATTCCGGAAGCGTGATATGATGATGTTATGATGCCGGTGCTTTTGTCATGACGAAATGGGACGGTATTTTAAGAGAAAATAGCTGGATGAAAGCGACTCTGATTGTGTCGGCTATTTGTCGACGCAGTCATACATGCGAACGTGAATGAGCGGAAGGTGCGGAAGATGAAGGGAACGAAAGGACTAATTTGCATTTCTATCTTTACTTCTTTTGAGGTCGTATTAGGTGTTGTCGGCAAGAGGCTTCGGTGTTTCTACACCGTTTTTTGTTGCCTAATGTCACACCGTCAAACATTCATTCGGGGAAAAAAAACTACAAAAAATCAGAACAAAATTGGTGGACAAGAAGTGTACAATATCTTTTGAAGATTAGCTCAGGTTCAAACTTTCACTTCAAACTCCATGAAGACAGTTCCTCTTACAGAAGAACATTTACGGGTGTAATGAGTTATAACTGGCGAAACTCTGGATGATTCTGCAGCGTTACGGAGGATAAATATGATACTCTAAAGACCACTTGAGATATTATTCATCACAAGCTGAGTGGTTGATGGATTTGCGTTGGTGGTGTGTTTTTTATATCCTTCTCTACTTCACCCAGCCCAAAGCACTCGAGCCGAATGGGTGTGGAATAACACTATCGCCGGTTGTGTTAATATTTTCTTATTCATTAATGGGTAAAGTAGTTTCTCGAGATGGAAAGATAGTTTACCGTTGACTGTGGTTACGGAAATTTCTTCACTCTTGGTAGAATCCTGGGTTAAAATGTTGAGGGAGTAATGGGTAAACAAAGTGCCATCAAATGGAATGCTGCAGCAATTAATTTTCTGACCATGACTAAATGCGATATTGTTTCTGTTTTTTTTTTTGGGAGTTTGTACACTAGCAGTGGTTTACTAAGGCTTTTGATTTATTATTCCAGGCATATTTTCCGCTAATGATTCCGATGGTAAGTAGAAGTGTTTCTCGTAGAAAACATGGATGCAGCTGGGTATTAGCAAGCTCTCTGTCTAGATTGAAGATGGACAAAACGGATCATTTCTGCTCATTTCCGATAAAAAATAACGCTTCAATGGCAATAATGGTGAATCGTTTGTTGGCCTCAAGATCATCAGGTGTTGCTGGTTTGTTGACATGATTCTCAGATTCAACACAGCCCCAAAGAAAATAATCCAATGATGGCAATCCTTTGTGATCGTATTGAATCTGTACATGGGTGTCGTACTGGTCGGAATTATTTTTACTTGAAAGAGCAGTGATACATTCCAAGTAAGATTATGAAAGATAAACATGATTTATTAATTTTTTGCTTGTAAACATGGGGTATGTATTCACAGAAAATTGTGTTTTTATGTATGGTTTCCAAATAAAAATTATATACAAACGACCGGAATGGTAAAAAAGATATGGTGGCTGAGACTAGACATACGATCACCAAGGATGAAGTCATACAATCTCGGACAGTCGTGAGGACTATTCTGCGATATTATCGTTTAACCGAACTGTACGCGCCACAATGGCTATTAGAAAATTGATTGAATTATTTTCTAAAAACATAGTAACTGAAGTCTTATACCAACAACAAATTTAATTCAAAAAATTACATAAATTTTTCTCAAAATGATCATTTCTGGGACTGTCGTATTTAATAAATTTATTCGCATTTAATATATTTATTATTATTTACTCTATTTCTAAACTTCAAGATGTATTTCGTCGCATTGCATCTAACCCAAAATTCCCAGTAATATTTTTGAACCACAATTCTCGTCCAGAGATGAACAAACTTTTTCAACTGGAATCCCTGCCAAAGCTCTTCGGCCAATTTTGTTCTGATTTTTTGTAGTTTTTTCCCCGAATGAATGTTTGACGGTGTGACATTAGGCAACAAAAAACGGTGTAGAAACACCGAAGCCTCTTGCCGACAACACCTAATACGACCTCAAAAGAAGTAAAGATAGAAATGCAAATTAGTCCTTTCGTTCCCTTCATCTTCCGCACCTTCCGCTCATTCACGTTCGCATGTATGACTGCGTCGACAAATAGCCGACACAATCAGAGTCGCTTTCATCCATCGCTTTCATATATTCGTTGGCATCACTGCTATATCGCAATTGTATGCTTTATCGAGCGAATTTTTTTCACACGTTTTTACCGTTTCATTGAACCTTTAAATTTAAAATTCATCGTCGAGTACGTTGTTAGTGTTATCCTTGTCGTGTCTTGAGTGTTGTTTGATCCAGCTTGAATGTTTTTCGTATATAATACGTGCTGTTATCTTCTGTGAAATTGCTCACTAAACAACTTCCCCACCATCGCCCGGCCAACAGACTTTGTGCCTATTGTCGCACTTTCGAAGCATTGTTGCGTGCAAGATATCATCAAAAGCTAACTGTGCACAGTCTACTGTAAGGCGTTTTGTATCACCGACCGAAATCATGGAAAATAATTGCGCCAAATGCACTCGTCCTATTACTGGCCTTGACCGTATTACTTGCCATGGTTACTGCAGCTGCATGTTCCACATGAATTGCACTAATGTTACGCGCGCTCTTATGAATTACTTTACAACTCATGGAAAAAACCTATACTGGATGTGCGATAAATGTGCCGATTTGTTTAACAACTCGCATTTTCGAGCCATGACAAAACCAGTGGATGAAAATCTTCATTGCATTTGCTCTCGGAGTCCATCAACAGTTTGCAAACCGAAATACGGAAGATTTCTTCTAAGCCCGCACTAACGTTGCAGTCCCCACAGCACAATCGATGGCCGACTGTTAGGGAATCGATACGTACTACCAAACGACCCCGTGAAACGGAATCAGTACGTCCATCATCTGAGTGCCAATCCGGCTCGAAGCAGCTGAGCTCAACTACTATATCCGTGCCTGTCAGCGAAAAACCTGCTAGCAAATTCTGGCTATATCTTTCGCGCATCCAGCCAGGTGTCACCAATGAAGCAATTTCTGCAATGGTGAAAGCGAATTTGGAGATAGACGGCGATCCTGATGTGGTGAAATTGGTAGCTAGGGTACGGATACCAGCGATATCTCGTTTGTCTCATTCAAAGTAGGACTCGATCCTGCTTTGAAGAACAAAGCGCTTAATCCGACTACGTGGCCCGAGGGAATTATGTTCCGTCAATTCGAGGACTATGGTTCTCAAAAATTTCGGAGGCTCTATGCAGTGAATCCGGATTCACCAATAATTACCGCGAGGAAGCCACCATCAGCTGTCATCCTTTAAACCCAGGACGCATTGCCGACAGCATTAAGGGAGTTCCTGAGCCACCCAACCAAGTCGAGCATACAGATAGTTCCCGTCATCATTGTTTCTGCCCTCGTATTGGTCCTGGTCCTTCGGTCGAGGTCGGTGAAGGAATCTCCCTACAACCTCTCTCAGGCAAGTATGCGTATTTCTGTAACGACCATCTGCCTGATTCTTCTTCGTGTTACAGTTTCGTCAACGAGAATTTCAGTACAGACCTCAATGAACCGTTATGTGAAGACATCACCATGACCAACGATGAAATTAACGTCACTCGTGGATTGAATTTCTTGGAAACCGACAGTATTCATATATATTATCAGAACGTCAGAGGCCTCCGCACTAAAATAGCCTGCTCTATCTCAGTCAGTGTTTCGGAAATTGACGTTGTGATACTAACTGAGACGTGGTTAAACGAACAATATCATTCAATGCAGCTATTTGGAACTGGATACAACATTTACCGCAATGACCGTGATACCATTAGTACAGGTAAAACAAGAGGAGGCGGCGTCCTCATTGCTGTTTCAAAACGTTACAGTTCATTGGAATCAGATATTGTTATGGGTTAATGTGAATGGTGGAAGTCGAACAATTTGTTTCGGTGTGGTATATATCCCACCAGATTCTTCTACTTCTGTGGACTATATAGAAAATCACATCGGATCTGCACTGACTATATCTGAAAAACTGCGACCTCATGACCTTCATCTGTTGTTTGGGGACTACAATCAACCTGGCCTTAGATGGAATACTTCCCCCTCTGGACATATTCGTATCGATCCTGCTGATTCTACGCTCACTGCAGCAAACAGTGCACTCATTGATGGAATGACGTTGCTCGATATGAAGCAGATAAATTCTTTTGTTAATTGCCTCAACCGTACTTTGGATCTGATTTTTGTTAATGCCGAGGCCGACAATCAATGCAGTGTAATGGAATCATCTGAAGCTCTCGTCGATCCTGATCCGTTTCATCCCCCATTACTCGTCAACCTCAAGTGCCCGTCTCTCGTTCGGTTCAATGATCTATTTGATGACCGAGAGTTAGATTTTCACCGCGCCGATTATACTGGTTTGAATGAGGCTTTACAGTTGATTGACTGGACATTTCTTGATGTAAGCGACGTAAATACGGCTGTATCTCTCTTTAATCGAGTGCTTATGACATTACTACGTGAACATGTTCCTCGACCAAAACCGAAGCCTAAGCCAGCATGGTCGAATGCACGACTTCGCCGACTCAAACGCTGCAGATCTGCTGCGTTGAAAAAATATTCTCGTACACATGATGCACTTGCCAAACGTGATTTTTGTGGTGCCAGTCGGCGATACAGGAACTATAACCGATACCTCTATTCTAACTATGTTTTGCGAAGACAACGTGATTTGAAACGAAATCCTAAACGTTTCTGGACATACGTAAACGAAAAACGCAATGAAACCGGATTTCCAGCGCAAATGAACCTTGGTGAACAAACTTCCAGCGACCCTGAGGAAATTTGCAATCTCTTCGCAATGCATTTTTCGAGTGTCTTTGCCGCCTTAAAATATGTTCCTGAAAACGTATGTGACATAAACATAACCAACTTTTCGCAAAGTGAAGTTTCTACTGCCATGAAACAATTGAAAAAATCACTGACGCCGGGGCCAGATGGGATACCTTCGATTGTACTGAAAAATTGTGCTACCTATCTTTCGGAACCGCTACAGATGAGCATTAATCAATCGCTTCTTCAGAAAACATTTCCCGAGTGCTGGAAGAAGTCCTTCATTTTTCCTGTATTCAAGAAGGGAAACAAATGCGATATCAATAACTATCGTGGAATTACTTCTCTTTGTGCCGGATCGAAACTTTTCGAGATTCTAATTGGTGACTCATTACAAAAACGTGTTGCGCACTACATATCAACAGATCAGCATGGATTCTTTCCTGGTCGCTCAATTAACACAAACTTAGTGGAGTTCAGTTCCTTCTGTCTGAATCATTTGGAGGATGGAGCACAAGTTGATACCGTGTACACCGACATCAAAGCTGCATTCGATCGGGTTGACCACGCCATAGTGATTGCAAAATTCAAACGTTTGGGAGCCTCTGATGTTTTCGTCCGATGGTTGGAATTCTTCCTCGAAGACCGCTCACTCTCTGTGAAATTAGGGAACAATCGTTCCCGTGACTTTCAGAGTACATCAGGCGTTCCGCAAGGAAGTAACATTAGACCGCTACTCTTCTCGATTTTCTACAATGATGTATGTCTGATACTCCCCCCAGGATGCAGAATCGTGTACGCTGATGACCTCAAAATATTCCTTGCTGTTCATTCAGTTACCGATTGCTCCGAACTGCAGAAATTGATTAACGTTTTCTACGAATGGTGCACATGTAATCTACTTAGCGTCAGCGTTGCGAAGTGTGCAGTAATCAGCTACAGTAAGAAGAAAACTCCGATACAATATGACTATTCTATTAGCCAGCAAAAAATTCAACGAGTGAAAGTAGTCAAAGATTTAGGTGTCCTTTTGGATAGTGGACTTACCTTCCAGAATCACTACAGTAATATCATCGCTAAAGCAAACAAAAATTTGGGATTCATAATGAGAATCGCTAAGAACTTTCGTGATCCGTACTGCTTAAGAGCACTTTTCTATGCACTCGTCCGCTCAATCCTTGAAACGGCAGTGGTTGTCTGGAGTCCTTATACTGATATTTGGTCCGTGCGGATTGAGTCAGTTCAGAAGAAATTTATCAGGTTTGCGCTTCGGAATCTTCCTTGGAGGGACCCGATGGCGCTTCCTCCATACGAAAGTCGATGCAAGCTGCTCAACATGGACACACTGGCTAAAAGAAGAGACGATATGCGCGCGATCTTCGTTGGAAAACTGCTTCTTGGGACAATCGACGCTCCTAAAATTCTAGCTAAACTAAACGTGAATGTGACTTCGAGATTTCTCCGTTCTACGACTTTTTTTCGTATTCCTTTCCACCGGACAGTTTACGGACAAAACGAACCAATTTGTGCTATGTGTTATATGTTTAATTCTGTTTTTCATTTGTTCGACTTCAATATTAGTTGTGAAACTTTCAAGAATCGCTTGCGTAATCGAGATTTAGTGTAGTTTAGTACCTAATCATGTAACATTTTATCATGTAGACCATGTCGTCAGATGATTTTGTTAATAATAAAAATATAAATATATATATATATATATATATATATATATATATATATATATATATATATATATATATATATATATATATATATATATTGATCTCTTAAAAGTTAAACGTCTACTGAAAAAAGTAATATAAGTTTGTCGTAAAGTAGAAAAAATGAAATATAGAAAATCAATATTTATTGCTGTCTCCTTGTTAGAAAATACGTGCATGTGATTTTCAACGTGGCTTAGTTTATTACAGCTTGGTCTCGTTCATAAATTGGAAAACAGCGATACGCCAGCTAACTTCAATGGAGCTGATTAATCGGCCTGTTTGGAATCGCGTTATTTTATCGTTGTCATTCAATCGAGGAGTATTCACATCGGTAATCTAAGTTTGAAACACAGCCATATTGCTTCCTTTATTCATGGATGTTACTCTTCACCGATTTGTAGAACTCAATATTCATATATGCATATGAGTAATCGGATTTTACAATTCGATCGAAATCGACTTTTACACTCTTAAATTCGTTCGCCTTGTCGCGAAACAATGGTCAAAATAAGTCATCCGTATTTGTGGTTCAATTTACTCTCTATCTGATCGGCATAATTCCGGAAATAATTCTAAATTGTTGAAATTTAAATGAAAATTATTATTCGATTTCGTTTGGATGCTAAATTTGTTTTGAATGTGTTTGAATGCTAAATTTTGCGTGTTTATTCCACCCAAAAAAACCATTACTATTTTTGTTTCAGAGAAATGGAACATGGAGACCAATGTTGTTTACGTCGAATTGCGTGGCAAGGTTGTCACATTTGCTCAACTCGATTGGACTTGAGCTTGAACAGAATGCAAAATTGCGCTTTTTCCATTCAACAGAATACAACCAACAATATATGGGGACGAACACGATCGAACTTCATTTTGTGTTTGAACACACGCGCAATGTCATGACAATGCATCCTGAATCGAAGGATCAACAAAACCTTCGGCGACTTTTAAGATAAACCCTAATTGACGATTGGCTTTATCAAATATAGCTGTGTATTGCAGTTTGAAAGAGAGTCGATAATCCAATAACACTTCAAGATCCTTAACTTTCTCGATGCGTTCAAGTAGTTCTCCACGAATGGTGTAGTTGTATATGATAGGCCTTTTACATCTCCGGAAGGTTATAATCGAACATTTAGCGACACTCGCTTCGAGAAAGTTTATAGTGCACCAATACACAAAACGATCCAAGAGCTCCTGCAGCTCTCTTCAATCAGCTTCATTTTGAACAATTAGAAAAATTTTAAGATCGTCAGCATAAATCAGTAGCCCACCGTTTCGCAGAGGAGTTACCACATCATTGAAGTACAGTGTGAACAGCAATGGACCTAGATTACTGCCTTGTGGTACACCAGAACGTGGCGAGAAAAGCGTCGATTCACAGGATCCAGTTTTCACGCAAAGTTGCCTGTTGCGCAGATACGAATGAAGCCAGTTGCACATTCTCTCCCAAACTCCGAGTCGAAATAGTTTAGCCAGTAGGATTTCGTGATTTACGGTGTCGAAAGCAGCTTTGATATCCGTGTACACTGCATCCACCTGTAATCCGTCGTCCATCGCACCGATGCAATTCGAAGTGAATTCGCAAAGATTACTCTCTACTGATCGCTTTGGATAAAATCCGTGCTGGAAAGCACTAATGTAGCGTCTGCATGAACTAAACAAGACAGCATTCACAATAGATTCTAGACATTTTGATCCCGCCGACAACGATGTTATGCCACGGTAGTTCGAGATGTCGGTTTTGTCGCCCTTCTTGAATATAGGAATCATATAAGACGATTTCCAGACAGTCGGAAGTTTTTGTTGTTGGAGAGAGCGATTGAAAATAATTTGATGAGGTCGTAGTACCAAGGTCTTGCATCTCTTAAAAACGCAAGAGGGAATCTTATCCGGCCCGGGATTGTAGGAGAACTTGATTTTATTTATCGCGGACTCTACCATCTCTTCGGTAATTTCGAAAACGTCGAAATCAATAACGTCTCTAAGGGTTCCATTGATCGCTGTTGTCTTTTCGTCCTCAGTAGGAATACTATCCACGAAAACACTTTTAAAATGTTGCGCGAATAGGTCGCACTTCGCTTGTGGAGTTTTGACCGACGAATCTCCAAGATGCATAACGGTTGGCAGCCCGAACTCTTTGCGTTTAGAATTTACAAAACTACAGAACCGTTTTGGATTTCGGCGAAGATCGTCCTGTCTTCTCTTAACGTAACGTTTGTATAGAAAGCGATTGTATCCACGATATATTCGACTGGCCTCATTGAATTGGCGTTTAATGATGGGATATCTTTGGCGGCAGAAGAGTTTCCAAAATTTGACGCGCCATTTGCGTAGTGTTCGAAGACGATCATTAGACCATGCGGGATTTCTTGGTGGTCTGCTACGTGGCACAGTCTGTGTTATGCAACTCATAAGAGTATGGTTGAAGCTGTTGGTGGCACTATCGACATCAAGGGATTGGAAAACTTCCGACCAATCTACTTGTGATAGTAATTGGTTCAGAGCGTCGTAGTCAGCTCGGCGGAAGTCGAGTCTTTCGAAGTCATAAGCTTCTTCATACTGGACAGGCGGTTTGCATTCCACAGAATAAATTAAGGCAGGATGATAGCGATCAATCGGAACTATCGGTTCCCGGGTAACGGATACGGAACCGTTGCTCACGAGCGTGCCATTCGAGAAGATGAGGTCAAGTATACGATTCGAGCAATTGCGAATCAAGTTGCGTTGTCGCAGTGCATGAAATGATATATTGTCGAGGAGAACTTGGCTGGCCATATTGATACATGACTGCGATGGATCCACAGAAGCATATTCTCCGTTGTTCGTTTCTAACCAAACCAAGCGTGGTTGATTGAAATCGCCAAGCAGAACCACAGTGATTACACCCGTCTGGGTTCTAAATACAGGGTGGGCCATTTAAAGTGAAAGCATCTGGCAACCCCATAACTTTTGACAGAGATGTCAGATTAACAAATGTCATAGCGCGTTGGAAGCGTCATTTCAGTACAATTTTAACCATGGAACAATACACACCTAAACAACGCGCTGAAATTGTTCAGCTGTACATTCAAAATAACTTCTCAATTGTGTTAACTAAACGTGCATGGAAAAATAAAAATAAAGTTAAAACATCGCCTGGAGACAACACTATACGTCGATTATATGCCAAATTTATATCGTCTGGTAGTGTTGGTAATGCCAGTCATCTGTCCAGACAACGACCAAGACGTTTCGACTAGAATATTGATGCCGTTCGAGCCAGTGTTGCAGAGACTCCATCGACATCAGGTCGCCATCGTTCGCAAGAGTTAGGCATCGCTCGTACCACTCTCCGACGCATAATTCGTGTTGATTTGAAAATGTTTCCGTATAAACGGCGCTACATGCCATACAGCGGCTGCCACGACCAAATTATTGCGCGAAATGTTCCCCGGAAGATTAATATCGAAAAACGACGATTATGACTAGCCACCGAGATCACCTGATTTGACGCCTCCTGACTTTTTTTTATGGGGATATTTAAAATCCAAGGTATACACTGGTAAACCAAGGACCCTGGCTGCACTGAAAGACAATATCCGACAAGAAATTGCTGCCATATCGGCCGAAACATTGGGCAAAGTGATGGAAAATGCCGAAAAAAGGGCACATTTTGCGGTCAAGGCCAGAGGCGCTCATTTACGAGATATCATAATCAAAAAGTAGTTAGAACAAATCTCCTTGGACCAAAATAAATGAATTTAAAAAAAAAAAAATTTAAAATTTCACTTCTTTACATTGCTATTGTAAAAACAAATCCTTCCACTTTAAATGGCCCACCCTGTACCTCAGATACTGCATCAAAATGAAGTTGCACAAAAGAGCTATCCTGACTTCTATCTGGGGGTATGTATAATGCACCAATCAAAATATCACCTCCTACTACCGATACTTTTACCCATAACTGCTCGATAGTTATGACATTACTATGACGGACAGCTGCAGAGCCATACACCTGCTTCACTGTGATTAATACCCCTCCACCACGTCGACGGATGTTAGTGTCACAGCGATCTACTCGAAACACTCTGTAATTACTGCTGAACAGCTGTGCAGATTGGATACAATCGTCGAGTCAAGTTTCGGTGAAGACATATATATCATAGTCCAGTTCAGCAGTAGCGAGGAACACCAGGTTAATTTTTGTCCTCAGGCCACGAACGTTCTGATAATAAATCCGAAGCGCAGGAACCAAATCGTTATTCACTGTCAGCACAGGCTGAAAGGCTATTTCATCGACCACAACCGCAGGGGCAGGACGACTTTCAGTATATGGTAAAACGAGGCTACGAGGTGTCAATAAATCCGCATCATCGAAACGATGGTTAGGCCTGGCACGCGGAAGCGAATTAGGGCAGAAATTCTTTCCAGAGCATTTATACTTGCCGAATATATGTTGTCGGGAGACCCATTTCCAACCACGATCTCAGGACCAGGACGACAGCGATGGCTGGAACAACACGATGGCGCGACTGGATCGGGTGGAGTTGAGGTTCCCTTAGTACTGGGGGCAGTGCGTCCTGGTGATGCAGAGAAGGTAGTAATGGTGGATATTCGGCTCCTCACACTAGTCTCGTATCGTTTTGGTCCAATGTCGTCGTAGAGTTGTTCTGAGTTCTCGTGTCGTCCGGAATTGGCTGATGTTCCGTATGGATGCGTACAATCGGCGGGGAGTTTTTTGAGCGATCCTCCAATTCTCAAAAGAGAATATTTTGAGGCCAGGAATCAGAACGAAGTGCAGCATTCTTCATAGTGTAGATGACGCCAACTTTGAATGACACGAATCTCATGGTCGATAGGTCTCTACCTTTGGGCACTAATTTTACCACTCTCGGGATGTTTTGATCGTTGTTCATAATAATATTTTAATAATGGTGTGACACCCCTCCCTCCTCTGGAATGGAGAGGGGGTCCCATAAAAATATTACACATATTTAAACCAAAAATATTCCAACCAAACATGACAATTGAAATTTTTCGGAAAACTCTGAAGGAAAAAGGGAAAATTCGGAAAATTAAATTCCCATGTGTTCTACAATTACATAGTGACAAGTGCTGTTAGTCCATTTGATGTTTGCGCTAGCAAATTTGATCTTTGTTCGAAACTGGAAATGGATTTTAATGTGATGAAACGCACTCCTATATCTTCTTCTATCTATACCAATAAAAATGTATCGCCGAATATGTTGATAAGAGCAGAACTCGAGCAAGGAATTGTACGATTTAGGGCTGTCTTTATTCTATCATATTTTCGTTATAAAACATTTATTCCATGTAACGGAGAAACATGTTATTTGCAAGTGGTTGAAAAACCTTGAACGAGAATTGTGTCTGAAAATAATCTGATATTATAATGATGAGTTTTGGTAGAAGTACTAGGAATTTTAAGGTAAATACAACGGAATCGATTAGAAGATCAATCAATGAACAGTTCTGCGATTGGACTCATGGACTTGCGCTTAGTAAGAAAACGTGAATGTATTGATAACAAAAAACAAATGTTGGGCGGGACGAAGTTTGCCGGGTCAGCTAGTACTCAATAAATATTCTACACCACTAATATTAATTTATATATTCCATTGAACAATATTCTAAAATAAGAGAAAAAAACACTAGTCCAAAAAAGCTACTGCTATACTCGTGTCGGTCTCCCAGACCGATTATAGTAATATCAGTGCATTTAGGTTGCAGTGATTGGACATAAGCCGAGATATCTTGCGAATGAAATCACGACCTACATTCGGATACGAATGCACCAGCTACCTTAGTGTAAAGTATTCCAAATAAACAACGACCTACATTCAATCCCTTGAACCATGCACTTGTTGAGACCTTAGGGATAATCGTGTGTAACCGACGACCGAACTCATCTTTACTGCACAAGCTAAGCCTTATCGACTCGGATGAAAAACTTGGGTCTATAGCCCAATAGGCTGCGCTTACATGCCACAGTATACCACGAAGCCATTCAAGCATGGGAGAGGGAATATTGAGGGGTGCTTAAGATAAGATTATGGATCAGTACTTCTACGCCCAAATCCTACGGGATGTTATGCTGCCACACGCCGAGTGGGAGTTGCCCCTGAAATGCAGGATAACGATCCGAAGCACACCGCCAAGACCGTCGCAAAGTGGTTCCAGAATAACAAAGTCGATGTCGTGGAGTGACCATCGCAGTCACCGGATCTGAACCCTAAAGAGAACCTATGGAAGATCTTGAAAATGTTTCTATGGTGGTTTGACACAAATAAAGAACTGATCAAGCAAATCGAGCCAAATTTGGCATGATATTAACTCTAAACCTACCACGAGGGGTCAAATGACCTATTTTAAGGTTTTAGTCTGAATTTTCATGCAAATTACATTTTCACACCATAATTTGACTACACTACTTTTCTTAAAACATACATCGAATGTATTTTTCAGTGTTTACTCCTCTCTTGTTATTTTTTTTACTGAGTAATATATGTAATCTGTCCTGACCAGGGCCTGACAATTTCACTTCAATTAGCACATCGTCACTCAATAATGTGTCTATCGCTTCTCAGAAAAGAACCAGAACCATGTAGGCTAAAAATATATCTATTCTCTCTTCACGCACAATTAGAAAGGTATCTCGTCTCTTTCGTAAATATTCCTTTCATTTCACGTTGATTCCTTTCATTTTGCAAACAAAATCGACGTTAGAAATCGTCACTTGGAAAAAATTAATTTGAAGCATTCATGTATTCTGGCAGTTTGTAGAGAAATGAATGTTTCCTTGATGCATTCGAAACTTATTCACTGAAACTAATGGAAGTGGTGCAGTGAGGGTTGTGTAGTATGTCTGCAGGGATAATTATTTACCGCCGCTAGTTGTAAGCGTGAAATTAGTGATGAAACGGATAGTGGTTTGGTCGGATACTGGATACCGGTCAGCTTCGAGTCCGGATAGCCGAGTATTCGACAGCCCGATGTTTATGTTTGTGCTTGTTTGTATGCACGCATGTATGGGTGTGTTTGTGCATGCACGTGTGTTTGTGTGGGTGTTTGTGTATGTTCGTGCGTTTTTTGGGTGTTTGTGCGTGTGTGCGCGTGCGTCTGCTCGTGTGTTTTTTGCTTGCATGCAGGTGTGCGCTTTTTTGTGCGCGGGCATGTGTAGGCGTGTTTGCGCGCATTTGAGCGTGTTTTTTTTTCTTGCTTGCGTGCAGGTGTGCGCGTTTATTTTTGTGCGTGGGCATGTGTGGGTGTGTGTGTGCACGTATTTGAGCGTATTTGTGTGCGTGTGTGCACGTGCGTGCTCGTTTCTTTCCGTGCGTGCGTCTGTGAGTGTGCACGTTTGTGCGCGTGTATGTGCATGTGTGTGCGCGTTTGTGCGCACCTGTGCATCCATTTGAATGTTTGTGTGCGTTCGTGTTTTTGTGCACATGTTTGCGCATGTTTGCGCGTGTGTGTGCGTGTTTGTGCACGCATTTGGTATGTGCGTGCGTGTGCTTCCGGCGTTGTGTCTGCGTTTGTGCGTGCCCTCGCAATTCTGCGTGGGCACGCTGAAAACGCAGACCTAGTCGAAAATCGCGTAATTTCGAGAAAATCGTGTAAAAAAATCGCGTAATTTTGAACGAATAGCGTAAAAATATCACGCAAAGAAACGCATACAAAAGAATCCAGTGTCCTTGCAAATAACATGCTTCTTCGTAACATGGAATACATGTTTGATACAAGAAATATAATAAAATCAAGACAGCTCAAATCGGACTTTTCCTTTCACCCATAGAGAGGGTAGAAATCATAGAAATATTGTTTGCCCCCTAAAACTTGAGAAAGGAATAGTCCGATCTGTGCCGTCTTTCATTTTATTATATTTTCTGTCACAAACATGTATTCCAAATAACAGAGAAACATGTTATTTACAAGTGATTGAAGAACTTTGAACACGGTCCGCTATGATCTATTTAGGTAAAATAAAACTTACGTTTGAAAGCAGCAAGCATCCTCTAACATGCGAAATGAAAATAAATATAACCCGTTCAAGCAGTTTTAATCGTCTGTGAAAGCTTCTGCTTTCATACTTGTAAGAGAACGAAAGAGGAAAGGAACGAAACAAAAGAATCAATGTTTCAGTACGCGTAGAGAATATATCGTTTCCACTTCACCCCGATACACTGAAATTAATCCACCGAAAATGACTGTAGTGGAAGTGAGAGCTGTATGAAGAAAATTCAATCACATTTATTAGCTTCGAAAATAACTGGTCCTGACTACCGCAACGGGTCATTTGACACGCGCAAATATTCATTTGATACCGGAAAGATTTGTATGTGTGGTTGTGATACAAAACCATTGCATTACACATTTTTGTTATTGCTTTATGTATTTTGTTGTATTTGTGAATGGATAGTAAATGATTAGAATTAATTTCATTGCTGACTATTCAGGCGAGCTAACAGTAACCATTCCAAGCTACATTGCTATTTTGCGTGTCAAAAATTGTAATTCCATTATTTTGCTAATAATTGTTATCTTAAAATGTCGAAAAATACAGGAGAAATATGGTATGTCACGTTTCTCAACAAAACTATATAAATCGAGTCATTATTCACTAACTACTCATAAAGGGTCACTTGACCCGCTGTGGTAGGAATAGGTATACATGAAACATCGGTAGGTTTAGTGTTAATTTACGTATTTCATTGAATGATATTATAAAATAAGAAAAAAATCTCTGGTCCAAAAAAGTTACTCCTATACGTCGTTATTTATAAACACTCAGGAAGTTTTGCAATGCGAAAAAAAGAAGGTAATAGGTTGGTGTCAGGTTCGAAATATATGGTGGATGCATTAACACGTTCGACGCCCAACGCGACGTTTTTGAGTTTCTTGCAGAGCCCAACTTGTGATTAAATTATTAAATGAAGATCAAACTTAGTTTATGGATAACTTTTACATGATCTAGCAATGTTTGTTTTTAATTGAAGACGAATTGATGACAATAACACATGCCAAAGTCACAGTATAGGGGTTTTGCAAAAAACTGCAGTACAAACCATCCGTACTATAAATTAACAAAAAGTATAGTATAAACAGTATAATATTATGGTTATGATTTTATTATTTTTCTCCATATCCTATAGTTACATTTAGGTGCCTATTCTATCAAATACCTTCTAAAAATACTACTCAATTCGAGCGAGGAAAGTGTCACCCATATCTGGGTGACGGGGCGTCGAAAGTGTTAAAGCATCCCTGTCAAGCTCCCGGAGTTTCTGGCGACTCATTATAGACATTTGTGGCCTGATGAAACACAAAGATGTTGGCTAATTCTGGACGTTTCCGGTTAATGGTTTAGTGTATTGCACTAAAAAAAACCAAAAAATAACAAAAAATGAATTGAAATAAAAAAAATTAATTGCACGTATTTAGTTGTTACATTTTCGGGACCATAAACATCATTCACAATTTCAGTGTTCTAGAATGCATTTTCGCCTTTATACATTTTAAGTGTAAAATGTGCCGAATTTTCTCTTTGTTGACTTCCATTGTTAACACCCTGTAACTCTTAACTGAATGGAACGAACAAAAACAGCAAAAGATTTTTTGTCATCTTTACAACGAGCATAAACTTGAAATTGTGAGATCGATATTACGCGAGATATTGATCACTAAAGCCAGCTACCGAGGAAATAATGGATTACTTTTTTTCCCAACCTAAAATTTTATGTTGTGTTCTCTTTAATGTAGGTGGTTCCTGTGTAAATAAATGTGCAATAAGTATAATTTTTCTTTTGACGTAGAAATACGTCTTTCATTAAGGGTGCCAAATCAGAAAACAGGTCACGTTTTTATGAAATAAAGTTAACGTTAATAACTATTTTTGCCGCGAACGGATTTTAGCGATTTACATACTAAAAGAATCGGAAATTCCCTAAGATTTGTTTAATATGCTATACATTGGAATCCCCTGGTTTGTAAATGTTTAAAATTCATGAAAACTTTGGGCGCTTTCATTTTTCCATACATTTGTTCTGTCCATTTGTGTGCTTTCCCGAACAGAGCTGTCAATAAAGAGCAACTTATCGACGACCAATGAAGGGGAAATCGTAGAATTTGAAGTCGCCGTGAACAAAGGAAAAGTAGAAGAATGAAGGGGAATATTTGCCTTGAGTATAAACAGTGGATCTCGCTGAGGCAAACTTTCATTCGGCATCGAACTGTTGAGCAATCCAGTTCACTTTGCTTTCGCTGCGCTTCGATCTAAGATTGGACCCCACCAGTGGTAATCCAACTTGGATATCGTCGTTTGCTTTTTCTGTTCGTTATTCGTTATTCGTATCGTGTGTTTTTCTTCCCGCGTCGTACATTGAACGCATCGCGTAGTGTGTGATGAGCAAGAAGAAGAGGAAGGCAGGCTCGAGCCCTGCAAAAAACAAACGAGTCTATGTCAATTTCGAAAAAGACCACCGGAATAGCGTTCGAGGTTAATTTTCAATACATTGACATGAAATAAATTGCGACATATGATCAGCTAGTTTATTGTTTTTCGAGGGCAAGAATGAATCATCAATCAATTATCGTCAACTGATTCTACAATGAAAAACCATTTCAAAGATTATTCTACTAAGCAGTTGTTTCGAAAATTTCACAGCATTATAGAATAATATCCGAAGGTATAAACAAGCGACTTATATAAAATAACAGCGTAGTTCTACGTCAACAATGCGGTCGTATCTTGGACACAACCTCCTATAATTTTTTTTCGTAGCGTCACACTCTCCTCGTTAAAAAATAGCAACTCTCGCCGAAAGTACTGGGAATTTCAACACTCATAACACTTTTTTTCGTCAAATCGTAAGCAGATTAGTCGACTGTCAGAGGCATGAAATGAAACCTTCACTCTATCGGATGACAGCGGATAAATGAATTTTACAACCGGAACCTACTCTATAGAGAATTGAGTGACTCTGGCCATTATTATTTGCCTTTGAACAATAAAAACACAAGTAAACATACACAGTTGTTGGGTGACAATGCCACAGAGATTTTTTATCGATACTGTCGTTTGAATACAAACCCATCTTGTAATAAGAATTCAGAGACTGTGAAAAGGAATGCTGACGCACAAAATAAACTCCTTATATCGAGTTCTTCAAAAAACTCCTCTTTGGAAGCGTATTCTAGCGACGTGGTTTCAGCCTTTTCTCGAGTGAATAATATCAAATATTGATATGAAATTCAATCCGCAAAACAGCTGGCCAAGACCTCATTGCTCATTTATATTCCGTAGTAGGATTTAAAAAGAGCAATAAATGAAGCGATAAATGTCCATCGTTCGCCCTTTCGGTCAATCAAAACCTCTTATCGGAAACCTCTCACTTCAAAGTCAGCAAAGTTAACAGCAATAATGTTGCTCAACTTTTCACTCAATTTCGCCTGGTTGATTTTCTCGGCTGGAAACGATGTTTCGATCAGTATGCGAGATGTATAATCGATATGTGTTCAACACAAAGCACACCCACACGCACATTCATGAGTCCGAAGAAATACAACCAAAACCAAAAGGCATTCCCACAAATAAATCATTACGTATTCCTGCAAGGAAATCGAACTGGATGGGTTTGATGTGCTTGGTAGGTCTCCACACGGAGCTGCCCCACCCAGCTGCGGGCCTTCCTGTATTTATTCCGATCGAAATGCTCACTACAAGTATACATTCCTCCCCCACTCCACCCGCCTGCTCGGGATTGGTGGTGGTTTCTGGTGAAAACCGCAGAATGTCTGTACTTCTGGTTCACATCGTCCTCTCGAGGGATGTGGTTTTCCATCAAGTTGAAATACGATATTGTTGAATGTTTAAAGAAGTTCCATGATTAATTGGAATGGGAATTCGAATGGTGGCGGATTTGGATCGATTCTCGATTCTTGATTCATGTGCGTTTTTGTGTTTTTGTTGCTTCCGTCGCTGAAAACGGTTTGCGATACATGCAGTTCCTTGATCAAATTTTCCGAGAGCTTTATCACCGCACGTGTCTGAAAGGTTATCGGGGGAAAAGGGGCTAAAAGGTACGCATCGAATAGTAAAACATCTCCGATATCAGCCTGTTTTGTGGAAATCTTGTATAAATGAATAAGAAGAAATGTGTGAGGGAAGGTCCGACGGTCGAAACAAAGAAAAGAAAATTACTTTTCGGTAACATCGGAGAACAGAGATCTAAGTGAAAAAAACAACGAAGTATGGTAAAACTTCTGTCTGTCTGGTGCGTTGAATTTATTCAGTGGATTCATTACAGATAAAGTTATGTTATTCATGTCTCGTCTAGGCGAATGTCACAGAAGGGAAAATGAACTTACAAGTTCAACAAACACATTAACGTACTCATAACTTCGGTCGTTGCGGAGGGTACAGTAGTAATTGAAGTAAACGGCCATCCATTGGTTTTCTAGATTGTCAGATCAAATTTGTCAAACGAAGAAGCGACATCAAACGAATCTTCAGACATGATTGATGCCATATAAAAAAATAAAAAAAAAATGAATAAATAGAATATGAATACACAAAATTTCGCGCTATGTGTTGCCAAAGTACGACAACTGCGCTCAAAGTCCTTTTATTTTGAATCAATGCAATCTGTATCACATATATCCTCATCACAAAAATGATTTAGTCAATAACAATGATAATATTTATCGTTTCATTATCTACTCCTGATAAAACAATAATAGACGTTTAATGTGTCATAGCACTCCGAATCCAGTCTAGGAATGGTGCAATATCGGTATACAGTGCGTACTTTGTTGCATCGCATTTGAGCGTTTCATGATCAACCATCCCCTTCGACACCACTCCTCGCAGGAAGAATCGGCTATCCTTCTTCAGAATCATCCCACTTCCGGAGTCTCCGTTGCAGGGCGTCGCCCCTCGGCCATCTCCGCAGAACACTCTTGCGCTACCCAGCGACATTTGGAGCAAATTCAAGCTGCACTGCCTCTTGTCAACGACAATTGTCCTCATGAATGTCGGTACCGAGCTGGTGCCCTGTTCTCGAATACCCCACCCGGCGAGGATACCCTCTTGGCCAACGATGTCCTTCAAATCGCTACCTCCGTCCCACAAACAAACCGGTCCAATGTAGTCCGAAAGTTCTAACGTTGTCTTTAACCTCAAAAGCGCTATGTCTGCGTCGTTCAGGTCATCGTCGTGAACATATTCCTCGTGTGGAATAATTTGCTCGACATCGGAAAGCTGTGCGTTCTCGTCGAAGAAGTTGTCGGTGTTGAACATTCCTGGAATTGCCAGCACTCGGCTCGGTTCGATGAAGCCCTCCGCCTCGTACACGCAGTGGGCCGCTGTGATGATATGCTTCCTCGAGATTATCGTGCTGCCACACATGTACTTTGGATTCCGAGGATGGTCACGATCGAATAGGGGTACAATCCACGGAAATTGACCCTTGTACGCGAGCTCTCCATTGATCGCCAGACGACTCAAGAAACTGCTCGACGGTTTCCCGCAGTCACCGTCGGGAGATGATATAAATTTGGTTTCAAGCTGACGATGGAGGTGAGCTGGGTTTCGAGCCTCGGATTGCAACCCGGTGTTTAGAACTTTTTCCAGCTTTATGACTGTGGAGATTCCTTGGTGACGCTGACCAGTGCATATAGTATTCCCATTGAGCTGAATGGACAGCACTGTCGGTAGGGGATATGGAAGAGGGAAATTCACACGATACTGTGCTGGTTTTCCACGAGCGATGTCCCCGGACGTGGCGGAGAGAGATTTAACTTGATTTATGCTGCCGAGGTTGTTCTGAAAAATAAAGTATGTTTTAGAATGAAGGACAATCTTAGCTCAAGATGTGTATAACTCACCCAATTCAACTGCCTCACAATTGACATAACAAGTTTGAGTTTTGCTGGTTGTCCAACTTGAAGGTTTGGAATTTCCAGTTTTCCGAAAATTCGCTCAGTTCTTAGGTCTTTTCTGTATGAAAATATTTCAGGGCAGGGTGAAATCGGCACTGCTGTGTCGAGATATCCAGCTTCGATAGAACTCAAGACGGCCAGATATACCACCAATGCCAACGAATTAACGTAGTAATCGAGCACCATTCTGAAATATTTCAGGAACTATAATTGACTAGATGAACGTGATTCTTTGGCAAACAGTTTAAGGTACTTATTGAATATATGGGAGTGTGGCTCTATTTATTCTCTTCAACTCGTGAAATGTTTGCCCAGAATACCTACCTGTGAGCTATGGATAGTTCCGCACAACATTTCCACCTGTGCCAAAAATAAATTTTTAAACTAATACAGGTAATAAAACATGGGAACAACTTACACCTGACATTGAAGGATCACAAAGTTAACAATAAGAACGTGTGCAAAAATTTGAATCATGAGGGAATGGAAATCAAATCCAAAATACTCCGAATCGAACATATTAATGTGTTACGCACACATATATACCCTTCGATGTATCCGTTCCAACAATAATTGTCACAATAGCAATATCTATCGACGAATAACATTTTCCGATGGTATTTTATATTTTTAAATAACTAACCAATACACAACACGATTTCTAACAACACATGAGGGACAACGACTGATTGGATGCCTCCCGGTAATTTTTTTACTATCATTGCTATGTTTGTTGTGTAAACAGTGAAGTAAACTAAAGTGTATTGTTTGTCGGGTACGTCAAAAAGTTGAATGCTCTTATCGATTCTTGATTAGTTCCTGTTCGTTTAGGTCTACATTTGTGCGCTTCTGTTAAGGGATGTAGCAATCTGTTGGGATATATTGTGGCTAGATGACACAGACAGAAACTTGACGTAGGGCAATTGCTTTTGAATCAAGTTTTTGTAAATGTTCAGAATTCCGTTAATACGATACGATACGAATCCATCATCTTACAGTTCATTCATAAACTTAAGTTTGAATAACTAGCTTACCTCGGCATAATAACACTTGTTTGAAACATTGTCTGTGGTGCCTTGTAATTATTATATAGCCAGGTGATGCAGATTAGATCTCATAAGATCTTATAACCGTGAGTACTGCCTCATGAATTTTTTGCGAATTCTGTAGTGAAATGTTGCTTATTTATACATATTTATACAACTTGCGGATACATTATTAAATGAGGATCAAACTTAGTTTGTAGACTTTTACATGATCTTGCAATATATATTTTTTTAAATTTGAAGACGAATTGACAACAACAACACATACCAATTTCATATATTATATTATGGCTGCAGTACAAACCATCCGTACTATACATTAACTAGCTGATCCGGCAAACGTTGTCATGCGATACAAATTAGTTCTAGAGAATATTCCTGAATGGCGTTCACGTTCCCTGTGGAACTTTTGTCGTCTCAACGTATGCATTAACTAGCGTCATTTAGTAATACTAAGTTGAGATTTCTTTAGCCAAATAACACACCTTGAATGTATTCCGAGGGACAAGCTCTAGAATACGCGTAAACACAGTGCAAGTCGAAGGAAATTTCTTTGACGAAAAATCCCCCGACCAGAACGGGAATCGAACCCGAACACCCGGCATGATAATGACGCTAACACTAACGACGCTAACCACTCGGCCACAGATGCACCACTTCTAGAAAATATTCTGGGTGTTAAATAAAACATAACTAATGTATTGTAAGCGTGTTTGAATGTTTAGACGATCTATAGAATGATTCGAACGAATGGAACGATTTCAAAGCAAGTTTGTATGATGTTTCATGATGCAATGTATTTCATTACCGTTAACATGTTTGATCTCTATTTTGACGTAGAACTGCGTCTTTCATTAAGGGTGCCAAATCAGAAAACAGGTCACGTTTTTATGAAATAAAGTTAACGTTAATTACTATTTTTGCCACGAACGAATTTTGGCGATTTACATATCAAATGAATCGGAAATTCCCTAAGATTTGTTTGATATGCTATACATTACAATCCCATAGTCTGTATATGGTTTAAATTGATGAAAATTGAAAGCATTCCCATGTCCTCATACATTTGTTCTGTCCATTTGTGTGCTTTCCCGTCCAGAGCTGTCAATAACGGGCAACTTATCGACGAGCAACGAAGGGGAAATCGTAAGATGTAAAGTCTTCGTGAACAATGGAAAAGAAGAAGAACGAAGGGGAATATTTGCCTAGAGTATAAACAGTGGATCTCGCTGAAGCAAACTTTCATTCTTCGTGAGGGAATCGACTGAACAACATCGTTGCTGGGCGAGCTGGACCGCGAGGGATCGAATGACTTTCTCAAGGTAATGGGGATGGAGGAGTAATATTATGGATAAAGTAAAGTTTCCAAGGGCCTTTTTGAAGGTTAGAGACGAATGAACTGAAGAAGTTTAGAAGTCTCAAGCACGGAAGGAAGGCAAACTTTCAGTATCGTTCTGTATTCAAAGCAATGACTATCGCTTGTTCTTCCTTGTTTTGCGTCATCACATGTCTTCTGTTCGAATTGAGCTGTGGACGCGAACAAATTACTCACTCGCTGATGTCTCTGGCATTGCAATCATTGCATCAAACTGACGCCATTGCATTGAGGTTCTGAGCTACACAATTGTGTGGGGAATCATCAAGCTAGCATTTCGTCAGCTAACCAAGAAAATAAATGTTCTGGAATTTCGTCAGTGATTTGGTTTCGCATGACGGTAGGAAAATTATTTCCACAAAGGATGACAGCTAAGCTAATATAGACTGGCAATATTAACAGAAAGGGCTTCTGTTGAGAAGAGCGCATAACGGAGATAAGTGTGTGTATATTTAGTTGCTCCAAGCCATCGATATATGGATATTTGTGTGCCTACGTGCGTGCGTTTGGTGTTGCAAATTATGCAGTCGTAATGATAAATATAAACATGGAGGGGAGATAGTGGGAGGAAAATATTTACGCTAGGCTATTAGTAATGAATCTCTGCTTAGGCAAATATTCAGCCTTTTTCCAAACAGTTAACATTGTTTGTTTTCTGTCATCAATGCATTGAACTGACGCTATGGTGAAGCAGGCGTTAAGGTAGTGCACCAAAAAAATATTTGGGGAATACCAAGTTATTCAACAAGTTATATTTGGTTATTAATTTTTTTTTGAGCTCGCGTGCCAGTCACAAAACTGCTTTCAACTAGGATTGCATTTGCGCTAATCTTGATCATAATGAAGCAGTGCTACTCTTCTCGAGGTTGTTGAGATTAACAGATAGAGTTTATTCCGTTTATTCAGTCACCAAGAAACTAAATGTCGTTCTGGAATTTGGTATGTAATTTGGTTTCGCAAAACTTTCTCCACTAAGGATGACAACTGGGCCTTTCTCGAGCATGTATTGTTCTGTGAGCACAAGAATGAATCATCAAATGATTCAACAATAAAAAATCATTTCGAGGTGACCAAAGTGGTAGAATGGTTATTTCAGAATTTTCGTAACATTATAAAATAATATCCGCAGTTATAAACAAGCGACTTGAATTAAACCACAGCGTAGTTCTACGTCAATAATGCGGTCGTGTCTTGAACACAATCTCCTATACTTTTTTTTAATATAATACTTTTGTATTATATTTTTGTCGTAAAGTAGAAAAATGAAATGAAGAAAATCAATATTCGTTTCGTTCAAATGCTGTCTCGTGGATCAATTTACTTTCTATCATATTAGCAAATCGGAAAGCAGTTTTGAAGTGATATTTGAATGAAAATTATCACTCGATGTCGTTTAAATACACACAATTGGGGAAAAAGTCTTGAACGAAAATTGTGTCTGACGATGATTTTATGTTATGGATAAATTTTTATTAAAAGAACACTGTTTTAGCAGCGTGTTTATTCTTCCCGAATATCCATTGTGCATTTTTGCTTCACAGAAATGGAACACGTAGCTGAATTTTGTCTATGTCGAATTGCGTCGCAAGGTTGCCACATTTGCACGAACGGATTACAGAATACAAAATCGCAAATTCGTTCGGATAATTTAACTAAATAACTAAAAAAAATAAAATAAAACTTTGACGCTGTGTCTGCGTTGCTCATGATAGCGCACTCCTTTGTTTTAATCGTCTGATACAGCTATTCATGAATATTAATTCAAAATGAGTAATGATGTTCATAACTAAAGGAGTGCCTGTGGTAAGATCTTGTTTTCTTATGCGTGTGCAATATTCGTTTTGTCCTTTCAGAACGGCCGGGCAAAGATATTTCTTCTGACATGCATTGTGGTCGCACACATTCTAGAGGTTGCCACTCAGAATATATTCAAGGCGTGTTGCTTGATATAGAAATCTCAACTAAGTGCTACTGAAAAGATGCAAGTAATACTACGATAAGAAGGTGAACGTTGGGAACGTTAGTGCTATTGAAGTAGAACATGGAGAGAGTCGTATGAACGATGTGCGTGAACGATGAATTCAATTAAAAAATTCCTATTCAATTTGAACGATGAAAGTGTCACCAATATCTTGGTGACGATGCGACGAACGTGTTAAACCAGGCTTTCGTTGAAACCTTAAATATAACAGAGTGTCGCCATCTCCCAAGTAATCTCCTCTTCTTTGTTTCCGATAAGTGCTTACCATCGGAAAATGTAGAATAATTCTTAACATGCATCGACTCAACTTGTCCGTCACGAAAAAAAATGCGAGAACGTGTAAGAAAACCAGATCATGGAGTACACCCAAAGTTAATTTTTAGCACAAGTTATGACATCCCGATTTATTACCTTAAATGAGTTGAAAAATAACATAAAATGTTCTTCTCCCCAATACATATATATCATTTATATTATAATATATATGCTTATAATATATACGCTAGAGCCAATATGAGCGAGCGAAACAGGGGACACATTTAAATGAAAGCATATGAAAGCTTTTCGTATAGTTTGCCAAATACACGGCCCAGATAGAGGAAGATATATTCTCGTTCATGTTCTTCTTTATAGAAAACACTTTCCAACTTCATTGTATGATGAGGTGTAATATTATCACGCTTCAATATAACAGCGCTGGCAGCTATGTGGATATTTTTGGCACAATCCCAAATGAAATGAGAAAAGAAAACAGAAAGAGATGTCTGCTCGCATACATACAAACCATTTATAAGCTTTTAAAACAGCTCATTATTTGCGCATTTGACTATCCAGCACACGAAATGGCATCATTTCTGCCAACGCTAGTTTGGGTGTAGAGTTGGGAATAGCAGTTCACTTTGATGAACGGCTCATAGTCTTCATAGTGCTATCGATGCTACAGAAAATCAAGCCGTTTGTCAAGGGTTTTGTAACGCAATTTCCCATTTGAAATGCTGTCACATTATGGATGAAGTCTTGAAAAGTCTTGAAAAGTAAACAGCTTTTCTGGCTGTGTTTATCTTGTTCTAAACTCACGAGCGACATGCGTCTGCGAAACGCTGTACGTTTTGAGACCAGTCAAAAACAACTGCTTGGAAAGCACAACGAAACCATAGAATCTTTGAATTGGAAGTCTCGACCGAATTTAAGGCGGAATTCAAACTAATTTTTTCTGCCCTTACTGGAGCTCGCTTACGCCAAAAACCGTAAGAGGTCCATCAGTTGTTCCAATGTCTATAAAGAGCAGTATTGCCAGATGTACATATTTATCTGGAATGGTACAGATTTTTTCGACTTTTTGGTACAGATTCTGTATATAACAGATTACCAGATTTTTGTACAAAAGTACAGATAGATACAGATTTTCTGGTAGGATGAGTTAATAACACGTGGAGCTGGTAAAACAGATGAGGCACAGATTTGATACCGTTGATTGGACCCTCAAGGCTGCTGCAATGTTAAATCCCAGAAACATTTCCAATCTGACAAGCATCAAGTAAGTATTGGAAGCGTTTTCAAGTTTTCATGATGGGCCATGAATACCATGCCTAAATATTAAATTGCTTCGTGACAAAATTTTTGTTGCACAACAATTGGTTGCTTAAAAAGAAACGACAGAAAATGTTCGCTCACATTTTCGGCATTTCGACTCCTTGTCTTGAACGATCTCAGTATGCCTCACTCCTCAACATACGTCGAGTGATTTTTTTCTGAATATAATCAGAACTAAATTAAGCCTCAAAATCGGTTCAGCTATGACACGATGAACGCAATTTGAAGATCAAAAGATTAAATCAAACATCGTGGTCACAGATCGAAAATTTCATTGAATGATAGTATGCAATCTAATTTTCGTGGCTTGCAAATGTGAATGTACATTTACAGCAAATGTAGTATTTGTAGTAAGTAAATGTAAATATTCAGTTAGTAAGTAAACGTATTGTAGTGAATAAATGAGTTTTTTTCATGTTTGTAGAACAGATCTCTGCATATTTTCGATGGTACAGATTTTTGTGCTGGGTATTTTCGTGGAGAAATCGATTCCTTCTTTGAGCGTTAATAATTATTTTCCAGCTAAATGAAGGGAATTCTAACCATTTTATTCAAAAGATAAAATGTCTAAGGATTATATGCTTATTAATTACTGACCCGAAAACTTGTTTCAATAGCTTAAAATATCTTTGAAAACATGTTAATGAAATATATATATACTAGCTAACCCGGCAAACTTCGTCCCGCCCATTTACTTGATTAATTCTCGAGTAATGCAGAAATTTGTGTTTTATTTGTATGGCAGCCCCCTCTAAGAGAGGGGGAAGGAGTATCTTAACACCATAGAAACATTTATTGCATCCTAAAACCTCCACATGCCAAATTTGGTTTAATTTGCTTGATTAATTCTCGAGTAATGCAGAAATTTGTGTTTCATTTGTATGGCAGCCCCCCCTTTGAGTGGGGGAAGGACTGTCTAACCATCATAGAAACATTTATTGCACCCTAAAACTTTCACATGCCAATTTTAGTTTCGTTTGATTGATTAATTTCCGAGTAATGCAAAAAATTGTGTTTCATTTGTATGGCAGCCCCTCTAAGAGAGGGGGAAGGAGTATCTTATCACCATAGAAACATTTATTGCATCCTAAAACCTCCACATGCCAAATTTGGTTTCATTTGCTTGATTAATTCTCGAGTAATGCAGAAATTTGAGTTTCATTTGTATGGCAGCCCCCCCTTTGAGTGGGGGGTGGAGTGTCTAACCACCATAGAAACATTTATTACACCCTAAAATTTCCACATACCAAATGTTATTCCATTTGCTTGATTAATTCTCGAGTTATGCAAAAATTTGTGTTTCATTTGTATGGCAACCCCCCTTAGAGAGGGGGGAGCGGTCTGGAAATATCATAAGTACCTTCCCCGACCCCAAAAACCCCTACATACCAATTTTCATGTCGATCGGTTCAGTAGTTTCCGAGTCTATAAGAATCAGACAGACAGACAGACATCACTCCATTTATATATATATATATATATATATATATATATATATATATATATATATATATATATATAGATAGATAGATAGATAGATAGATAGATATAACGTGGTGCCCGCTCGGAAATCCATTCCAAGAACATCGTTTGATGTTTGCTGAAACGGACACGGTTTGCTGAGAAGCGCCGAACGACAATGAAGTGTCTTTGTCAAGGTAGGTGGAGAAAAAGTTTGGATTGAGTTGTTCCCAAGGATCCTTCTCAGGGCAAAAGACGAATGAACTGCAAACGTTTAAAGTCTCTATAATTCAACCACAAGAAGAAGAAGAAGTGGGGGAAGAATCCGTTTAGTTGTGATTACGAAGTGACATGAGAATAGCCTAGCTAGCTCGCCAAGCACTTTGCTCTTTTCTCCAAATCACATTTATTTTCTGCCGCCGGACTGAATGGAGCCGCATTTTTTGGTAAAATCAGTAATTTTATTATCGAATATTCACGACCGATGATTCTAACGAAGTTCGTTCGTTTCACAGTTATAGAACCACTCATTTTTTCTGAGTTTCCAAAAATATGTAAGAAGTCGGTTGAATTGAAGTATATAGTATAGGGTACAATAACTATCTTCATTTATAAGACTGGCCATTTCAACTTTATTGTTGTGTTCAGGCTCGAAACATTCAAAAAACTATAATTCCAGTGTTTACTATATACTAACTATAGAATAACTATAGAATGAGATGGAAAAACTCTCACTCTTTTACAAAATTAACGCCAATTTAACATGAATTACGACAAGTTTCTAATTCGTAGGTCATCTTTAGTTCTCAATCAGTTCGGGGTGGTTACGACCAAGCTGCGCCATGTTGTAGCGGATATCTCGTTAAGAAGATACTGCTCGTTTAAGCTCTTCAATTCACTCATACTGCTGGTAAGCTGCATCTACTATCCGTTCGATCACTCCTCATGAGTTCTCGACAGGATTTTGATTTGGTAAACAAGGCCATACATATGAAGCATAAATTCATGCATAACTCGAGACCTAATCAAGCAAATAGAGGCAAATTTAACATATGAATGTTTTAGGAAACAATAAATGTTTCAAAGGGGGGAAGGGGGGTGTAGTTGTCTGATTAACTCGGGAACTAACCAAGTAAATGGAGTCAAACTTGGCATATACAGGTTTTAGAGATCGAAAAACGTTTCTATGGTGGTTCGACACTCCTCCCCTCCTCTAAGGGGAGGTGGCCATACAAATGAATTTCTGCGTAACTCAAGAGCTAATCAAGCAAAAGGAACCAAATTTGGTATATGGAGGTTTTAGGATGCAATACATGTTTTTATGGTGGTTTGACACTCCTCCCCCTCCTTAAGGGGGTGGGGCGCATTACTCGAGAATCAATCAAGCAAATGGAACCATATCCTCCCATATCCTATTCTATCTATATTAATAAAAATGGTTTGCCGAATGTGTTGATAAAAGCAAAACTCGAATGAGGAATTGTCCGATGTAGGGCTGTCTTTATTTTTTCAAATATACTGTATCAAACATTTATTTCATGTAACGGAGAAATATGTTATTTGCAAGTGGTTGAAAAATCTTGAACGAAAATTGTGTCTGAAAATAATCTGATATTATAATGAAAAATTGTGGTAGAAGTAGTAGGAAATTCATAGTGAAAGGTAATTTTAAAGGGTAGATTATAATATCATTCAATGAACAGTTCTGCGATTGGACCCATGAACGTAAGCTTAGTAAGAAAACGTGAATGTGATAACGGAAAATAAATTTTATGCGGGAAGAAGTTTGCTTGGTCAGCTAGTAAGTGTTATAAAAAAGCTGAGTAAATTTCCTATCAAATGGTATATAATATCAGATATATAGAAAAAATGATTTTGTGTAATATGCATTTGAAAACCCTTAATTTTTCGTTACATTTTTCGAATAGTGATCCCCGAATAAAGAAATCAAAGACTTAGTCCTACGTCAAAGCTCATGCATGGAATATTATTTCATTATATGTATACAAGTTTTACATATTCCATTCAGAAAAAGAAATGCAACTTGAGATTCATCTTGGAGGGGTTTCAACGCAATCATGATATACGATAATGGCGAACTATGTTGTCTTCATTATTGCGACGATTTTCCACGAGAATAATCTTTTGGCTTCCATACCTTCCACCACACTTTCGTTCGGATGCTGGGTGCATTTGTTCCGTGAATTCGCACACAATTTGTTTTTATTTCCAATTTCAACACTGTGTTTCTGCTGTTTTCGCGCTCGGAATGTCCTCGCTCGGTGTTCTCGATCGGGCGAATAACCACAGCTTTCAGCAGCCACCATTCGCGCGAACCGCAGTGTTTGGTGAAAGCTCCTCCCGAATGTGTCACATAGTAATAAATTTATGGTTGTTATTATTATTAGAACAAAATTTACATACAAATTGCGAATTTTATCGGAACCCGCGCTCTGGAGGACACCGGTGCTACGACAGTCGAGGATACTCTGGAAGGGAGTCAGCATAGGGTGCTACTGTGCGCGGAGTGTATATTTTTGTCTCTCGTGACGTTTGAATGTGTCCCGATGTTTCGTTCGTTGGCTGGAAAAACTCATGCTTGTCCTACGGTCGGTAAGCCCACTGCATTAAGCAAGGATTTTCGACCAAACGCTAATTGATGGGGGATATCAAGAGCGAGTTTGGCAGGAACAAATGGAGCCTCGGCAGGGAATGCAATCACGTTTTGCTTTGTTTTTGTCTTCACGCCTATGCTGATGGCAATACTACTGATGTGCAAAACATTTCTGCCCAGCGTTTGCCAGCTATGTTTGGACTTGGTAGAATCACAATCGAACATTTATAACGACTGTCTGGCATGATCAGGTATGTGAAATAATTCAACGAATTATTGATATATGAGTTTATTTTTTGTGTGTAATGAGAATTTTTAAGTTTAGCGGAATGTGCCGACAAACAAGTTGATTCATTTTATACTTTGTGTTTTCAACAACACCAGAAAACAATTGCTGAAAAACCACTAAATATATAGTTAATAACATTGACATGTGATTTGGTTCATGCTAATCAACTTTCGCATCATTTTATTTTATTTATTCTATCTCATGACATGTATGAACGATGATTTTGGTGTTTCAAAATTGACGATTTAGATATTACAGAAAAAAAAACACGGAAATTGAACTAAGATGGAAAACTGCAATGGTTCGCAAATATGTTCTATACTGTGAAGTTAACCTAATTGGGATTAGTGTTGAAGGCATTCAGTTTCGAATTTCGTTGATGAAAAACCATTTGTCCATGCCACATGTACACTATGAGCCATGAAAACGTCATCCTGGTATCGTAAAAAATTATGAAAATTTGTGTATAATAAGTTTAATAAGTGTTTATTAGGGTAAATGTACAAAACTAATACAAAAATATCTCAACTTCGCCCGCGAATGATGGATTTCTATAGTAACATGTTCGAAAAAGAACCTGAATCTTTGGAGGCGATCTGGCGTAGCGGTAACATCCATACCTCTCACGCTAAAGGTCACGAGTTCAATTCTCACTCCCGACATTCTTCCGAAATGGAAGGTAAAAGTGACGAACCAGCCAAATGTGTTGAAAGTCACTATAATACAGAAATAAAAAAAAAAAGAACCTGAATCTCTGCTCTGAAGCAGAGGATCCTAAGCCCCTAAGGAGGGTGGTTGTAATAGCTGTTATCCATGGTTATTATGGAAAGAAAGAAATGGATAAACTCCTAATCACAACACTTACCACAGTGAATCCTGGTTCTTACCTCACCCTACTAACAACTATCCCTTCCTTGATAAACGCTAGGAAACCACGCCATAGGGGCGACCCTTCTGGCCTTCGGGCGACGAATATCATACTAACATTCCTTTCTTTCTTCTGGTGACTGCAAGGACGTGGCCGGCGTCGTTATTGACTATTCAAAGTTCGAATCACCGAAACTTGTACAATGAGAATGTTTTGTCACTTCAAAGCGTCATTCGTTGTGTTCTTTGTGCAATTTCGTGGGTTTAGGTCAATCACGGAGTGCAACTACGAAATGTACTGTCTACCCAAGCTCAAGCTCAAACTTAAAACTAACACAAAAATATTTCTTTCTTCTTTCTTGGGGTGGTTCCACAAATATCCACTATATACTACCATATTTTACTCCTTCAGAAGACATTTCAAAAAACTATTTTTTCAATTGATATAGAACTTACTGGTTGTTAAATGACTGCACTAAGCGTACCATCGTACCTGTAGGTATAAAATAGACCCCATTCGTGGTCCTTAGCTTCCTGTCCAGTAACTTCTATCCCCACCTCCCCGTGGTGCCGGCTGGGGTACGAGTTATCATAGTGAAGACCCCGGTGGAATCTTGGTCGTATGCTGACAGGGAAGGGGGACTATCCAAGCGTCTGTTCACCATGGAGGTGCGGCTCAAAACAGCGTCTGATCCCCATGTGAGGGGCGGCTGATCACTGTCTTCGCCAGCGGAGACTCTAAAAGAGCTGTGCACGCCTGTCCTCCGGCGAGACAGGGGGTTGGTGTAGGCCCTGCAAGCCATCCGTAAAAATGAAACGCACAGCAAAATTCACAAAGAAATTCGAGACAGGACAATCGAACTAGACCCACGCAAAGAACACGGACTAGAGATTGGACGGAACATGGAATTGCAAGTCTCTCAACTTCCATGCGAGTTCCTACCCGAATTCTTTCGGAAATATTGAGAGCCCGCAATTTCAACATCGCAGCGCTGCAGGAGGTGTGCTGGAAAGGTTCGATGGTGCGATCGTTGCAAGGTAGTTGGTAGTTGGTATACCAACTACCAGAGCTGCGGCATCACACACGAGCTAGGCACAGCTTTGATTGTGATGTGCAGATTGAGGCCACTTCTTCAACATCAGCATTACCAACGTCCACAACCCCCATCTAGCTAGCACCGACGACGATAAAAAAGAAGTCTACTCGCAGCTAGAGCTTGAATACTGCCCAAAACATGACATCAAAATCGTCATCGGTGATTTGAACGCTCAGGTCGGCAAAGAAGAGAAGTTCAGACCGGTTATTGGTAGGTTCAGCGCCCATTGGAGAACCAACGAAAACGGTCTAAGACTTATCGACTTTGCTGCCTCCAAGAACATGGCCATACGTAGCACTTTATTCCAGCATCTTCGTTGACTTTAAGGCCGCATATAATACAATCGACCGACGACAGCTGTGGAGGATCATGGACGAACACGGCTTTCCCCGAAAGCTGACAAGACTGATTCAGTCAGGAGAAGGAGAATGACCAACTCTGGCGCAACTCTACGGCGAACCCAGCATCCAGGAGGCGCCAAGGTTGGACGAGTGCAATGGGCAGGGCATGCTTCAAGATTGCCGGACAGCAGCCCTTCAAAGATGGTGGTCGCATCGAATCTGGTAGGAACAAGAAGGAGAGGCGCCCAGCGAGCAAGGTGGTTGAACCACCTGGAGCAGGTCTTGGCATGAATTGGCCGGGAGTGGAAGAACTGTAGTCATTCATCGGGTTTATTGACGAAAAGTTGTGAATCAGATCTAATCTCTCAATGGGACGTAGAACCATAGTAAAAAAAAATAGAACTTACTGTAGCATAAATAGCGTTTCCACGCAATAGCTAGCTAAATGTGGACACTATTATCTATCTTACGAGTTAGAACGTAGTTGTGGAAACGTAGTGATCTCACTCACACTCAGCCCTTATTTTTATCACACTGGGTTGATTCGAACATGATAACGGATTTATGAAAGAAAGTTATGAAAGTTATGAAAGAAAAAAAATGAAAAAAACTCTACGTTGTAGAATAACTCATTTTTTTGCATGTTGGGATAAAATCTATTTTAAGAAATTGTGTCTGATAAATATATTATATGCATACCTCCGGTCATGCTATTATGATTTATATTCTATTATATTCTGGTAAATTGATCCACACCAAGGTACAGGTAGGACTCTATTATATACAGACTCGATTATATGTAATTCGATTATATACAATTTTGGACTCGATTATATATAGTTTGGAAAAAAATATTTCTTTTTTTATATTTCAAATATGACTTATTTCATGAAGAAATGTAACCTTTCAACGTTAAGGTGAAGTTTAAGTGGCTATTACATGTACAGTGGGGTAAAAATCGTGATTTTTGAAGATTTTGCTTGAATTTTCACCAGGAATTGTTTATATCGATATTGCAGCCAAATTAAGAAAAATAGAAGTTGTGCGTCAAAGAACAAATTGTAGAGCGGTTAAGGAACTTCAATTTATTTGATAGAAACAATCTAGTTTAATATAAATTTTTAGGATAAAATTAATAACAACACATTAAAAATTATTAACTATTAAGTGTTCCACTTCCAAAATGTTATTAAAATCTACTAATTTAGTTGTTCCACTACTATATCCTGTACTAAATTTTCTCATCTTTCGAATGAAAGCATCAGAATCGTCTTCTGTAGCGTACTTTTTAATGTAGAGCCAGTTTGAGGCAACAGAGTCCGAAACAAAAAAAAAGTTCTATAACTCTGTCATTGTTGAAATTCGAACATATGCTTAGGAGGATTTTTTTCATCAAATATGATCGTCTATCACCTTCTGAGAGAATCTGAATAAATTTATTTTTTTTTTACGTGAGAAAGGTGTTTTCTGACTTTAAGGGGATGAATCAATAATCAAATTCCTTTTATTTTCAAAAAACGAAAAATACATGCAAAAAAAAAACAAAGAAAAAAAAATTTTTGACTCGATTATATACAGGATTCGTTTATATGAAAAGAAATCAAAAACTGTATATAGTGGAGTCCGCGCTGTATATGTTGATACCATAACTACGTCAAGGAGGTTTTCATAGCCACATTGGTAGTGCGTTCGCGTACTAAGCGATCGATCGTGAGTTCAAAACTCAGGGTCTTCAATTGAGCTGACCATCTTTCTGTTATTATAGAATAATTACGTCCACGCAACAATCACCAGCAATGGAGATCGATTCACGGTCTCTTCCCATTCATACAAGCTCTGCTTACAACAAGAAACAAGTGGACTGCTCCCAAGTGAAACCGATTGTTCAACCGGCTGATGACGTGAAGCAGCTGTTAACTAAAAAAAACTTTAGGTGGATGATAGAAAAAATATAACACAACAAAGAAAAATGAAGACTGCAACATCCCAATTATGAGAACACTTGTAATACTAACCTCGAGCCAACCGCGAGTAATCGGTTACATATTACTAACATAGTTGTAAGCAAACATTGTCAAAATATTGAACTCCCGGCCCCGTTAGGCTGACGCCATATGAGCCTTAATAAAAATATATATTTTAGATAAAAAAAGAAAAATTCTACTAAATAATTTTTTTTTTCTGTTTTTCATTATCTACTAATATCCGAGGCGATAAACAAGCCAATTGAATAAAATAATTTCGTAGTCCTGAGGCAGCAATGCGGTTGTGTCTTGGATATCACCCACTACATTTTTGACGTAGGACTACCTCTTTCAGTAAGGCTGCCAAATCAGAATACAGGTCAAGGATTTATGAAATAATGATACCGTTATCATTATTTTTGCTATGATTTGATTTTGATGATTTGTATACCAATTGAATCGGAAACGCTGTCTGGTGGAGAGCGCTTGTGTGTTTTTGCATAACACGCTCACATTGTTATTGGTTTTTATGCTTTACCAAACGTACACCGATATGGTTACCATCAAGTGGTTCTGATGTTTCGTTTATTAGAAACGTGGAACAATGGTGGTGATGGAAAAAGTGTATAATCGCCTGTTACCGTAATTTTTTCGTCAATTGAAAAAAAAACTTCACGATAATTCTTATAACTATAACGCCAAGAAGTTAAGTAACGTTTGCGACGCTTGCTTATTATTCTCTTTTCCGTCGTATTATGATAGTGAGGAAAAGACTGAATCATGACTCAACCATCTTCAGCTGATTTTACAAAACCAAAATTCTTTCCCCACCAATAAAGTTTTCGACTAAAGATATATTTCAAAACATTTGATGCATTCTAATATAATATCCGAAGTGTTATCACTTGCGGATTGCGGACAAGTGGATTGAATAGATTATTTTGGTAGTCTTACGTGAAAAAAGTCGTTCGTGTCCTAGCCACAACCCCTTACCAATTTGTTTTTTATATTAACGACAAATTAACATGGTTTTAAATTATCATATCATATTTCTGTACGATTTACCTGGTGTACAATAAGTTTAATTGGTAATTGCACATTTTTCCATCCTCCGAACCGCTCCTGTAGAAATTCCCTTTTGACCATTCAGCGAATCATGCTTGTACCTTCGTACTAACCCAAACACGGCTCAGCAAGTTGATTTAAACAATTAGTAATCGGACGAACTATTCGACTCATCCAGGAATTACTGCTCCATCAAGCTTCAAAACAGTTTTCTATCTTCAGTTTTTTTCCATTCGCCGCCTTATCCTTTGAAGTATCTTGGTAAACGCGCTTTCGCCCCATTTGACATCCGATTAGTTGCGTCAATTCATTAGGAGCAAATTAGCTAAGTAGGATGCGATGCCCCCTCTGAAATTCTACCCTCGAAACGCCAATCCTAGGAAAGGACCGTAAATGGGGTACCCATCTTTAAAAAAAATATGTACCCCATTATCGTGGGCACCGAAAATTAATTGACTCATTTCGGGGCTATCGATTTGGTTTGAGAAGGCCTTCTAAATTGATTTACTACGTCTCGATGGGAGTGAGCAGAATGATTTGCCACTTTTTGCTTTCGAAGTCACGTTTGACATTCTTGCTTTAATGGCCCCCTCGACGGTTTCTAGAGAAAATTTAATTTGACGGTGAAAAGAAAGTGAAGCAAAGACTGACCTCTGCCTCTCTGTTTCGACGCGCTCAGACCGGCTAATTGCATTTTTCCCTTGTGCTTGGAATTTCGTTATTATTGTCTTGAAAAAATTCTATTAATAATAAGGCCGAGTACCACGAATCATTACGAGGTTCTAAATTGCAACACGGGCTCGTTTTGACTCAAAGATTACTGAACTGAATTGTTTATAGTTTTTCATTACCACCGGTAAATAATCAATACATTGTATATAATCGGCTGACATTTGGGGAGTGCCGAAATCCAATCTGCCAATTACAACATGATCCTCATTCGCCCATTTATCCATGCTATGGATGCGCTCATGCCCTACATCAGCTGACGAAGGCCCGTTCGATTATCGGTAGAACATTTTACAGTGGTCATAGTCCGATGTCCGACACGGAGTCTCCAGTGCCATCCTCGCAGGAGTGCTGAGCCGTTAGCCTCATCTGTAGCGATAATTTATTGCTGAAGTAGGCAAATCCAAACACTCACGCTCCCATCGCACACACCCGAGCGTATTCTGCATTATACATATCAACTCTCGTTTCACAAAAAAAAAGTTTGTGGGATTGTTTATGATCTGCTGCAACATCAGCATCAACGGGAGTAATGTGATTTTGTTAGGATTGTTAGGAATTGGGAGGCTCCGGGTGCGAATATAAACGAGCAGCTGCAGTCTCATGTTTTGGGGATCACCCCATCTCCCAGCGAGCATTCAACCTGCTGGAGGGGCATGATTTATAAAATTATCATTAGCAGACGCAACAGAGCCAAATTTCATGGTTCGGCATCCGTTTTATCGGTTGATTTGTATGGTAACCAACCGCCCTTCCCCCCTGATGATGAACAAGGTAAACGATAAATATGCTGAAATTAGAGCTTTTTGCCATTATTCGAGGCACAAATTGATTTTACAGAATATAATTTGTCGGAATAATACGCATCGAAGGCCCGGTGACGATGTGGGTGTGGATTTGGGACAGAAATTGGGACGAATTGATAGCGTAAACGCATAAATATGGTACTTGTTATTCTGTGGAAACGATTTGGTTGGGGTAAATAACCGAAAATGAAACGATGTTGTAGGAAGGGTGATTTTTTGCCCTCTAGGCAGCCACAGTGTGGCCACAATTGGTACATGCTCTCCAAGGTACATGTTCCAGCAATCATTCAATGACACAGAATAATGTAGCTTTTGCAACGAAAGACTTTAGCAAGGCAAACATTTTATCGCAGAGAACCATCCTGCTGTGGGTTATATCCTACTGCAAGTACAATTTCCTCCTCTACCGGAAGTGGTTTCCCATTAGACGAAAACATTACCGTTGGACGGCAAAGGCTACACTGCTGGGACCAGGCATCGTCCGCACAAAATGAAGATTTATTCGTGACAGGAAATTACGCAAAATTAAATATTTCTTCCTATCTTCAATCTTCATCGGGATTCACCGGTTGGACAGAGCGAAAGAGAGCATCGTGACAAACAGCATCCCCACAAGTATCTCTCGGAGGATTTGTGTCGCATCCGAGAGGAGGGGAAGATGAGGTTGTTATAAATTGATTCACAATCGTTTTAGCTCGCGAACAATACGTATTACCCGTTAATTTGTGACGAATTCGCTTTTATTGGCTCCAATGCTGCCAAGTAATTGGTTGTTCAACTGAAAGATTGTTTTTGTCTACATCCATATTTACATCGAAAAAATAATTATAGTTTTTTGCACTCGAAACGATTTGAGTTGTCATCTTTGATTTAATGCAGATTCGAACAGCTGTGATCTCAACTTTGCACTGGTAAATTAAATCGGACCAACTCTACTGGCCATTGGCAGCACCATCTCAGATTGCAGTGAACCTTTATGAGTGTAAATACATCGGTTATTTGAGCATAACTCCAAAAAATAAACCTTTTGAAAAGGGCCAATTTTTTAAATTCCAAGAATTTATAATCAAAATGATACGAGTTTCTCAAAAAAAAAGCCATATATTTCAATAAATAGCTATAAGAGATAAAACGTTGTCGTATATACTTGACTTTAAACAAAACTAAGATTAGTTGTAATTTTTCCAATGAAAACATGAAAAAGTTGCCCATTTTCCGAGGTATGGATGTCTCGTTGGTTATTGTATGGATTTAGCATCACTTTTTTTGAGAATTAAAAAAAAAACGATTTTAGGAAAAATGAATTTTAGTTTTAAACCTAGAAGCGGGTTATATCTGTGATATAACCGCAAGGTGGACGTAGGACTACCGTTGTGACACCTCATCGAACAACAGCGAAGTGGGCGATTTCGGCGCGTCGGTCGAAAATGTAAACGCCGTTACCTAGGCAGCAACCAAAATCAAGCTCCCCCCGCTGGTGGTGAAGGCGGTCGCTCTTGACAAACTCCTCAGCGAGTTCGCATCGATGGATGTTACAGCAGAGTACAAGCTGTGTGGCATAATTCTGTCTCTTCCCAAGCAGTTAACATTGTTTGTTTTCCATCATCATAAGGGCTTCGTTGGTGCCTTTGAGAATGCATCAATGCATTAAACTGACGTTACGGCGAAGCAGGCGTTAAGGTTGTGCACCAAAAAAATATTTAGGGGATACCAAGCATCTTGAATGTCTTACTGGAATGTTATAAGTTATTTTGACTCGCGTGCCAGTCGCAATACTGCCTTCAACTAGGATCGCATTCGCGCTAATATGGATCATAATGAAGCATTGCTATTGTTTTCGAGGTTGTTATTAACAAAAAGAGTTTATTTCGCTTGTTTAGTCACCAAGAAAGTAAATGTTGTTCTGGAATTTTGTATGTGATTAGGCTTCGCTTGCCAGTAGCAAAACTTCTTCCACTAAGGGTGACAGCTGCGCTTCTCTCGAGCATGAGAAAGTAATGCAACTTTTTTCGAGGCCAGTAATATTTACAGAAGCGTTTCTTTTGAGAATAGCACAAAATTATGAGAAGTGTTTATATTCCTAGTAGTTTCAAGCTACCAATGTATGGCTCTGTATGTATGCTATGGCGAATGCTTGTTTGTCGCTTGGGTTACGTTGTACGAACGATGCCTAGACGTGCGATTCCTTTGAGGCAATACTAAATAACATGTAGCATGATATTTGATACTTGCAAGTGTTGTCATTGTTGTTTTTTCCATGCGGTGCCGAAGATATATTGATGTAGTTATGAGATGTGGAATAATGGTGCTGGTGCAAGATGTATATAATCGGCTGTAGCCGAGTCTATGTCAATTGCGAAAAAGATCACCGGAATAGCGTTCGAGGTTAATTTTTGGATTCATTGACATGAAATTAATTGCGACATACGATCAGCTAGTGTATTGTTTTGCGAGGTCAAGAATGAATCATCAATCAATTATCGTCAACTGATTCTACAATGAAACAACTATTTCAGAGATTATTCTACTAAGCAGTTGTTTCTAAAATTTCACAGCATTATAGAACAATATCCGAAGGTATAAATAAGCGACTTATATAAAATAACAGCGTAGTTCTACGTCAACAATGCGGTCGTATCTTGGACACAACCTCATATAATTTTTTCATCTCTTTTGGGATTGCACCCCAAAAAAAAAGTCCTAACGATGACAATGGGGATCGAACCAAGGCCGACTGGAATGCAAGGCTGTTTTACACGACCCCGCTATCCACATAGCTGCTTGTGCTGTTACGTAAATGCGTGATTATATTACACCTCATTATAAAATGAGGTTGGAAAGTGTTTTTTAATTGCGAAAAGGAGAGCTTAACGTGAATCTATATCTATCTCGGTATGGGCCGTATATGTAGCGAAGTACGCGAATTTGTGCTTATTTGCAATGTGTCTCTTGTTTCGCTCGCTCATATTGATCTTATGTTGCAATACCATATATATTATACAAATGCTATACCTGTATTTTAGAGTCAAGACATTTTCTGTTATTTTTAGGTTCATTTAATATAATAAAATGGGATGACAATACATGTGCTAAAAATAAATTTTGAGTGAGCGATTTGGGTGACAAAAAGCTGTATATCAGGGGTTACAATTATCTATAATCAAACTTACATTAATAGTATCCCCTTTGTTGGGTTAGAATTAGAAATTCAATACAATTTTAGGAATAAACACAAATATTTTGCAATTTATTATACGGAAATTTATATAAATAAAAATTAATCGCCAAATTTGTTACTAAGCGCAAAACTCGAGGAAGAAATCGTCTGATTTGAGCCGTCATTATTTTGTTGTATTCGTTCTGTCCATGGACATTTCCGCTTCTGATACAAATTCCTCTGTTCCAACATCTGAAGAATACTTCCGCCAGAGATTTGACGCAATCTGCTTCAATTGATCCATGCACATAGTTGTTAGGCAGTCTCTCGTAGTAAATTATAAATGGAAAATCTGATGCTATATCCGCTATAGCAGGTTTGGCTAATATTTTCACCACCACGTGCGCCTTTTTTTCAAATACAATATGTTTTTAAAATTTTTATAATAACGTTAATAAGTAGTAGTTTGATTGTAAAATGTTATGTAAATGTTGTTTGAGGTAGCGAGAATAATGATTTCTTCTCGAAAACTAATTATATAACAATAGAATCTTTTTTTTTACTGCGAACGATTTTATTTTAAACATATTTCATCCTGAAAGTTTGTTTTGTATCTGATAATGCGCTGGAAACATAAGGTTGTATATTTACGTAATGTTTTTCTAATTTTTGTTCAAATGTATTCAAATTTATTTTCAAACATGCTGCCAAATAGTAATCTGTCAAAGGAGATCGATGATATTTATAGCAGAAAATATTGTTTTCAGATATAAGTGTATCCGAAAAAAGTTTCCAAAAATGCAACAGATTTCCTCGCAAACTAAATTCCAACAAGTACAGTAAATATATTTTTGATATTGAAATACTTTCTAAATCAAGAGCTTCATCTCTCTTGATTTAAAAAAAATATCGCCATTGAAATTGAAGATTTCATTTTCAATTGATGCTCTTTCATTTCATTATTGATATTTCTTCTATGTTGATTGCATCATTGAATGGAAATGACATGAATTCTATTATGTCGTCTATTTTTGAAATATCTTCAAATTTTCTGTCGAACTCATTTCGTAACGAAGAAATTTAATCTGCATAACGCTGGATACGATCGTTTTAATCTGCTGATTTAGTCGTAATATTTCGGAACTGCTTTAACTTTCGTTTCCTAATTGTGCTTCTAAGAGTGTTTTCAGTTTTTTCCTTGATGTTTCAAATTTAATTAATTTTGGTTCGCTTGGATGACACAATGAAAAACGAGAGCACGTATAACCACGTATAATCATTTATTGAGGATATGATTTCTTGGCAATTGCCATTAATTCTTTTTTTAAAAACTTGGCACCCCAGGGTGTAATAATAATAAAAATATTTGATTCACAATTCTCTTGTTTTGAATTGGCGTTTCTGTAAACAGATTTCTATACGTAGTTAACTATTTCATCTAACTATGTTGACTATTTTGAGTGTCAAATTCCTCACATAATCGGATTTCAATATTTTTGCGCACAGTATTTGCTGACGAAATGGCAATTGATAAAATTTTAAATACTATCATCAATTTTGCGATGATTCATAAATCCATTATGATCAGTGTCAGTTCAGCGTACAAATTTATCTGGAAAGGTACAGATTTTTTTCGTTTTTTTGGTACAGATTCTGTACGGTACAGAGTACACATTCTCGTCAAAAAGTACAGATTGGTACAGATTTTTTCCGCGTGAGAAATTTCTTACATTCGAACAAAGCAACATTATGGTGCATGACGACTTTTACGCCGCAGTATCGCTCGGAGCGATTGTTTTTTAAATTTAATTAATGATGGTACGCAATCTAGATTTAAAAAAAAATTTGTATAAGCATTATAAAACACGCGAAGGACTTGCAAATATAAATGTAGTACTTGTAGTAAATAAATGAAAATACTCAATTCATGCTAAATTTCTACAACGAATATTTTCGATGGTACAGATTTTTGGACGAAAAAGTACGGATGAGAAAGATTCTGAACCCCTCTAGTACAGATTTAAATGTGGCAGCAATGATTATGATTTCCAACCGTGTGTGGAGCTCCAGCTGTCGTAATCGATGCCATTTTTTTTATTGAAAATCATGTTTTAGTGATGAAGCACTTGAACGAGTTGTATATATATTTCGACACGTCGTTTATCCCTTCAATTATGGAAATTTGTTCAAAATACTTCTTTATTAGACATATCCTGCAAACACATCCTTATGGATACACATAACTGTGCGGTATTAGTTCATTCGTCGAATTGTACTTTTAGATTCTATTCTGCTTATAATTGTGTTTCTTGAGAGCGAGTTTTTTTCAATCAAAAAAATTGTTTCAGATTAATTGTTGAAATATTCAAACAATAAATCTTCTGATGCAACAAAACTTCTTTCACCGTCTTCAAAAGGCATTTTATGCTTCAATAAAGTTTGAATTACTTCAAATTATGCAATTGTGGCTGTTTTCTACTTTGAATTCGATCTCGAGAAAACTCGAGGAAACAAACTCTGCAAAACATTAATTTGAAGCCAACGATACTTTCTTTTTATTTGAATATTTTTCCTTCATAACGTCATTTTCGTTACGTTTATGAAACTATAATGAGATAAAGATGCGATCCATTAAAGGTTTTCGGTCAAATTGCGTGGAACCTTCACATTGTTACGATATACGTAGCCAATCTTCACTGGATGCTCATTAACGATAATTTAAGATATCTTGAGTGAATCTTCTTATTCTATGCCATGTACCGAGGTTCTTTTTATGACCAGCGTGTTGATTTGGTCATCGAATTTGGCCGCACGAACTTTCTGAACATCTTAATTTTCTTCAAGCAATGGATGTACTTATTTCTAAAAGTTTTATGCATCGATTTGTAGCATTTGGATGTTATTTGCTGCGAAAATATAACGTAACTTGTATTTACTTTATTTAGCTTTACATAATTCTTGGCGGCTAATATTCTTTCCAATGTTTCCTTTTCGATTATATTTCTAATATTTATTTTATTAAGATTGGATCAGTTTAAATGAACCAAACTCTTCACTATATTTTTACAAGTATATATCAACATGTTTCCTAAATTCTAGGGTTAATAAAATAGGAAACCAATTACTCGCGGTCGACTCGAGTCTATGCTTTGGAATGAATCTTTACTCAACAAATAAAGAAAACATATCAGCAGTGGATGACTGGTTGAATTTTCCTAATGTTGATGATACTTAACTCGGTTAAACATATATTTACCATGGTCCCATCATTAAACGTGATTCTACTTTGAATCAGACGGGAATATGTATATTTTTCATTGAATGAGGATTCAAATTTTTTCTCTTGTGTAATTTCACACACAGACGTATTCCTACATTTTCAACTTTGGGGCTAACGTTACATACACATTATTCTCAATAGAGATAAAAAAAGTTAAGTACAGCTTTGCATCAAGAGAATTTAACCTCATGTAAGATATAGACAAGTGCGGACCGGAGAGATATTCTGACAGTTCTCATTTACAACCAAGAAAACTTTGGCACAGAAATTAGTATATTTATTACGGGAAAATTTCATTATGAGAAAGTGAAAAGTACAAAAATCCAAAAATACTCCCCTTTTTCCTAACATCCGAAAAAATATCACGAAAATTCATTATTTTTCAACCTTAAGTCAATACTGTAAAACAACGCATTGCATGGAGAGGCGCTCAGGCATGCGTAGCGAAAAATTAAAAGGGTATTGTTGCAAGAAGCAACTACTCATGATAGATGTTTATTTACTCAATTGAAAGATACAATTTATTTATTTATTTATTTGTGGTAATTCATTTGACACTAGTCTTGATGAATAAAATTTGTAAAATAACAGTTAATTCAATACATGTCTAATTCTACTAACAAAGTGTCTAGTTGGTTCATTAAAATCAAAAAAACTTGACAGTAATTCATTGTATCCGAAAACGGTTCTATGGAAGCTTGGTTGCAGCAACGTTGTGTTCCGAAGCGATCTATTTGGCACACGGAAGTTCAACATTGACAGTAGATTTGGAGCATCTACTTCTCCGTTAATCAATTTTGCCACTAGCGTCGATTGCTGAATTCTTCTGCGGCGCTCCAGTATGTCTAAACCCAACAATCGGCATCTATCAGGGTATGGAGGCAAATTGTCAGGATCTCTCCAAGGCAAGTTCCGTAAGGCCATGCGAATGAAACGTCGTTGAATTCGTTCAATCCTTAGGCACCATGTTACCTGATGAGGGTGCCATACAACGGATGCACTTTCCAGAATTGGACGGACAAGTGCGCAATACAATGACTTCCAGCAATATGGGTCCGAAAAATCCTTCGCTATCTTCGAAATGAACCCTAGTTGACGTGATGCTTTCGAAGCGATCATAAAGCGGTGTAGATCGAAAGTCATTTTTGAGTCCAGTTGAACTCCAAGATCAGTTACGCTCGTGACTCTTGTTAAAGCGTTGCCACCTATCTTGTAATCAAATATGATTGGCTGTACAATGCGATGGAACGTGATAATCTGATTTTTGTTTCTCTGACACCAATCGGCAAACGAAGTTAGCAAACTTTGCAGAAACCAGCAGTCCGCTTCCGTGCGTACTATGACGTATAACTTCAAATCGTCAGCGTAAACCAATTTGAATCATTTTCCAAGAGCTGAAGCAGCATCGTTGAAGAACAAAATGAACAGCATAGGCCCGAGGTTGCTACCTTGTGGGACTCCGGATTTATTTGAAAACGGTCGTGATAAATATCCATTAATCGTCACTCTAAGTTCTCCATCCGTAAGGTAGGATTCCAACCAGGATACCAACTGCGAAGAAATTCCAAGACGGATCAGCTTGTGCAGTAGCATGTTGTGGTCAATTTTATCAAATGCTGCCTTTAAATCTGTGTAAATGACATCCACTTGTGCTCTATGCTCCATACTCGTTATGCATCGTGACGCGAAGTCCAATAAGTTAGTGGTAACCGACCGCCTAGGCACGAACCCGTGTTGGTCAGTAGATATATAGTTCTTAGTTGCCTCGAGAATCACTCCCCGTACTATAGTCTCAAACAATTTCGAGACAGCTGAGAGACTTGTGATCCCTCGGTAATTAGCGACATTATGGCGATCACACCGTTTGAAAACTGGTGTCATGAACGACTGTTTCCAGATGCGGGGAAATTCTACTTGCTGCAGCGAGCGATTGAATATGTCACTCAGTGGTCACGCAAGAATGGCAATACAACGACAAATCACGACTGCAGGCAAACCGTCAGGGCCAGGGGTTAGCGATCGTTTGAGCTTTTCTGCAGCAAGGGAGACCATTTCCGGATTTACAACAAATATACCAAGATCTACCATATCAACGGGAACATCACGGATGGCTTCTTCAATTTCAGACCTTGAAGCGGGATTCTCTGCAAACACGGACGCAAGGTGCTCAGCGAACAACTGACTTGATTCTGTAGCCGACGTTGCTGTTATATCATTCAAATGAACATTCATTGGGATCACTGAATTTTTCCTTTTGGAATTAACAAAGTGCCAAAAACTACGCGGGTTTGTTTTCAAAGCGGATTGCACACGGAACACGTAATTTTTATAGAGAGAAGCATTCAAAGACCTATATGCATTACTTGCTTGTTGAAAACATTGTCTGTTGGTAAGCGTACGCTGACGACGTAATTGCCGTTGACAAGCATTGCGCGCGCGCTTCAGTGTACGTAAACGGTGCGAGCTCCAGACGGGCGAAACTGGCGGTTTGATTCTTGGAACATTCGTAACCAGCCAATCGTTCAAAATGGAATTAAAACGTTCGGCCATTTCGTTGACATCATTAATAGCAGAAATCATATCCCAATCAACAGTGGACAGATAGGCCAAAAGAGCAGCAAAATCGATTGTACGGAAATTTAGAGGCCGGTCCACTCTTCTTTCTATTGCTTCGACACATACCACACGCGCGGGTAGGTAGATTTCAAGCGAGGGGTGGTGCGAGTCTAAGGGCAACAACGAAGCCGGGCAGTAATATACATCAATATCAATATCGGGCGAACAAAAGATCAGATCGAGAATGCGATCGAGTGGATTGTGCACAAGATTTCTTTGATTGAGGCACAAATAATCCATGCCATCCAAAAGTGTGCTACTGGACGAGGGTAGTTGAGAACTATCACATTGGATAACGTTATCAATCGAACGCCAACGCATGTGCGGTTGGTTGTAGGCACCGCATGTCAGGATAACATCATCGTTTGAACATTTATTGCATAACTCATTCATGGAGGCAAGGTGGTCGTTAATTACGCCGACATCCTGACTCCTATCCGGTGGGATGTAGATTGCACATATTAAGAGCTTCCTACCCTTTATCGTCGAGGAAACACATATTTGCTCCAGGCGTTGCCCACTCATAGTGTTCACAACTCGGCTCACATATCGCTGTGCAATAGCAATCAGGACACCACCAAAACGAGATTCATTGCTGTTGGCTGACTGAAAGCGGTACCAAAAAGCTGTTGCGAGGTAATGCAATCGTCCAGTCCAGTCTCGGTCATGATGATCACGTCAAAATTACAGTCACTTGCTTCTTGAAACAGCTCTTCCGTTTTTGTCCTCAGGCCACGTACATTTTGATAGTAGATCGAAATATCATCCACGCGGATAATGCACTGCAACGTATAATCATTGAGAGTGGGAGGGGGTGCAAATTCGACTAAATACTCGCCTTTGGCGGAAACCTGTTGGTTCCCACCGTCCACATAACATCGCATTCCTTTCAAATCACTATCGGAGTTGCTGTGTCCTGCGCGGTTGCAAGAGTGGTCTCCCGTGTTGTAGTGATCACACGCCGAGTCACGTTTTTTGGCTGCACCATAAATTCCCTAAACAGCAAACCGTCGGGCCAATTTTCAGCATTGAGGGCTTGTGGCTTTAGAGCTGGGTTGACACCAATTTTGAACGACACGAAGGTCATGCTTGAAATATCTCTTCCTTTAGGCACGAGTCGAATGACCTTAATTGGATCGTTAGAATTCAGACAACGGGAATCGATTTTTTCGACATCATTGTCAGTGATCATGGGTTGAAATCCAGACAGATAGAGCCAAAACATTGGTGGCGGAGCTGCGGGTGTGATGAAAGGGATGGAAAGATCTTCAAAATGCACAATATAATAGGGTGAAAAAAATTGCTATCGAAAATTCTTGGATTTTGAGGCCCCAAAAGGGTCAGCGCCTCTGGCAAATGCCGGGTTTGCCGCCCGCACACTGCGCTACTGCATCCGACCATGAGCTCATTCGCGAGCATTGTGAATAATGATAGTTGTGTTTGTTTTTAAATTGTAAGTCAGTTAAAGCCCTTTTTTTTTACTCAATAGTTTAGGGTTTTTGTTGATTCGTTTTGCCCTTAAAAATTTTTCATTTTATTATATGAATAACAATTTGCTTCAACTTTATTAGTAACAATTGTTTGTTGTATAGCTGATGCTGGTCTCTGAACAAGAAAAATCATTATGTAAACTCTGTGAATATTACCATTACTGAAATAAACGCAGAAATAGTGACGGTTGCATATGTCCATACATGTCACTGCGTCGTTCAATTTACAGGAAGGCTGCTATAAGCAGTATGTCACAATCAAGACAGCACATCGAACCGAATCCATCGGGCGGGAAATAGTCGATTCGCTCGGATGTCTATTCCACAACGGCACCTAGTTGCAAGCTGGCGGATGAAGAATGCGTAAATCCATCCGAGCGTACACTTTGTTCCGGTATAGTCTTCTGGAAACTGCAGCTGCATCGAAAAAAAATGGACCATTTCATTTAATCACGCAGAGGTTCTTAAAAAGCGCCTACGAGGCATTCAGACAAGATTCGACTATAAATCTCTCATGGTCTCATTCAATCCCACTCCCGCACTGTAACACAACTCTTGTTGAATCTGTAGAGAAGTTTGCGAACCTTAGCATCGCAAGCGTTTATGCATTAGCGCCGTAAAGGGATGTAAAAAAAAGCTAGTAGTTTTCACCGTTGGATTCTTCGTGCTTCCGCTGCTTATGGGTTGCTCCCATGACACGAAAATGCGAGGTTCATTCACGAAGTTCCAGTTTTCAATTTGGATTCGCGTGAAAATGACACTTTTACCCCGTCATTTTCCGGCAAATAAAAACTCGTGCTAAATCCAATTTTAAAGCGACAGCTTTGAAACCAGAGGAGAAAAAATCAAGCGTTGAATACGTGTTTCGTTGTTAGCAGGATGTTGGAACAATCAGGGATACACAGGTTTTTGCTGCTTCTCGGAGCTGGAATCCGGAAATTCTCGTCTGGGAAAAAAAAAGAACGTGAGAAGCAGTGGTATACGAGCCATAAGAAGAAAGGAAATTATATGTTATGCGAGCCGAGCCATCACCGGAGAGGCTTTCTGGAGGAATTCGGTCCCGCTGGGAAGTAGAAGAGATGTTAATAAATTTTCACAGTCGATAAATTACGAAAATTGTGTGGAACAACGGGCGATTTGCGGGATGTGAAGCTTAACAACAATAGGATTCTTTCCCGGAAGACTGTCGTGTGATTATTATAAATGAATCGCGAGGGAACGTTTCGAATTCTGATTTTTTTTTCTCCGATCCGATGGAAGTAATCTAGTGCAAGATAAAAAAGCGGAAAGCTGAAATTTCTCGGGAGATAAAATTAGTTGAATAGGGAGAAAATCTTATGGTGCAGTTTGATGGTTCCGTTTTTCGTGCTGCATCCCCCGAGTGAGCAATGAACTCGGTCGGATAATTAAAGCAAGATTTTCCATCACAAGTTTTCTGTTTTTTGTTTCTATGTGCTATTAACTAAAGCACATTTCGTGGTGAAAGATGGAATTCGGAGGAATGAATTTGAAACAATTTAAAGTGGAGAGACTATTTAATTAAATTTTTAACTTTTAACTTTTTTGAAGTTATGTAATATCCTGTAAATTTGATCTGAATTAACGAGGAGCTCATCAGTTGAAGCTATAGCGAGTGAATAAGTGAATAAGCTCAAACTCAACGGTGCTAACTTTTACAATCGGTAATAAAAACGTTCAGCTTTTTGGCCATGCCAAATTAAACGGCTTCGAGCTAGAATTCTTCTCATTAATATTACCTTTAAGTGACATCGAAACGCTCATTAGTTCGTTCGAGGTGCAAACAATCCATCTTCTATTATGAGGAGTCCACATAGGCTGTCGCTCACAAGAAGAGACGGCCGTTTTTTTCTTCAGCTCAAAAACTCATTGACAGCCACTTCATGACAAATTAGACAAATGGGTGCAACAACAGGAATTTCATTACCGTGCATCATCAATCATACTCGAGCATCATTATCGGGAGCAGACAGCTGCAATCAATAGCATGCGCGTCAACGAAATTCGAACCATCATTGTTCTTCCCCTGGTGGTGGTGCCAGGTGGGGTGAGATTTCGTTAAACTTTTCCAATGGAAAAGCTATAACTCATCTAATTAAAATTATGGATGTCGATCACAGAGCCAGAGCTTGGATTTTCAGAACTTCCAGGAACTGGAACCAGATCTCGCCCCCGCCGGGCTGGAAGACAAATGGGATATCGTTCAAAGTTCAATTTTCAATCCTTTTGTTTTCAATCAGCGAACGAGTCCTGCGAGACAGTAAAAGAGTGGTAATCTCAGCCCGTTCGTGGAATGGGCAAGAGGCGCGAATTTAGGGGCGATGGCCGCAGAATATCTGCAATCAATTTTCTGTCGGCATATTTTCCGTATTATCTGACCAGAAAGGGATTCGCACTTGAGTCGTGATTTCACCAATTTTCATCTCCGATGGTGGCGTGATCTTTTTTGGAATTCATTATGAAAAAATGGGTGGGACCAGGAATATGAAAAAAATTCTCGCTCCATACAGGGGGATGGCATTCGCGTGATAAACATTTAAATTAAGAGTGGCGTTGAATACTTTGCATGGTTCGTGTGCAACGATTCATACCATTCACAAATTCGAAAAGCACGTATAGTAAAAATGTGTAAAGTGTGAGTGGGATGCATTCAATTTACACGATAATTAGTTTGAAATTCATTATTGCAGAAATTGTGTCTGCTTTTGCATGGCGCTTTTCAGCAGAATTTAGACTGCCATGGGAAGCGGCTCATTAAAGCCGTTTCCTGAATTACCGAAACATTTCCATTCTCTGCGAGTATCGATTTCATCCGATTCCAGATTCCGCCAGATTATGTGATATGCTAATTTCATTACTATTCGAAAACAGCCAACCAGCACACTTCCTGTCATTGTTTGTGCAGGGAAGTTTCATCAAATATTCATTACAATCCCCTCTTCTCTGGTGTATCACTTAGATTGCGCGTTCGCACGAAGTGTATTAGGTATTTCAGTCTGCATGTGCGAGCAAATGGTTTAATACGAATTCATTTACATCGCCAGAATCCAGGTGTTGCAGTAGCTGTGGCTGCCATCACCGTTGCTACTGTTATCTGGAAGTGGTTTGAGGCAGTTCTCAGGAATCACACTGATGCCATACACAGTTGCAATGGTTTGGGATTGTGATTAAAACTTAATCTTGTTTTACAATTGATATCTTGCATTTGTTTTGAATTGTTACGATATAGACAGTGTTGTGTCAAAAGTGTTTAAATGTTATCCATAATACACAAAATATTATATATCAATATAGCCATTCCATGTCAAATCGACATAGTGGTTCTCAGATTTTCGTGAAAAGTGGTATATTTGCTCTTTATCTCAAAATATTAGACCCGTTTTTTTAATTTCATTTCCATTTTAGGGTGGTTCGTAGAATCCATTTTTCCAAAAATGACTTTTTCGGAAGTTCATAATTTTTTAACTACTGGACTGATTCAGATTATAGACATATTGAACTACAACCAATTAGTTGGTATTTTTTGAATAATATTTCAAGAAAAAATATTAAAAATATGGCGCCCTCAAGTCCAAAGCAATGAAAACCCAAAAAAAAAGTACAATCAATAGTTACGAAAACAAAATCCAAATTTTTGGCAAGCGTAATATAATTGGAATAAGTAATTGTCTTTAATTTGATATATCGATCATCTGAATCGGTCCAGTAGTTCAAAACTTATGAATTTTCGAAAAGAAAGTTTTTTTTTATCTCATTTATTTATTTATTAGGCTCATTAGCATTTTAGCTGTAACAGAGCCGGGTTTTAATCGTGTACATATACATATGTTTATGTTTCTATAAATTGTAAATTACACAGTCGTTAGTAGTAGCCATTTAGGCGTAAGGGTATTCTTTCTGTTCATCCATTGTTCAGCAGACTGTCTCAGCGGAGACAGTTGATATTGATCATTGTTGAGTTATTTATAGAACAGCAGCCCGATGTGTCTTGCAGAGCAGAGCAGTTGTATGGATGAATCGATCTTATTTCGACCGTGGATCGATTTCCATCGCTGATGATGGTTGCGTGGACGTAGTTATTCTACAGGGTTTCCATTACGGGCTTCCGAAAGTATGTGCATCATCGTAATGTGCGTTCGGCCGAAAATATTGCTGCTGTTGCTGCCAGTGTGGAGGATGACCCGAATGTTTCGATTCCACGGCGTGCTCAGCAATTGGGCTTGTCAAACACATCATTGTGGCGAATTTTGCATTTGGACTTGCACCTACATCAAAAATTAGAGCGTGGTGACCATGGAATGCGTCGGGCATACGTCGATTGGGTGAACGAACAACAGCAGCAAAATGCTGAATTTTCGCATCAAATTTTTTTCAGCGATGAGGCACATTTCGAGCTCGGTGGCTATGTGAACACCCAAAATTTCCGTATATGGTTCAGAAAATCCACACGTGATTGTTGAGAGGCCATTGCATCCGCCAAAAGTCACTGTTTGGTGCGCATTATGGTCTGGCGGAGTCATCGGGCCGTATTTCTTTGAAAATGAGGACGACGAGATGGTAACTGTGAATGGTGAGCGCTATGGCCGCATGTTAACCGATTTTTTTTGCCACAAATTGAAGATATGGATACGGATGACATGTGGTTTCAGTAGACCGGCGCCACGTGCCACACAACACGACCGAACATGGCCATATTGCGAACGAAATTTGAGGGACGCATAATTTCGCGTTTTGGTGATGCCAATTGGCCGTCCAGATCATGCGATTTGAACCCGCTAGACTTTTTTTGTGGGGTTATGCGAAAGACCGTGTCTATGCCAACTCTCCGCAAACTCTTGAACATTTGAAAGACAACATTCGTGAAGTTATGACCAAGATACAGACCCATATGTGCCGAAAAGTCATCGAAAATTACCTGTTCCGGATCAAGGTGTGCGAGGAAGCCCTAGGTGGACATTTGAATGATGTTGTATTTCACACATAATGGCATAAACCAAACTTTAATTTGAAATAAAAGTTTCATCGAAATTCAAAATCTAAGTGTGTTTTATTTCAATTTATTTTCGGAATTTAAAGTTGGAAAACCCTGTATAACAACACAAAGATGGTCAATTGAGGGCCCTGAGTTTGAACTCACGATCGATCGCTTGGTAAGCGAACGCGTAACCAAGTGGCTACGAAGACCCCCTAAAGTCAGTTTTGGAAAAATTGATTTTTCGTACCACCATAAAAGGGTGCCTATTTTGATTTTAAAGGTGGTCCGAAATTTTCCCTCTTTTTTTTTTTTTTTTTTTTTCTAAAATGACTTTTTTCAACATTTTATAACGTTTGGACTACTGGATTGATTCAGATGATCGATATGTAAAATTCAAGTGAATGAGCTAGTCTGCCTAGGAAAATGTTACACATAACATTGGATAATTGATTGTATTTGTTTTTGTTTTATGTTTACAAGATTTCTGAACCAAGGGCGCTACATGTTTTTCATATGTTTTTTCTTGAAAGCTAAGGTTTTTTTCACATAACATGTCCAAAAATCATAGCAGTGGTTGTTTTCATTTTTGGGTTATGATTCTTCAAACTTGTTTTCAGTCTTCGTTCAATATTCCTATGTGAATAGACTAGATCTATGTTCCTAGAATCCATGAAATCCAAATCGAAAAAATGCCTATCTGATTTTTTGATATCTTATGTTAAAAAACTTTTAAAAAAAAACATAAAAAAATATAGCGCTTTTGGTCCCGAGAGCATGTAAACTATATATATATTTTTTATAGTTTTTATAATCAATAATCACGAAAAAAAAATCCCAAAATTTTGCAAGTGTGATATTTTTTGAAAGAATAATAGCTCATTGAGATCAATTTGATATATTGATCATCTGAATCGGTCCGGTAGTTCAAATTTTTTTCTATAATCATCGGTTAACTTTGAAAAATCATAACTCAAAAACGGAAAAAGCGCCTCTCTGATTTTTGGATATTTCATGTGAAAAACCTCAGCTTTCACACATTGTTTTTTTATTTATGGAAACTGAAATAAATCAGTTTATATTTCAAGTCATTTACATAACTGTTACCGTATACAATTTTACACTTACACTTGTGCTAAATATTTCACAATACGTGATCGATCATTGATATGAAATGTTACGAAGCAAGCAGCCAACTTTAAAGTTGCAAATTTAAATTTTATTTGCTAGAATTAATCGTATCACTCACCTTACATGCAATACAAAAAAATCCCCTCACTTGCATATATTTGCAATGCCGATTTCCCCAGGCACATTGATTTAGAAATCTCTGTTAGGGAACATTTCGGTGGGAACAAAACCTCCCCCCACTCTCATGTATTTGCAATGCCGATTTCTCCGTATCTTCAATTTCAACCAATCAAAACGAGGTATTTCCGATTGGAAATTTTGCGATTGTTTGATTGTTAGTTTCATATAATATATTATTTTATTCATTGTGATGAATTGTTATGGAGTACTAAGATCGAATGATGCAAATATCTCGTAAATTCATCAGGAAACAACTGAGCAATAATTTGTAAGTACATAAGCCGCCGCTTATGTCATCATTTTCGACCAATCCCAAGTGGGTATTTCCGTTAGGATAGGGATTGAGATATTTCAATTGTTCAATAGTTAGTTTCATCACATATATTATTTTATTCAATGTAAAAATTTGTTATAGAGTGTTGTTAAATCGATTGACGAAAAATCTTATCAATCCATCATGGAATGACTGAGCAATAAGCGCTTGAAATTGGACAATATTCACGATGTGCTTGATTTTTGATTTTCAATTTGTAACCCAATATGTTCCCGAAACACGTAATCCTACGTCAGTTGGATTACCTTTCCATCACTTTCCATCATGCATTGGATGCGATCTCAACATTTCATTTCCAACATTTTGGGTGCAGAGTGTGTGTACATGTTGGAATAGGTAATTATATGTGTGAGTATCATCACTCTTTGCAATCGTCGTACCCACAAACCCATGAGCAGGATTATTAGAAGGAGCAGATGGTAGAGTTTGTGAGCGTTTGTTACATTCAATTGCCTTCCGTGCAATTCCAATTGAAGTCGTCCAAAAAATGCAGATTTTAAAAACATGTATTTTTGATTCGAATGAAAGTTTGTATTCCGTTTGGGTTGGAGAATATACGACTTTTCCACAGCAATTGGGAATTTTTTGACTCAAGCGTAATTTTTGAAAAGGGCGCTAGTAGGAGAAATATTTGATGATTCATATCTAAAAAACTATGAGTCGTACCGAAATAGTGTCTTAGAAAGAGTTATAGCGTATTGATGTCTAAACATGAAAAAATATACACTGAGAAAAAAATTAGTACTCTTTTTTTTATGTGCAAAAAAACTTTAAATTGCAATATCCAAAATACATGTCTTTTTATTTTTGTTTGATTTTGACGTAGGACTACGTCTTTCATTTCTATACCAGGGTGTAAAATTAAAGTTTCGAAACCGAAAGCGTTACGCCGGAGACCGATATTTTGAGCGTTAATAGCTCCTGAACAACTGAACGAAATGGTATGATAAACATTTCATTCGAAAGATAAAATGTTTACGCGTTATATACTTGTTACTTTTTGATCCAAAAACTTGTTTCAATAGCCATAAAATTGTCCTCGAAACAGGCTATTGAAATCACCAATCGGTATATAAGAGAGCGCCGCTCGGAAATCCACTCAGTTCTAATTGAACAGCGATTGGAGCATGTTGTCGCTGTTGTGGTGAAGCTCTTCGTTTATCATGAAAGCGCGGATGAATGGTGTCAACAAGAGCCTGTTTGTGCACCTTAGGCCAGGGAAGACATCGCTACACACACACATACATGCGCATCGAGAAAGTTCCGGAAAGATCTAATCATTTCTGGAAAATAATCTGCCAGTTCCTCTGGGAATTTAAAAATACATTCATGTGAAAGAGTTTATTTTAACCTTCTCTCGATTCAATCACACACAAAAATCATACTTAAGCGATATTCTGGTGGTGATACGCATTCAGCCATTCTTTGTGTGGACACCGACTGGACAACATCGTTGCTGGACGAGCTGGACGGCGAGGGATCGAGTGCCTTTCTCAAGGCAAGAGGGTGGAGGTGATAGCGCTGGAGTAGAGTAGAGTTTTCAAAGGGCCTTTCTCAAGGCTAGAGACGAATGGACTGCAAAAGTTCAAAGTCTCTTTAATACAATATTCATTTTTCGTGAGGACATCGACAAGACAACATCGTTGCCTAACGTGCTGGAGGATACACATACACGCGCAGAATTCTTTCCGTTTGGATACCATTCAGCATCGAGAAAGTTCCGGAAAGATTCAATCATTGCTGGAAAATAATCTGCCAGTTCCTCTGGGAATTTAAAAATACATTCATGTGAAAGAGTTTATTTTAATGTTTTCTATCCATGTAACACTGTGACCAAATATTTTTCAATCAAGTGCTATTAACAGGTGGTTATCGAGTTAGTATTAACCACTGATGGGCTTCCAGTATCGAGGAAAATGTGGAAATATCTAATCGTTGCTGGAAAATAATCTGCCAGTTCCCCTTGGAATTGAAAATTACATTCAAGCGAAAGAGTTTATTTTAATGTTTTCTATCCATAAAATATCCATATAATACATTTGGTTTTGTGATTTGTCAATCAAGTGCAGTTAGCAGGAAAGCTTCTGAAGATTATTCTTCCCCATCAGTACGATATTTCCGTATCCAATATTGTATGCGCCCGCAATCGATTATTGCTCAGTCGTCGAAAGTTCCGAGCTCAGAGAGTTCATTCCCCTCTAGTTTGCCTTCCAAATTGCCATCGTAAACCACACCTTCTCTCGATTCAATCACGCACAAAAAGCATACTCAAGCGATATTCTGATGGTGAGAGGCATTCATTTTTCGTGAGCACATCGACAAGACAACATTGTTGCTGAGAGTGCTGGACAGCGAAGGATCGAGATCTCCCCTGAAACGCAAGCAGTTTGTTTGAAACTGTGAGGGAGCACAGAGAAGCCGATCCTTCAGGAGAAGAGAAGGTGACCATCGAAGCAGCCGCTACACACACACATACACGCACGGAATTCTTTTCATTTGGATGAATGGCATCGAGAAAGATCCGGAAAATAATCGACCAGTTCCTCTGGGAATTGAAAAATACATTCATGTGAAAGAGTTTATTTGAATGTTTTCTATCCATGTAACACTGTGACCAAATATGTTTCAATCAAGTGCTATTAACAGATCGTTATCGAGTTAGCATTAACCACTGGTGGGCTTCCAGTATCGAGGAAAATGTGGAAATATCTAATCGTTACTGAAAATAATCAGCCAGTTCCTCTGGGAATTTAAAATTACATTCATGTGAAAGAGTTTATTTTAATGTTTTCTATCCATGTAACACTGTGACCAAATATGTTTCAATCAAGTGCTATTAACAGGTGGTTATCGAATTAGCATTAACCACTGGTGGGCTTCCAGTATCGAGAAAAATGTGGAAATATCTAATCGTTGCTGGAAAATAATCTGCCAGTTCCCCTTGGAATTGAAAATTACATTCAAGCGAAAGAGTTTATTTTATTGTTTTCTATCCATAAAATATCCATATAATACATTTGGGTTTGTGATTTGTCACTCAAGTACAGTTAGCAGGAAAGCTTCTGAAGATAATTCTTCAGAACAAGGTTTTTCGTATCCTATATTGGATGCATAAATCCTTGTGCCTCCAACGTAACGCTCTCGTTTTCGAAGTCCCCCAAATATTCATTTATTCATTCATTCAGAATGGATTTAGATTCTGCTTCAAACAAATGATCTCTAAATCAACGATAGTCCTACGTCACCCTTGCGGTTATACCATAGATATAACCCACTTCCTGTTTTTTATCTTAATACATACTTTTAACATATTATTCGTGTTACACAATCAAAACACGAACAGTAGAATTGAAATTCCAACAACAAATACACCTTGTTGATTCAACCGGACGTTATGGGTACAAATATAATTGACTTGTTTACGTTATGCCTAGATTATACCTGAAGTCAGGTATCTCTAAGCTACCTCTGTACAGGTATATAAAGTAAGGTACCTTTAAGGTACCTCTATAATGTATATCAAGTTACTCATATTCAAACATCGTTCATCAGTCGAACAATCTTTCTTATAGAGTGAATAACAGTATACCACAATGGACTACAAAATTTTTTTTTCGTGTTGTAGCCCGTTCTGGAAAACGGTAAGAAATATCCATCTGAAAATCGTTTCTTAACCGTGTCAATGATTGAGAAACTTAAGTCAATGGGATGCAACATCCTTTTAGATACATCTTTAAAAATTTGCGGATCATGCCGTTTATCTGTATACTCTTCCAAACCAAAGCAGTGTAATACTGAGGAGCAGATCAGTACAGCAGTAGGAAATACTTTAGAAGAAGTACCATCGATAGTTTCAGACGTTTCAGCATCTTCGCAAGATTCCCAAAACAGCAATATACCAGAGTATTCCCGAGCGTACAACATTGAGCTTTTCAACAAGGGAATCGCCGGTATTAACGTTTCACCAATAATGACGAAAAGACTTGGACAGGCTAGTTACCCCGAACAAAAATTCAAAGAAATTTCTAAAGGTATTAAAAGAAATCTATTTTCCTTTTCACATGAAGAAGACGAAGAGTCGAACTTTAAACAAAAGGCAAAAGAGTTTGATGAGATTATCAATCAGCTCAAAGAGAAATTTGACCACACAGAGGCAACAAGATCAGAAAAAGTTAGAATTTTAACAGTTTTGCCTAAGTCTTGGTCCGTGCAAAAAATGGAAGAAGAATTTGGCGTTAGTAAATATATGGCAATTCAAGCCAAAAAACTGGCAATTGAAAAAGGTGTATTGTCGACAACACGTAGCAAATATGGACCAAGTTTAAGTGAAGGAATTTTATAAAGACGACGATATCAGTCGATCATTACCTGGAGAAAGAGACTATGTTTCTGTAGCCAAAGATGGGAAGCGTCAACACATCCAAAAAAGGTTATTAATAACATCATTACGAGAAACTTTTAACATATTTAAGGAACTTAATCCAAATTGCAAAATTGGATTTAGCTCTTTTGCATCAATGCGTCCGAAGGATTGCAAATTGCTGAGTAGTTCATTAAATCTTAACGTTTGTGTTTGTACATTCCATGAAAATGTAATTCTTATGCTTCATAGTCTCAAAAAATATTCCTTTAACATTGAATGCAAAGAATATATGGAAAAATACTATGTAACTTATCAAATAGATCAAAATACTGTTACCTTCGTGAATGTAAAAAATGCCCAACAATGAACGAGTTTGGGAACTGGTTTCTAGATGAGCTTCAGGAACGCAATTTAATTGAAATTACTTATGCACAATGGATTTCTACTGATCAATGCGACATAGAAACTCTTGTAAAACCGGTGGAAGAATTTGTATCGTATTTTTGCGAAACAATTGAAAAATTACTTACTCATGATTACATTAAAACACAATAGTCCACATTTCTCAACAATATAAAAGCTAATTTGCAAGAAAATGAGGTTGTTGTGATTTGCGATTTTTCCGAAAATTATTCATTTGTGCTTCAAGATGAAGTTCAAAGTCATCACAATGATCAAGCAACAATCCATCCATTCGTTGTTTATTATAGAGATGAAAAATGTTCTCTGGCAAATTTAAGCTTTGTAGTTATATCTGAAGTTTTAAGTCATGACACAATAGCTGTGCAAGTATTTATTTCTAAATTGGTAACATTTTTGAAACAACAAATGCAGGTAAAAAGAATAAAATTCATGTCGGATGGTGCTGCATCCCAGTATAAAAATAGAAATTTTTTTACGAGTTTATGTCAGTTTAAATCGAAATACGACATTGACGCTGAATGGCATTTTTTTTTGCAACATCACACGGCAAAGGACCTTGTGATGCAATTGGTGGCACATTAAAACGGATGGCAACAAGAGCTGGCTAGGCAGCATGAACATCCGATTACGAGTGCAAAAACGTTATTTGACTGGGCTAGCAAGCGAAAAGAAGTCTATCTTACAAAATTGTCATTTTCATATATGTCACAAGAAGAATATGATCAGGGTGTGCAAGAGTTAAGTAGCATGTATGATAACACCAAACAAATTCCAGGTACCCAAAAGTATCATTCTTTTGTACATGTATCCGAAAATGAAGTAGCAGCAAAGTTGTACTCTAACGACAATGCAGCAAGTTATCATAATGTGAAATATAAGAAAATAATGAAACAATTAAAATATATACCACAAAATTGTTAGTTGATAAAAATAAATGCTAAAAATTCTAGTATTATTATTAGTATCTCTTGAACTCCGATAAATATAGGAATTATTTGATCAAATTGTAGAGAATTATATTTTTTCCTTTTATAAATGTTGTGTTCTGTTGGCGCAACATGTATAACATGTTAAAAGTTTGTATTAAGATAAAAGAAAAACATTTTTTTATATCGCTACGTTTTATGTTAACCCACATGTGTTCAAATGATTTTCAACGTAACTCCTAAACATATATTTTTACCATAATGATGTATTTGGAAAAGTTGTTGGAAGTTATAAGCAAATTCATAAAATTTCATGAACATGAAGGTATAACACGACAAACATTTTTTTTTTTTTTTTTTTTTAATTCGTTTAATTTTACAGGCTCAGTTACTTAAGTTTAAAGGAGCCGAATTCTTAACTATAATTTTAAAACTATATATATATATATATATAAACAATTTTCTTACATCTAGTGTTAGTAAGGTGGAAAACCGATTACTCGCGGTGTACTCGAGTTTAGGAGGGTGACATATTTTTAGGAGAAGGATGGGATATAAGGAAATTGTAACAATGTTGATGAACACTCAATTTATAAATCTGTTCGTATATCTATAGTGTATTTACATTTCAACTTATTCTACTATTTATAGCAAGGGGACGAATTACCCGCAAAGGAAGGAAAGGAGGGTATAAGGATGTAGGGGCAATCACACACGAAGATCTATAGCTTTAAGGAAAACATATATATGGGACATGTAATCAAGGTCTAACCGAGCCAACACATCTCTCACCGGCACATTGGGCTGTCTTCCTCGGGCCCGAAGGGAGTTTTTTAAATTCGATCTGGCGACCAGATACACCTCGCACGACCAAACAATGTGCTCGATGTCGTGATAACCTTGGCCACAAACGCAGAGAATGCTGCTTGCAAGATTGAAACGGAAGAGTAGTGCATCTAACGAACAGTGATTGGACATGAGTCGGGAGAAGGTGCGAATAAAGTCCCGACTCAAGTCCAGACTTTTGAACCACGGTTTGAGGCTAACCTTAGGGATAATCGAGTGAAACCACCGGCCCAATTCGTCTTCATTCCACTTGCGTTGCCAGTTAGCGATGGTATTTTTGCGGACTAAAGAATAAAATTCATTGAAGGCGATTTGACGCTGATAAATATCGCCTTCAATTGCACCTACCTTTGCTAATGAGTCAGCCCTCTCATTACCCGGAATGGAGCAATGTGAAGGGACCCAGATAAAGGTAATGACATAACAGCGTCTGGATAAAGCACTCAAAATTTCTCGTATTCTCTGAAGGAAGTACGGCGAGTGCTTTTCCGGCCTCACTGAACGGATAGCTTCGACAGAGCTAAGACTATCCGTTACAATGTAATAGTGTTCAACAGGTCGTGAGGCGACGCTGTCCAGCGCCCAATGAATTGCTGCCAATTCAGCAATATACACTGAGCAAGGATTCTGAAGACTGTGTGAGGTGCTAAAAAATTCGTTGAACACTCCAAATCCTGTGGACTCGTTTATAGTGGACCCATCAGTAAAGTACATATTATCACAATTGATACCCCCATACTTTTCATCGAAGATCGTTGGAGCGATCCTCGATCGTTGGTAATCTGAATATCCATGGATATCTTGCTTCATGGACAGATCAAAATGCACAGAGGAATTGATGTAGTCAGGGAAACAAACACGGTTGGGAATATACGAAGAAGGATCAACCTGCATGGAGATGAATTCATGATATGAACTCATGAATCCGGAGTGAAAATTTAGCTCGATCAGCTGCTCAAAATTTCCGATCACCAATGGGTTCATGACCTTACACCGGATGAAGAACCGAAGAGATAATAAATTGAAGCGATCTTTTAGTGGGAGTAGACCTGCCAAAACCTCGAGACTCATGGTATGCGTTGAGGGCATACATCCCAACGCGATACGGAGACAAAGATACTGAATTCGCTCGAGATTAATGAGGTGTGTTTTGGCAGCTGATTGAAAACAGAAACTGCCATACTCCATCACTGAGAGAATAGTTGTTTGATACAACATTATAAGATCTTCTGGGTGGGCTCCCCACCAGGTGCCGGTAATTGTACGGAGAAAGTTTATTCTTTGTTGGCATTTTTTACTCAGATACCTAATATGGGCCCCCCAAGTACATTTGGAGTCGAACCAGACCCCAAGATACTTGAATGACATAGCATGAGTGATCGGTTTACCCAAAAGTTGAAGCTTTGGTTTTGCTGGTCTATGCTTCCTAGAAAAAACCACCATCTCTGTTTTCTCCGTGGAGAATTCGATCCCTAGCCCAATGGCCCAGGTTGAAAAATTGTTCAATGTATCTTGTAAGGGTCCTTGCAGGTCGGATTCGTTTGGTCCTACGACAGACACCACTCCATCATCTGCAAGTTGTCTTAGGCTGCAATTTTGTGTAAGGCAATTGTCGATGTCGCTTACATAGAAGTTGTACAAAAGGGGGCTTAAACATGAGCCCTGGGGGAGGCCCATGTAAGAGACCCGACTTACTGCCGAATCTCCGTGAGAAAAGTTCAAATGTTTCTCACAAAGCAAGTTATATAACATATTATTCAATAGAGGCGGCAGACCCCGAGAGTGTAATTTGTCCGACAAAACCTCTATTGAAACAGAATCGAAGGCCCCCTTTATGTCCAAGAATACTGAAGCCATTTGTTTTTTTTCGGCGTAAGCCATTTGAATTTCTGAAGAAAGCAACGCAAGACAATCATTCGTCCCCTTGCCCCTGCGGAACCCATATTGTGTATCTGAGAGTAGGCCATTCGTTTCAACCCATCGATCAAGGCGAAACAAGATCATTTTCTCCAACAATTTCCGTATACAAGACAGCATTGCTATTGGGCGGTACGAATTGAAGTCGGACGCGGGTTTTCCGGGTTTTTGAATAGCTATAACTCGTACTTGTCTCCAATCATCTGGAACAATATTATTCTCCAGAAACCGATTGAATAAATTCAACAAGCGATGTTTCGCCACATCAGGGAGGTTTTTCAGCAAGTTGAACTTAATTCTATCCGATCCCGGAGCAGAATTGTTACATGAGAGCAGAGCAAGAGAGAATTCTACCATCGAAAACTCGGAATCAAGATCGCACCTACCTTGTGGTATATCTCGAACAATTTTTTGCACAGGAGCGGAATCAGGACAAACCTTCCGTGCAAAATTAAAAATCCATCGATGTGAATATTCTTCGCTTTCATTCGTTGAAGAGCGATTTCTCATGTTTCGAGCCACTTTCCATAATTTTTTCATTGACGTTTCTCGTGACAAACCTCCCACGAAATTTCGCCAATAAGCACGTTTTTTCCCTTTGATCAAATTTTTGAACTGATTCTCAAGGGCTAAATACATTTGAAAATTTTCAGGGGTTCCACGTTTCCGAAAAGCTTTAAATACATTCGATTTTTCTACATAAAGCTTGGAACATTGGCTATCCCACCATAGATTGGGAGGCCTTCGGGAAATGGTGGAACCTGGGATGGGTTTCGTTTGAGCGCGAACCGCGCTGTCATAGATCAAACGAGAAAGGAAGTTATACTCCTCCAATGGAGGTAAACCATCTCTGGAATTGATGGCTAGAGCAATCGCGTCCGCATATTTTTTCCAGTCAATGTGTCTTGTGAGGTCATATGCCATGTTTATAGATTCAGAAGAATTCGACCCAATGGTGATGGAAATTTTGATTGGCAAGTGATCACTACCGTTGGGGTTCTGGATTACATTCCACTTGCAATCTAACGATAGTGAATTCGAGCAAAGCGAGAGGTCAAGAGCACTTGGGTTAGCAGGAGGTTTAGGTACACGTGTTGTTTCCCCAGTGTTCAAAACGGTCATATTGAAGCTGTTACAAAGGTCATATATCAACAATGAACGATTGTCGTCGTACTGTTCCCCCCAGGCAGTTCCGTGAGAGTTGAAGTCTCCCAAGATCAATCGTGGCTCAGGAAGGAGTGAGCACATGTCATCAAGTTGTTTGCGGCTAACCGCAGCTCTCGGAGGCCAATACAAGCTGACAATACAGAGGTCTTTGCCTCTGATGTTTGCATGACAAGCAACAGCTTCGATCCCTCCAATAGGTGGAAGGTCAATTCTAAAAAATGAGTGGCACTTATTGATCCCCAAAATCACCCCTCCGTATCTATCATCACGGTCCAAGCGTATAATATTAAAATCGTGGAAAGAGATATCATCTCGCGAAGAAAGCCAAGTTTCGGACAGAGCAAAAACATCACAATCGTAGTTATGAATTAAAAATTTTAATGTATCCAATTTAGGGATAAGACTACGACAATTCCACTGTAAAACAGTGATATCTCCGACCTCTCTATTTGAATTAGACATCAAGAGAGATAATCATTGCAAGGAGGGGCCATGTTTGCATCAATTGTTGCAAAATTGTCTTTAATACTGGAAGCATTGAGATGACAAGGGTTCTGATGGAGTCGGAAACATTAAAACACTTGAAGATTTGGTCCAAAAGGTCAGACAACTTTATAAATCCCGATTGGGAAGTTGAACTGGACGGAATAACAGGGACAGTTGGGGTTTTTGATGTCCCCTCGAGTGCTGGGCCATTCGAAGGTGAATTATTCCCACGGAAACCAGGAGGAACCTGATTTTGCTTGTCCGCTGCACTCGATTTTTTAGGCATGCTAACAGGGGGTATCACCGGAGGGGCTTGTCCTTGAACTTTGGGAGTGGTCACATTTTTGCGCCGGGGATTCCCTTGGAAAATGAACGGTGTGCCCCCGTTAGCTGTGTCCGCTTCTATTTCGTCAACGGGCAACGTGGCGAAGACATTTTGTGTGTTGATTGGTTGTTGTTGTTGGACCAGTGGAGAAGCGCCCTTTAAAATATCCGCAAAAGTGCGTTTCGAGCGTTCCTTCAAAGAGCGCTTCTGTTTCTCCCAGCGACTCTTGTAATTTTCACAAACTGAGAGCTCGTGTGGGGATCCCCCGCAATATGGACATTTATGCTCAGTCGCACTGCAGGATTTCCCCTCATGTTGCTCTCCGCAAGTGGCACAGCGCTCCTTGTTGGCACAATAATCCGAAGTGTGACCAACTGACTTGCATTTGTTGCAAGTCATGGGCTTTGGCACGAAGAGTCGCACAGGTAGTCTCAATTTGTCCACCATAACGTAGTCAGGGAGGGCGGCACCAGCAAAGGTGACTCGAAACGAGTCGGACGGCGTAAATTTTGTTTGGTCCCCATCATGGGAAAGTTTCCCGAGTTGGCGACAGTCCAAGATTTTCACTTCCATTGAGGGGAGCTTCTTGAACTTGCCTTTTCCTTCTGCTTTTATTTGTTCGCTCGTCAGACCCGTTTCAGTTATCACCCCCTAAATTTCTACGTTATGGGAGGGTATAAATGTTCGATATTCGAGAGTGAAATGTTGATCAGCAACAATCTCGTTTGCGTGTTTCCGTTCATTCACGACAACTCGCAATTTGTTCGGTCTAACCCTGCGAATTTCAGATACAGAAGTGTATCTGGCCAGATCTTTCATGATCTGAATCACGTTAAGGTTTTTTCCTTTCGGTTTTGGCCGGAGGAAAACAACCCAAGGGCCAGTTCCAGGTGCATCTTCTGGATAAACTCTGACACGTGGAGCGGAGACAACAGAGGGGGAAGACGAGGACGAGGACGAGGACGAGGACGAGGACGAGGACGAGGATGAGGATGAGGACGAGGACGAGGATTGGGTTGGATCGGAAGCATCAGAAGGGGGAAGCGAAATCGATGATGGGAGAGGGGGAGTGGAAGTAACAGTGGGTTGAGAAGGGAGGCTTGCAATTTTCTTAGAGGGGGGCTTGGTAGGATGAGCGGATTCGTCCCCAGAAGAATTATCTTCCTTATGAGGGACTCGTTTATGTTTTTTCCCAGATCTTGTATGAGATTCATTATCGGAGATCTCCATATCTGGAGATCCTCCACTATTCTCCATTCAAAAAATGTCTGTCTTATTTCTAAATTATTATTGATTTTAACAATAATCGTCGTCAACAAAATTTTAACAAAAATGTCGTCAAACAATGAACAAATGAATTGAATAATAATATTAATAATAAATATGTGTACCTTAATATATAAGTTGTTCCAATAATGCGCTCTACTGCCCTAATCAGGGAGAGACAGAGGCTACGCGCTACGGAGACAACACAATAGCGCAAGAATACACAATAGCGCAGCCACGTGATGATGAATCCCGTTTGCGACAGTCACGCGATGGCGATCCCGTTATGCCGAATCAGTTCAACAGCCGCAATCCGGCTCGCTACAAGAGAGCTGCTTCCTTTGTTCCTTCGTTCCACTTCACAAATGGTCAGGTCGAAAGCGGACAGCAATGACCTTCACTCGTACACGGTTCACTCGTACCAATAGCACAATAGCAAAAGTGGCAACGCACAATACCGACACTGAACTTTACTCGTCAAGAGTTGGATAGCGAATGTGACGACAAACATATTAAAAGGGAATATTTACTATTAAAAAGACAATAAATAAGAAATATGTTTCCAAATATCTCGAGAATGGTTGCATTTAGAAGGAGATTTATAATGAGCTTTTTTGTTTTAAATCACATCAGGAATCATCATTTGTGGCTAAAAATGATTGTTAACATACAACAATTCGAAGTTTCGAAAATTCATAAAAATTCGATGTTCCACAAAGTTCGTCAAAAATAGTCTTACCATCTTGGACCCATTTTTTAAATTTTTCTGCATGACTTCTATTTTATATAGAAAAAAAATTGTATTTGTAAAGGGTGTGTCACATCAAATTGCATCACGGAAAAAACGCTGTAGAAATTTAATTTTTAGGAATTATATCTTCAGCTTTCGCTTATAATCAGATAAGAGTGTATAGATCACGTTGGCCACGCTTCACTGTCAATTTTTCGTAAATTTGGAAAAATGTCGTCGAACGAAAAAGAGCGTCGTGAATTGCTCCTGCGCACTCATTTCGAGAATCCGGAGTTGTCACATCGGGACATCGGTAAGATGCTGGGAATCGTCAGAGTACTAAAACGATACTTCGAGAACCTAACCACCGACCGGAAGGTGAAGAACGGCAAAAATGGGTGCTCCGTCAGTGAAAAAGATCACAAGCGCGTAGTTAAGCAGTTTAGACGTGATCCGAGAAGTTCGGTCCGGGATGTCGCCAATAAGCTGAATTTGTCAAGTTCATTCGTCCAGCGGACCAAGCAGCGGGAGGGCCTGCGTACACACAAGGTTCAGAAGGCTCCTAACCGCGACGAAAGGCAAAACATGGTGGGGAAGACACGAGCCCGGAAGCTGTACACCGAAATGCTGACGAAGCCGCATTGCCTGGTAATGGACGACGAAACCTACGTCAAAGCGGACTTTCGTCAGCTGCCGGGCCTGTTGTTCTTCTCCGCAGAAGACAAATTCAGCGTTCCGGAGGAGATTCACAAGCAGAAACTATCCAAGTTTGCCAAAAAGTACATAGTGTGGCAAGCGATCTGCTCTTGAGGAAAGCGGAGCGCCCCCTTCGTGATGACCGGCACGGTAAACGGGCAGGTTTACCTTAAGGAGTACCTACAGAAGCGCTTACTACCACTATTGAAGCAGCACGAGGGCCCGACCATCTTCTGGCCGGATCTCACTTCGTGCCACTATTCAAAGGACGTGTTGGAGTGGTACGAAGCCAACGGGGTCACCTTCGTGCCAAAGGAAATGAACCCGCCCAACGCGCCGGAGCTTCGCCCAATAGAGAAATATTGGGCGATTATGAAGCAGGCCCTCCGGAAGAACCCAAAATTTGTCAAATCGGAAGCGGACTTCAAGAGAAAATGGATTTCTGTTCAAAAAAAACTACAACCTGACGTTGTACAGAACCTTATGGACGGGGTAAAGAGGAAGGTGCGAGCATACGGGCTTGGGCTCGAAGTATGAATAAAAAGAAAATGCCAAAAGTTGTTTAATAGTTTTTATTTTACTGTCTAAAATTTTCAAAAGGATCGGTCTACTGGGCGTATTGCTACAGCGTTTTTTCCGTGATGCAATTTGATGTGACACACCATTTATTGTAATATACAATGTATTTTGGATATTGCAAATTAAAGTATTTTTTGTAAATAAAAAAAAGAGTACTAATTTTTTTTCTCAGTGTATATTTTTTTCATGTTTAGACATCAATACTCTATAACTCTTTCTAAGACACTATTTCGGTACGACTCATAGTTTTTGAGATATAAATTATCAAAGATTTCTCCTACTAAAATCGATACGCCCTTTTCAAAAGTTACGCTTGAGTCAAAAAAAATCCCAATTGCTGTGGAAAACTCATAATTCCCAATCGGAATACAAACGTTCATTCGAATCAAAAATACTCATGTTTTGTCATTTGTCGATTTCATTTGGAATTGCTCTTCCACATCCATGTTAAAATGTTTTTTTCAGTAAATTTTCTAACAATTAATGACGGATATTTTTTGGAGTTCCAGCTGAATATGAGTATAATGTGACATTCTGCAATGGATATTTGAAGAATCATGTCGAAGAAGATGGATGGAGGTGGTCTTTTTGTGTGTCCTTTTCACTCTCTCATCTTCATAGAATCAAACAAATTTTCATTATTTTCGCGATAACTTTCAAGGCTCATAGTGTCGGTGTATGTGATTTGAGGAAAAAAAGTACAATTAAACAACATTCAATTGAAAATACTGCTATTCTCGAGGACCATAAATGAAATCCATAAATGAAGGAAATAAGTCTCAATACAGTTGTCATCTATTAAAAAAAAATCAATTACAAGATTTCATCAACTGCTCATACTTAAACATTGTTTTACTTCTCCCATATACATTCCATGTTGAACGTATATAATAAAGACACCATTTTTTTTATCAATTCATGTAAACTGCATACCGTTTTGTCTCATATTCCGAACACTTAAGCCATCAGCATTGAACAGTGACTCATTACTCAAAATGGTACTTTTTCGCGAAATCAATTTAATTGTTGGATACAATAGAGCCCTTGACTGCAATAAAATAGATTTACAAATACATATTCATGGTAAAAAACTCGATATATCTCGTAAAAAGATCGATATATCAAAATCAAGCCAATTAGCTAGTCTTTTTTAGAAAAATGCTATACTCACAATATTTTGTATTTTGTTTTTGTAATTATTGATTGTACTCGCTTTTTATTGAAAAGATAACGATGCGATGTCAGGGATAACGATGAATGTCAGGGTTTTGATTATTCAATGATTTATAAGAGTACAGTAAATTTACATTTGAAAATAAAGCATTCGGAATTTGAATCATGCGTTGAAACTTGATTCATATTCCGAACACTACTTCGATACTAATTTTAATGAAGATTTCTGCATAAAATATAATTTTTTCGTCCATTTATTGTAGATTCTTACATTTTATAGCACTTAACGTGAAAACAGCAAACAAAATAGTTGAAACAACTACGACAACTGAATAATGAATTATGCTTGTTTTTTACGTTTTTTGCTAAAGCAAACATTTTATCTTTGGTTTTGACTGACACTTTTTTTGCAAATGTTTAATATTATACATTATAGCCTGTATCGATACCTGTAAATGATGTCAAAATCAAGCCTATATCCCAAAGAATGTCTGTGTTTTCATTATTCAATTATTTATAACCTAAAAGTTTAGTAAATTTACATTTAAAAATGAAGTGTTCGTAATTTGAGACTGTTCGGAATATGAGACAAAACGGTATGTACCTCATTGTCTAAAAATTTACCTGCCAACGATAGAACTTACTGCAGTATTTTCAAAATTACAGAAAAAACACTGTAAAAACCTGTTTTGGCACTTTTTTGAAATCGATGCAAAAAATTCAAATTTTTTTGTCAAAGCAATAATAAACTTTGAACAGAATTGACTGGAGCATTCAAAACTGGTTTGCGGTGCGACCATTATTTATTGAATTCTTAATCATCAAACAAGGAGGGGTAATGTTTCATTCAAACAGAAATATCTTTGTATTGAAAGGAAAGTTCTAGCAATCAAATGAAAGCTATTTGACAAAGTCAATGGATTTGCTATTGAGTTGGCTAACAGAAAATCGTGTTAGTCTACAAAAAGATTGGAAAATCAGAAAGAAATTTATTTGTTATTTCTTCCCGTCATTTTTGTCCACTACATCTACACACACCCAAAACTTGAAAGTTGAAGTTAAAATGCGTTGCGTCATACGTTGATTTTTTTACGAAGATACAGCATTTCAAATATCACCTAAATATTTCAACTTGCCCTATTTTTTTGTCAATTGTATATCCAATTCGATGGTATTTATCGGTTATGAGATTGTCGTTGTTGTTTCATCATTGTGGTTACCAACTTTTGTCACTGTTTGAATATTATAATGGGTTACATAATGATAGGATATAAATTTCTCAAACGATTCATTACAAAAAAAAATCTAGTATTGAAATACGAATGAACGAGTCAATGCAACATAGTAAAAACATACACTAGAAATTGCATATTTTGAAACGTACCACTCTCAACGTTTAGTGCTTAACTGTAGCTAAATTGAAGTGCGCTTCTGCTGCACTTCAGGAAGTGTTGCATTCTCGCTATCATCAACGTACCTTTCTGAACTAAATGCGCATAGTCTTGATTACTTGCACGTGAAAAGGTGTGCAAGTCAAAGTTCCCGGCACACTGGTCACGGCTCATTATGATTAACTGATTCTGGTCACACTGTTCAATGGTTTGTTCGATGCAATTTTAGCGCATTCTTGCTTACTGTGCATCGGTTTACAGCCAGTGCGCGAATCTGAAGTATATTAACTGATGTTGGTCCCAAGCAGGAGTCGTTTACCGTCTAGGGCTCCAAACCCTAGAAATGAGAAGCTGAGATAAAATGAGTGCAATATGTGTAAGAGTTCTAAAATGTAAAATATGCCACATCCTTGCGGTGTCAGACCGCCGCGTCGTGCATTTGAAAAATTATGAACGGGATCTGTAGGATTTCTTGCGAAATCACTACAAGGGTGCCGGAGCCGGTAGTGTTTTCCACCGTTGACTGGATGCCCTGGCGACATATGTGGGAAGCATTCTTAAGTTGCTTATACCCCCCACCCTCTCTCAATTAGGCCAGTCTTACTAAAACAACGTAATTGTATGCCTTTGAGTGAGAATTTTAACTTCGGAGGCAAAGTAATGCGGCAAGATAAATTCATTAGTGAGCTTGGCTAAGTGGCGATGAAAGCGTTCACAGTTCCGTGGAGAGAGGGGTTCATGGCAGAAAATTGGATTTTAAGAGCCTTAATGTGATTTTCATGCCCTTTGGGAGTACCTCATCGTAATTATCTCAACTTTCCGACAGATACGTACTCTCCATAAGGGACAAAGTAATCCTACTCAACTTTCGATCCTCATCACCGTGAGGAAATAATCCTAAAGCTGTTCCTCTTGAAGCCAATCAATGCCATAATTCATTAAACATTAATGTCCTCTCTGTGAACCATGGTGAGAGAAGACAGCAGCCAGCAAAATCTATCCTTTAATGACGAATTAATTAGAAGTCATTTTCCAAGGCCAAAGACAAGAGTTTTTTTAAATGTTATTTTGCTTTTTCAGACCTCAGTTTTCCGAGAGCAGCAAAAGTTTGATGCTTGTTTTAACGGCAATTTGTCGCAGTTTCCACAGTTTCAATATGCCCCTGGCACATGGCGGGAAGTAGCGAGTAAAAGCCTTTAGTGGTGGCCTAGAACAAAGCGAAAAGTTAGTCTATTGATCAGCAATGGGAAAAGCACTAGTGGCATAGTTCTTTTTCCCCCCTGTTGATGTTGTTTGGACGAGTGCTTCCGATTGTGCCTTTTGCCGCTCAAAAGTGGATATTTTCTATAGAGATAGAGAAATACATGAATAGAGATAGAGTGCGATGTGGGCGTAGAATTGTAGTTCCGGGAAAGCCAGTAAACGATGAAGTATTGTAGCGGAACTCGTTTAAAAAGTTTCCCATATAAAGTTTTGTATAGTGCCTGCCGAAGGACGAACCGATGAGCAAGGCTGCATGGAACCAGTAATTTTTAATTGCTGAGATGTTGAATAAATTATGATTTTGTATATCAGATCTATTTTCGGATCAGAGGACATTCGAGAATGTAATATTGTAATATGTAATATATAATATTATGCGTTATGGTAAGGTAACTGCTATTGGTTTTTTTTGTGAATAACTTTAACATAATATGATCGCCGTGTTTCAGTGGAAATGCAAAAATTTAATTCTAAGCTCGAGTGAATATTTTGATGGAAGTTGATTAAATCATTGGACCAGCATGATTAATATGTGTGATATGCGGAAAGTATTTCAATGATTGATTTGTGTCAAGAATTTTATTTATACACACGTTTATACACGAAACACGTTCATGAAGATAACATTGTATCTGTCAAGCGATTGCATAATAGATAGTTCGTTTACATATTTGGGTGATGGAATTTAGCGCCCTCCATGAGATTTCATGGAATGAGATTCCATTTCATTGAAATTCATTGCATGTTTTGTGGGAGTGAGGATATTAGTTTATCAAACTTCTTTGTAAATCTGTGTTTTCTGACATAAACCTTGACAATTTTCTGCAAAGGGCGATAGTTTGTTTTATAATCCTTTTATAAATTTATGTAACATGAAAATACCTAATTCTATTAAACTATATCCTTTCAATGACTTAGGAAATTTTATGAAAATTTTATGAAATTTTATAACCAAGACACTACCGTATTGCTGACGTAGGTCTACGAAATTATTTCATTCACTTAACTCATAACTCAGGATTTTTTTCATAATGAAATGAAATTTGAGAATTACCTGTTTAGTAGATTTTTTGGGCAATTTTGAAAAGGTCTGGTGTATTCAGTCTTTGTCGCATGTCGAAATATAAATAAAAGCAGAAATCAGATGGTTTGTCAAAGATATCAGGTCATATCAGTGCTTTTTTTTTTTGCTCTAGGAGAGGTGAACAGACACTTTGTTTAAGTTCAGCGATTAATTCGCATAGAAATTACTTATTGCTCTTGAACGGGTCTCTTTTGTGGCTTTGGCCCTGGCAAAATATACCACCCTAAAACCAAGCCTGATTATGTGAAGTGTTTCTTGCTAAGATTTTCTACACACGAGAAAATTTCAATTATGATGCTAGGTGAAAAGGCTCAGCTTATTTCATACATGTACCTACTATTTGAAAACAAATTTCGACTAGAACGACATAAATCCATCCCATTTAGCATGAAGTGTGCGAGTGAGACCACTTTAAACCTTCAATACAAAAATGTACGAATTTATTATGATAAGTGAACTATTTTCAATTTTTATAATAATAACCGTTTGTTATCTTGAACAAAGTTACCCCATAAAATATGTTCACCACCTCGAAAAAAACACTCATGCAAGATATCAGCTCAACTGAACTTAAGGGAGAGTGGCGCAAAGCGGTCATGTTTTGAGATTTTGAAAATCGAAAAATCACAAAAAAAATAATAAAATATTAAATCGGGGTTTCCAATAAAAAAAATGGTGCCAAGTGTCTTAAAATTGCATGAAACGTCAAGATCTACTGTCATCTCGAAATTTTTTTTGTGTAAAAAATCGACACTCTGGGACTTTTTTTCGGAATACGAGGCAAAACGTACGGTTTCGGGTGCCAATAAAAATAGTTATCTCGATTTTTCATTCGGAACTTGCTACGAAATGTTGATTTGCACGATAATGTACCCAATGCAAAATATTAGCTCAATCGGATTTCATTTATTAGTGTCGCAGACGTAAAAAATTGAGTTTTTTGAGAACGGAAAAATCACTGGGAATCAGGGTTTTCAAAACAAAAATTCTTGATGCCAAATGTCTTAAAATTGCACAAAACGTCGATATCTACTGTTATCTCGAAAAAAATTGTTTGTCAAAAATAATTTTTTTTTGCGCTCGATCGTTTCTGTATCTGAAAAGTCGATTTTTGACAAAAAAAATTGTCCCAGAGTGCCCATTTTTGACGTAACATTTTTTTCGAGATGACAGTTAATTTCGACGTTTCATGCCATTTTAAGACATTTGGCATAAATTTTTTTTGAAATCCCCAATTTTCAAAAACTTCGAACTTTGAACGCTTTGCGCCACTCTCCTCTAAGTCCGATTAAGCTGAAATTTTGCATAGGATGTTTTTTCGAGGTGGTGAACATGTTGTATGGGGTAACTTTTTAAAATTTTAGGGTCGATTTTTTCCATACATTCATTGGTACCCTACTGTGCGTGCCTTTTTTTTTTGCTATTATGTATTTTTATGCGTTATTTGTATTTATTTAAAGAACTAAAATATATAATTGAATAAAAAAAACTCTATAAAAATAAATATTATCATGCAGTTCAATAGTCATTTCATTCGGCCTCCTCAAAATAAAATTATTGTTTCTCGGCCTGTGAGTGTAGAAGGGTTAACTGGGGAGGTGAGGCTCGAGTATAGGAGGGTTAACTAAAGGAAAAATATAGGTCACACTAATAAATATTCAATGATGAATTATTCTTTAAAACACAAAATAATTATCGATTTATCAATAATTGCTAAGTAATATTTACCGTAAAGTCTTATCGAACAATATCGTTGATTATTTTAAGGAAATTGATAAGGAAATACGGAAAAATAGGATAAGGAAAAAGGAAAAATCATTTATGAATTAATAATTCGATAGAGTCTCATCGAATCGAGATCTTTCTCGTACGTTGGCGAATTGCATATTTTAAAACGTTGCCGAAATGTTTCTCAAAGCGAAACATAAGGAATGCAACAAGCAAAGCAAACAGCTCGAAAAATTATGCCGACAGCATTCACCCGGCTGTATTTATAATAGCAAAATAGAGCTTACGAGCAAAATTTACAAGAATTACATAATAGGACCCAATATATAATTTTCGAAATTTATAATTTCTTATTCATCACTAAAGACCAACCATGATATTTCTACCATATTTCTTGAAAGAAAACTGCTCAATTTATTCACATTACTTATCATTGTTATAAAATAAACATAACAACACTTCATTCAAACTCGCATTCGCGGTCTTCAAAGGCGAGGTTTTCTACGAAAATTTAGCTTTTATTGATTTTTGAAATCCAATGCCGGATGTTTCAAGCATTTTCAGTTGGTCATTTAACAAAAGATATGTCTGGTGAAAACATTGTTGGAATTGCTCCTAGTAATAATGCTTTGCTTTATCACAAGTTATGGTTGAACAACTGGATGTGTTAATATTAAATAACTAACAATCTGAAAGAAAATATTCCAACGGAAACTTTTATGAAGAAACTAGCTGACCCGGCAAACTTTGTCCCGCCCAAAATTTCTTTTTCGTTATCAATACCTTCAAACATTCACATTTTCTTACTATGAGAAAGTTCATGGGTCCAATCGCAGAACTGTTAATTGATTGATCTTTTAATCGACCCCGTTGAATTTATCTTCTACTATAAAATTCTTAGTATTTCTAACAAAACTCTTCATTATAATATCAGATTATTTTCAGACACAATTCTCGTTCAAGATTTTTTTTACCACTTGCAAATAACATGTTTCTCCGTTACATGAAATAAATGTTTTATACAGAAAATATGATGGAATAAAGACAGCCCTAAATCGGACAATTCCTTCCTCGAGTTCTGCTCTTATCAACACATCCAGCGATCCTTTTTTTTGGTATAGATAGAAGAAGATATAGGAGTGCGTTTCATCACATTAAAATCCATTTCCTGTTCCGAACAAAGAACAGTTTCGCTAGCGCAAACATCAAATGGACTAAAAGCACTTGTCGGTATGTAATTGTAGAACATATGGGAATTTAATTTTCCGAATTTTCCCTTTTTCCTTCAGAGTTTTCCGAAAATTTTCAATTGTCATGTTTGGATGGGTGTCATACCATCATAGAAACATTTCTCATACCCAAAAACCGTCACATCGCAAATTGTGCTTGATTAGTTCTCGAGATATGCAGACATTTGTGTTTTCATTTCAATGGCAGCCCCCCCCCCACTCTCAGAAAGGTGGGAGGAGTGTTGAACCACCTTAGAAATGTCTCTTGCCCACTAAAACCTCCACATGCCAAATTTGGTTCAGTTTGCGTGATTAATTCTCGAGTTATGCAGAAATTTGTGTTTCATTTTTATGGCAGCCCCACCTAAGAGAGGGGGAAGAGTATCTAATCAAATTTGGTTCCATTTGCTTGATTAATTCTCGAGTAATTCTAAAATTTGAGTTTTATTTGTATGGAAGCCCCCCCATTAGAGAGTGAGTGGAGAGAATAATCACCATAGAAACATTTATTGTACTCTAAAACCTTCACATACCAAATTTGGATTCATTTGCTTGGTTAATTCCCGAGTAATGTAGAAATTTGTGTTTCATTTGTATGGCAGCTCCCCCTTAGAGAGGGGAGGTAGCCACCATAGAAACATTTATTGCACCCTTAAACGTCCACATGCCGAATTTCATTTCATTTGCTCGATTAATTCTCGAGTAATGCAGAAACTTGTGTTTCATTTGTACGGCAGCTGAAATCAAAACAGATTGAAAAGTACAACATTTTTTCCGATGCGGGTAATATGGACATATAGTGAGGGTAATTTGGACAGGTTTGTAATATATGAAGCGTAGCGGTTCATCGATCGCGAGAAGATTTACTTTTCCGTATATACCTAATATTGCTTCTCTGTTAATTCACAAACCGAAATATAACCAACAGCGAATTGAATTTTGATATTAAACCATTTAGAGGGGTTTAATATCAAAATATCGCTTAATATCGAAACAACTAAAATTACATCCACACGTGGAATCATGTATTATTTTCGGTTTTTGTTCCCCTGTTACACTTTTGATTAGTATTGATTGACATAGGATGGCTGAAACATTGTAGAATAACATGTAGAAGGTGTTCTCATTAACAGACATTTGAAATTCAAAATGTAACTATATAAACCAACCACCTGTTCATTTTACCCCCACTGTCCGTATTACCCACGGTTCCCCTACATCATTTCAACCGAGCTCTTGCATTCTAGTCTACTTTGTTGTGTCAAATCGGTTCCAAAAAATGGTGTCGACAACGGTCCCGATGTCGTGCCATTTTGCAATGATTATGTCGACCTACAGTTCGTATTCGATTACCATTTACGAGCCAACACTGTGCCAATCTGGCACCGCGTCGACCGATTGGAAAACTGCTCGGCTCTGTTTATAGCATCATTTGTTCTCATAAAGATGAAATAAACATTAAAAAACACCGTCGATAGTAATTATTTAATTTATTTACAATGCAGATTACTAATACTGACAAAATGGCGTATATGCTGTAGAACTATCAGGTACGGCTAGAGTACAGCTTCATTTCAGATGACGCAATGTTATGCAACATTTCGCTGATGTGGACGAATAACATTTTAACTGAAATGTATATGCAGACATAAATACTTTGATTGCTATGAATTGTGCAATTCAGTATTACCTGAACAACCCTATCCAGCTAAATTCTGGGATGTTGATAGCAACACCGATTGATGTGTTCGTTAAATGTAAATACGGGTCCTATACCAGCTGCCGACGAAGGAGGTGCCAATTTGAGGATCGGTAACTGTTGCGATGGACCCTTGAATGCATGGTATCAGACGTTCTTCCACAACTGCGACATACTCTGAAATTAATTGATATAATGAACTATTGAAACAGTTGAAAAAATTGATGGCGATATAGTTGCCACTACCCGTTAACCCCAATAGCACTGTTTGCCGCTGTCTTGTAAATTCTTCTTATTGCACCTTTGGTTATGCAAAAATCAAAACAATATTTCTAGTGCAGCAAAAAAAAATTTTTTATATAGAGTTACAAATAAAAAAAACAAAATTTGAAGTTTTCATCCAATACACCATTTATTTTATATACAAATAATAATTAAAAACTCTGCGGAAACAACCCTTTTTTTTTGTAACGCGAAACATTAAAGTCAAACACATCGTAGTGACTGTTGAAGACACGGCATATATTTTATTGAAAAGACTGCATGATCTTACACAGTCGATCACAGATAATACGCTTACAGTGAAAAACTTATCAACTTGTTGTATTTACAACGAATTCAAAAAGAATTTTCTCTCGGCACTCCTAAATCGTGGTTTTGTTACATAAAAATGATTTCCAAATTAATATCGTACATTTTTAGCAACCCTAAAAAAATTGTAGTGTTACCAGATACCTTCAAAAGTTTTTGGATAAGTAAAATAATGAACTAATATTCTAAGTGCAGCGAAACAAACATTTTTCCTGGGTGGCAATATAATTGCCACGGGCTTATAAAGGGTTAAAATGAACCCATGAATAGATAGATTGATCTTCAATTGATTCGAATCACAAAGTTATGACGGTGACATGCCTATCAATCATCGCACATTGTTCTTTGTATCATAATTGAACACACAAATTGTTTGTGATTTCCCGCGAAAAACTGTAATTTGCAACCAATGGACATATCTATTAGACGCGTTCTGATTGAACAGCTTTTTGCTTTTTGAAAAACACTAATTGAATCTGGGTTCGAACGAATGAATATTTTATCTTCTGACACACAGCAATTAATTGGAATACAAAACTTGACGGGGAAAAAATCTATGCACACACAGCTGACAGTTGCGGGGATTGAAATTGCAATGGCATTCAAACACTCGCAAATAAATCATAATTTGTGGTGAAATAATTTCATGGGTTTTCAGTGCGCTGTTCATTGGTATCGGTTGAGACTTGCGTCAGTGTAAAGTTACCTTTGTGACATGATGGCCAATGCATCGAAATGGTTCCACAATAGTGAACTCATTAACGAATAATTACTTGAATAAATATTATCGCTATTCGACCCGGTGAGGGTGGATGCTTACCAGATAGCCTTCATTGGCACTTCTGTACGATGGCTCGTTCATTTTGTATTCCATTTTTCTTGGTCAGATCGTTTCGCAAAAACCACAATATATTGAATTAATAATGAACAAAAAGATGCTTGTGTCGTAGTGTAGATAGTGAGTGTACAAACAACAAAGAGTATGTATGCGTATTATTTTGAAGAAACTCTCGAGACAACATCTGTGAAACAAGTGTCAACGCTGTCATCAAACAAACTGAAGAAGGAATGTAATATTATGAACCAATAATTTACAAATGATTTCATTGAAGTTTGAACAAATTGTAAAATTGCTAGAGATACTATCTACTACGCAAAGTGTAGTTAATGTTATATTCAGTACGAAAGTAACTAAAATCCTGTGAACAGATCAAAATTTCTGGGCAAGCTTGTACATTTTCATCAATTGCTGACAGGTTTAAGACAAAACATTGATGAGACAAGTGGAGAAATTATAACTTAAGACGTACTTTTTTCACTATACACTTGACTCTCGATTACCTGCTCAGGTGCACAATCACCATCATAAAAATTTAGCCCATAAACCTCTTTAGGCTCTACAACGTTCCTAAATTGTACGTAACAGAAAATGATTATTGAGCTCAGATGAGCAATTTCATACGAGGAATAACTTTTCTCTTTTTATTCTTTCTAAGGTTTCAGAAGTTTTTACTATTATACTAGGTCAGGCTCTACCTGTGTGTCACTCAAGTAATAAACAATATGTAATGATACATTAAGAAAAGGACACGTAAACAAACTGTTTGACCACATTTGATTATTCGCCTAAACATTCATTCGTAAATACAACCCGCCTCTAACATGTCATGTCACTCAGGTAAACAAATCACTGATAGGTGCTGAACCGTATTTAATTCGAATTTATTCGGTCTTGAGTGGTCAGTGCTCAAACAAATTTTACGACGTGCAGACACTTGTCCTGGAGAATACATAGCGATAGGATTAGAAATGAATTCATCAAATCACCACTCGAGTCTCTTGATCTACTTCTATGGATTAGTCTTGGTCCTGGGCCAAATCGTTAAAGCTGTGGATATGTCTGTGCCGATATCGCCCTGTCCAAAAATATTCACTTATCGAAGGGACCTGAGAACAAACCGGTTGTTCGGTAGAATCGATATAAGAGACCTGCAAATGGGACAGACAGCCAAGCTCAATGTTGATCTGGTTCTTGGAACTCAGCTGCGATCGGTGAGTAGCTCGTAACTCCTCGTCACTCGAATGTATCAGTAAACCTTCCCTAATTTCAGGATTATATCATAAGCCACATGTCGATAGCTCTGGTGAAATCCCTGGAGGCTACCTTTAATGACATAGCCAGCGATTTACCGGCCCAGTACCGAGTGAACTTCCCGTTGCAAAGCGTCCTGCCAACTGTGCGATCGATTGCACTTAACGATCAAACCATTTGTTCGGGTCGCCATGCTACGGGACGCATCGTTCACCTGGAAAAAACTTTGTATCTACAGCCGCATACACCCCAGGCGATATTACAGGGCCGCAATGTCCGTCAATATCAACGTTCCGTGAATGAGATCCAGAATAGTGTCGTACCTACGGCTCTGAACATGCTTGCCCATACCCATGCCTCATTTCTTTCTCATTTTGACATAAGCAGTAAATGCGGAAAACCTTCCAGAACTTTTTTGACACGGCTCTCGGTGAACGGCGCGTTTGTAAACAGAGGTCAATTTCCCTGGGCGGTACCGCTGTTCGATCGCACTCAGTCTGGCAACCCGAGGTACATCTGCGGCAGCACGATCATCACCAAGAAGCACCTTATCACGGCCGCTCACTGTGTGTACGACGGTAACGATCCGATCGAACCGGAACGAATTCTGGCCGTCCCCGGAATGTTCAATATTGACAACTTCTTCGATGATAACGCAAAATTTGTTGACATCGATGCGATAGTACCCCACGAGGAGTACATTCATGGTGACAGGCTGAACGATGCGGACGTGGCGGTTCTCCGGATGACCCGTGAACTAGAGTACTCGGATTATATTATTCCGATCTGTTTGTGGCAGGGTGATAACGATCTGACGTGGGTCGTGGGCAAAGAAGGTTACGTCGCGGGTTGGGGAGCTTCCGGAGCGAGCAGCAGCTCGGTTACAACGTATCTCACCACAACCATTTTGGACAAACGAAGATGTAGCGTGAACGAGTCTCAACCGTATCAAGCCAGTGCAAGGATTCTTTGCGGCAAAGGACAGCAGCAAACGTCCTGCGTTGGAGATTCCGGAAGTGGACTGGTGATGCGAAGAGGTAGCCAGTACTACCTGCGGGGAGTAGCCTCCAGAGGTCAGTTCGATTACGATACGGTGAAATGTGACACGACAAGGTACGCTGTCTATATCGATGTGGCTTTCCTTCGATACTGGCTAAAACTTGCGACGAGACTGTGAATAATCGGATGAAGTAAATATAAAATAGTGTATGCATATGTACAGAAAAATTAATGAATAGTTGATGATTATTGTGTATCGAATTCCACGGTTCAGTGAATGTTAGTTTCTCTGAAATATGTCGAATTTTTTTGATTAGTTAAATTAGAAAAGTCCTCTGATGTAAATCGAGTTTTTATTTGCATTCGGTCACTTTATTTCTGGTGTTATGGTATTTATTGTTGTCCGAAATATTTATATGGAAAGTATACGTGATCGGTGGATTCAGTTCAATTTTCGCAATATAATCAAGTTTATATTAACCTTTATTACCATTAGCCGTTCACTAATCCTCGGGTAATTTCATAATTCTTTTCATGAGAAGGAATCATCTATCCCTGTTGTAACACCTCAATTACAACAGGGATTAACGATGAATGACGGGTTCCACTGTTCACAACTGGTTTTCTTTAAAACAATACAACTAATTCTAAATTAAACCCAGTTGCTGTTATTAGAAAAAAACATTTTCCCTGTAAAAGTGCCCATCTTCCGATGTATGAATGACCTTTTTTTATCGTATGTATGTAAATTTATTTCATAGAAAATTTTTGAGCATTTGAAAAAAAACGATTTTGAGAAAAATGAATTTCAATTTTTAAAATATTTTTTGTTTTTTTTCGTTTTTGTATTACTCCTAATTTCAACAATTTCCAACATTTTATTCTTTGATCAAAATTTTATAGGTTTCATAGTTTAAGAGTTAGAAATTTTTGTAAAAAATTAAAAAAAAATAATACGGCCATTTTCAAACGTAGTCAGTTAGCACCAGACGTAGCGATGAAATTTTGCGAGTCAGTCAAAACATCGATATTGCTAACGGACGATCGGTCAGCATAAATATCTTCCGTTCCCGAGAATGCGTACTCAGCGGAGATAGCCGTTTATAAACATCAACCACCCAGCGAGCGAGGTTTCATCATAGCATAAGCTCGGATTTGTATTTAGTCTCAAGTGAACTCGAAATAAAAGAGGAGCATAGCTCCTAAAAAATATTTTGTTCCATTTATTATGGCGGGTTTACATTAGGGAGATCTATAGCTATAGATGGATTTATTCACGTGAAAATAGGTGTAAACGGGTGAGAATAAATATTAGGCTGTCAAAAAAGTCCTGCGATATTTTTTTTTGAATTTTCATTTGTTCATAAAATTAGTTACAATCATCTGTTTTAAGTCAAATATGCGCCGTTTTGTTCGATGACTTGTTCCCAACGAGATGCCAACTTCATAATACCCCTGTTATAGAAGCTCGCTTCCTTATTGGCAAAAAACTCGGATAGCCAATTTTCACAGGCCTCTTTTGTGGCTAACTTCTGACTACCTAGCTCGTTCGCCATGGACAAAAACAGGTGGTAGTCACTTGGTGCAAGGTTCGGACTATACGGCGGATGCAAAAGAACCTCCTATCCGAGCTCCCGGAGCTTCTGGCGCGTCACCAAAGAAGTGTGTGGCCTGGCGTTGTCCTGATGGAAGACAATGCGGCCTCTGTTTATCAAAGATGGCCTCTGTTTATCAAAGATGGCCTCTTCTTCATGAGTGCTACCTTCAAGCGGTCCAGTTGTTGACAGTACAGGTCCGAATTGAGCGTTTGGCCATAGGGAAGCAGCTCATAATAGATTATTCCTTGACAATCCCACAAAACACACAGCAGAACCTTCCTGGCCGTTAATGAGGGCTTGGCCACCGTCTGAGCCGCTTCAGCGGGCTTCGACCACGACCGTTTGCACTTCACGTTGTCGTAAGTGACCCACTTTTCATCGCCAGTCACCATCCGCTTCAGAAACGGGTCGATTTTGTTGCGATTCAGCAGCGATTCATATGCGTCGATACGGTCAAAGATGTTTTTTGCGTCAACGTGTGTGGCACCCATACATCGAGCTTCTTTGTGAATCCAAGCTTCTCCAAATGGTTAATAACGGTTTGATGACTTATCCCCAGCTCTTGGCCGATGCTACGGCTGCTACTATGCCGGTCTTTCTCGGCTAATTCAGCGATTTTGTCGCAATTTTCGACGACAGGCCTTCCGGAGCGTGGCGCATCTTTGACGACCTCTACACCAGAACGAAAACGTTGAAACCATCGTTGTGCGGTGGAAATGGAAACTGTATCGGGTCCATAAACTGCACAAATTTTATTGGCAGCTTGAGATGCATTTTTGCCTTTGTCATAGTAGTACTGTAAAATATGTCGGATTTTCTCTTTATTTTGCTCCATATTTGCGACACTATAACTCACGAACGACTTAACCAAACAAAACACTGTCAAGGACTATATTATAGCGCGCAAAAATACAATATATTCATTATAGAAGTTCACGCTTAGACTAGTGATATATTCATGTGAAGAAATATGATGGGATTTATATAAATCGCATCAACCGTTCACACTAGCGTGAACTTCTATTACGAATATATTCATATTTTCGGCAAATTTATTCACCTGAACTGCATCCAACTTTAGTGATTTCTCACCAGTGATAATTTCACAAGCGTTTACATATGCTGTGTTTATTCAAGTTATATATACCTCGAATAATTGTCTCATATTTATTCTCATCCGTTTACACCTATTTTCACGTGAATAAATCCATCTATAGCTATGTATCTTCCTAATGTAAACCCGCCATTAGGAAAGACATTTGTAACTAGTCTAATTTTGTTGTTGTTGGAGATTTCAAGTATGCAAAGTTGCTTAAATGACCAATGTCTTTACACCCACCACGTTTCACTGCAATCTGAAATAGTGTTGCCAACTTCTAAGACGAGTTGGCGTGAAATTTGTCAACTGTCACATGGTTAGGGCTTGGTGTATTGACATGATTGAATCGGTGTTGCCCCGAGATGGAAAATGTGACGTCACAGATTTCGATTTAGTTATGTTACTGTTATAATCCATAAGAACATTATTGTTAATAAAGGTGAAACAAATTGGATAGAATGAACGAACTATATTTTTTCAAAAACTAATGCTAGCGTTCAAAATCACAAGGGCTCAACTGACAATTCAAGAGATACTGAAATTGGGGTGGTGTTGAAGTGTTCTAAACTTAATTGCAAGTCAATTTTATTTCTCGTCAATTGTAAAGTTTTTATGATTCTCAACGCTAAAATTATATATTTTTTTAACTTTTTGTTCTCATTAAATTCAAATTCATGTAATTTTTTCATGTAACATACACTTGAAAAAAAAATTTGATTGGCTCCGTATGATCTATATTGAGATGAAAAGTTTTCCTCTTGCGTTTAGGTTTTAAAATAATGAAGTGTTCAGCACCTTAATTGTGTTAACTTTTTTTTACAATTGCGGTCAATAGATAAACTTCCATCAAGTTCCTATAAAATCCAAGAATAATAGATATTAGAATACTTATTCTGATATAAGAAAAAATCAAAGAAAAAATAAAACATTTAAGTTTGTGAGACGCTCTGTTTTATTTTTCAAATGATGAATGTAATGCGAAAAATATTTTTTGCGAATATGTAATTAGTTTTTGTATATCCTTTTCAACGTTATTTGACATTATTTGACACATTCCATTTTGTACCATTTGAGTAACTGACTGGTATGCCTGATATGTAGGCTGACCAAATGGTTCCGGACTAAAAACGGGACACGTAAGCCAAACAACCCATTTTTTAAAAAGAATCTTATTGAGTGAATGAAACTGAGAATAAAACCAAATAATAAAACATTCTCATACAATCATTCCATGACAAATCGATATAGTTGTCTGCAAGTACACATTCCCAGCATGGCGAAGAGTCCGGCCCTAAACGAGTAGATACATCTCATCATCCATATTACGTAACGCAATAGGAGAGAGATAATCACAATCATCGCACAATCATCAATTACTTCTAATTCGCATTAGCAGCAGTGAGATTGATCAGAGAGAGAGAGAGATAAAAATCCTCGGCTTATCTCAACGAGAAAACATCGCAAAGTCCCAACCGATAGATCCTGGAGAACTCGTATCGAACGATAGAGTTGAATGGATTTAGCACCGCCAAATCGACCACACGGAACCCAGGACCCAGGCTCACCGAACATGTTTATTCCTTTGTTAATTATTCTTTGTTGTGAATAGTTTGCTAAATGTTCAATGTTAAAATATTAAATGTTAAATATAAAATAAATAGTTTGTGAATTTTTTAAAACTGTGTAACAATAATAAGCGTGTGAATCTGGAAAATCGTGGAAGAGTCCTGTTTCAATCCCCATCTATGTGAGGGAGACGCTACCAGAATATCGAAGGAGGGTCCCACAACTCCCCCACAATAGTGATTCTCTGATATCGTTGAAATTGGTGTTTTTGTTTTAATATCAAAGGGGCATTTGATTCAGTTTCCATGGAAATTCTCTCAGAGAAGCTTCATAATCGTGGACTTCTTCCAATTCTTCACCAATTCTTAACAATTTCCTGTACAATTTACTGTCAGAAAAGCACATGATTTTCTCTCATGGCAGCTCGAAATCTTCTCGTTACAGTTTTATGGTCCTACCACAAGGCTCCTGCCTAAGCCCCCTCTTGTACAGTTTTTACGTCAATGATATGGATGATTGTCTAACTAGAGACTGCACGCTGAGAATGAGATTTTGATTCTAAGTATACCTGGGGGAGACACATTGCGTATTTGAAACAGAAATGCCAGCAAAGAATCAATTTTCTCCAAACAATAACCGGAACATGGTGAGGTGCCCATCCAGGAGACCTCATTCAGTTGTACAAAACAACGATATTATCAGTGTTAGAATATGGCAGTTTTTGCTTCCGATCAGCTGCCAGGATTCATATTCTCAAGCTGGAGAGAATACAATATCGTTGCTTGCGTATAGCCATGGGGTGTTTGCATTCGACACATACGATGAGTCTCGAAGTTTTGGAAGGAGTACCCCCGCTTACTCTTCGGTTCACAGAATTATCCTACAGATTTCTCATCCGTTGCAAGATCATGAATCCATTGGTGATTGATAACTTCGAAAATCTACTCCAACTGACTCCTCAGTCAAGTTTTATGTCTTTATACCATGAGTACCTTACCCACGACGTGCACCCTTCACCAGGCATCTCCAACCAAGTTTGCTTCCCATACTTTTGCAATTCCTCTGTCATTTTTGATCTGTCCATGCGACAAAAAATCCATGGAATACCAGATCACCTACGCTCCGATTCTATTCCGCCGATATTTTCGGCAGAATATGGGAAAGTTAGATCTGATAAAATGTTCTTTACTGACGGTTCATTCATAAACGGGTCCACTGGCTTCGGCATCTTCAATGAAAATTCCAGTGCCTCTTTCAAACTCAAAGATCCTTGTTCCGTGTATGTCGCTGAACTGGGTGCGATATATTACGCATTAGAGATCATTGAAACATTGCCCATCGACCACTATTTTATTTTTTCAGACAGTCTCAGCTCAATAGAGGCAATCCGCTCAATGAAAGTTGATAAACGCTCATCTTATTTCCTAACAAGAATAAGACAACTATTGAGTGTTTTGGTCGAAATTAAGATTACCTTAGCATGGGTTCCCTCTCATTGCTCGATTCCGGGGAATGAGAAAGCGGACTCGCTAGCTAAGGTGGGCGCTTTAGAAGGCACACTTTTTGAAAGGCAAATTGCTTATAATGAATTTTTCCACATTCCTCGTCAGTATACGCTCGTAAGTTGGCAGCGCATGTGGAGTGGTGATGAGTTCGGTCGTTGGTTACACACGATTATCCCTAAGGTCTCGACGAGTGCATGGTTCAAGGGATTGAATGTAGGTCGTGATTTCATTCGCGTGATATCTCGGCTTATGTCCAATCACTACAACCTAAACGCGCATCTCTATCGCATTGGGCTCGCAGCAAACAATCTTTGTGATTGTGGCGATGGCTACCACGACATCGAGCATGTTGTCTGGTCGTGTATCCGGTTCCATGCTGCTCGCTCTCAGCTCTCTAGAGCACTGAGAGCACAAGGCAGACAATCGGATATCCCCGTCCGGGATATCTTAGGTAGCCGGGATCCTGATCTTCTGCTTCATCTATACCTGTTCCTCAGAAACGCCGAAGTCAACGTTTAATGATGTTTCCTTCGTTGTGCTCCCGTTTCATATCCCTCCTATCCGATCGATAAACTTTTACTTAGTCGCGGCAATACATACACACACTCTTTACAGACACACGGGCCAAAGGTTGTGCAGTCCACTGATCATTCAACAAGAGCCAAATGTTGTACCGCTCATGACAACTCTACACGAACTGATGATTGCGCCGGCCAGTGACCATTCTATCCTGGATTCCTCGAGTCGAGAAAGACGCACCACGCTAGATATGAGGTACAGACTAGGGGGGCGTTGCTGATTAATGGTCAGCTGCATCCCAATAGGAGGTATCCCGTGTCGGGCACACGTACAGAGCATCGAAGACTGCAACATACCAATTATGAGAACACTTGTAATACTAACCTCGAGTCAACTGCGAGTAATCGGTTACATATTACAAACATAGTCTAAGCAAACATTGTCAAAATATTGAACTCCCGGCCCCGTTAGGCTGACGCCACATGAGCCTTAATAAAATATATATTTTGGATAAAAAAAAAAAACTACAAATTTTAACGAAAATCTGAGAATCACCATATCGCTTTGGCCTGGAGTGGTTTTTTTTTGTAAATTCGTTTATTTTTACAGGCTCAGTTACATAAGTTTAAAGGAGCCGAAATCTTAAATATATTTTTAAAAATATATATATGAACAATTTTCTTAAATCTATGGTTAGTAATGTGGGTAACCGATTACTCGCGGTGGACTCGAGATTAAAAGGGTGACATATTTTTCTCAGGAAAAGGATGGGGTATAAGGACATTATTACAATGTTGATAATCACACACACTCAATTCTTAAATCTATTCATACATCTGTTGTGAATTTACATTTCATTCTCCTGTTTATAGCAAGCGGACCAATAACTCACAAAGGAAGAAATGGAGGGTATAAGGATATAAGGATAATCACACACGAACATCGATAGATTTAAGGAAAACATATATTTGGGACATGTAATCAAGGTCTAACCGAGCCAACACATCTCTCACCGGCACATTGGGCTGCCTTCCTCTAGCCCGAAGAGAGTTCTCTAAATTCGATCTGGCAACAAGATACACCTCACACGACCAAACAACGTGTTCGATGTCGTGGTAACCTCGGCCACGAACGCAGATATTGCTGCCGGCCAGATTGAAACGAAAGAGTAGCGCGTCTAACGAACAGTGATTGGACATGAGTCGGGAGAAGGTGCGAATAAAGTCCCGACTCAAGTCCAGACTTTTGAACCATGGTTTGAGGCTAACCTTAGGGATAATCGAGTGAAGCCACCGGCCCAATTCATCTTCGTTCCATTTGCGTTGCCAGTTAGCGATGGTATTTTTACGGACTAAAGAGTAAAATTCATTGAAGGCGATTTGACGCTGATAAATATCGCCTTCAATCGCACCTACCTTTGCTAATGAGTCAGCCCTCTCATTACCCGGAATTGAGCAATGAGAAGGGACCCACACAAAGGTAATGACATAACAGCGTCTGGATAAAGCACTCAAAATTTTTCGTATTCTCTCAAGGAAGTACGGCGAGTGCTTTTCCGGCCTCACTGAACGGATAGCTTCGACAGAGCTAAGACTATCCGTTACAATGTAATAGTGTTCAACAGGTCGTGAGGCGACGCTGTCCAGCGCCCAATGAATTGCTGCCAATTCAGCAATATACACTGAGCAAGGATTCTGAAGACTGTGTGAGGTGCTAAAAAATTCGTTGAACACTCCAAATCCTGTGGACTCATTTATAGTGGACCCATCAGTAAAGTACATATTATCACAATTGATACCCCTATATTTTTCATCGAAGATCGTTGGAGCGATCCTCGATCGTTGGTAATCTGAATATCCATGGATATCTTGCTTCATGGACAGATCAAAATGCACAGAGGAATTGATGTAGTCAGGGAAACAAACACGGTTGGGAATATACGAAGAAGGATCAACCTGCATGGAGATGAATTCATGATATGAACTCATGAATCCGGAGTGAAAATTTAGCTCGATCAGCCGCTCAAAATTTCCGATCACCAATAGGTTCATGACCTTACACCTTACACCTTACACCGGATGAAGAACCGAAGAGATAATAAATTGAAGCGATCTTTTAGTGGGAGTAGGCCTGCCAAAACCTCGAGACTCATGGTATGCGTTGAGGGCATACATCCCAGAGCAATACGGAGACAAAGATACTGAATTCGCTCGAGTTTAATTAAGTGTGTTTTGGCAGCTGATTGAAAACAGAAACTGCCATACTCCATCACTGAGAGAATAGTTGTTCTATACAACATTATAAGATCTTCGGGATGGGCTCCCCACCAGGTGCCGGTAATTGTACGGAGAAAATTTATTCTTTGTTGGCATTTTTTACTCAGATACCTAATATGGGCCCCCCAAGTACATTTGGAGTCGAACCAGACCCCAAGATACTTGAATGACACAGCATGAGTGATCGGTTTACCCAAAAGTTGAAGCTTTGGTTTTGCTGGTCTATGCTTCCTAGAAAAAACCACCATCTCTGTTTTCTCCGTGGAGAATTCGATCCCTAGCCCAATGGCCCAGGTTGAAAAATTGTTCAAAGTATCTTGTAGGTCGGATTCTGTTGATCCTACGACAGAGACCACTCCATCATCTGCAAGTTGTCTTAGGCTGCAATTTTGTGTAAGGCAATTGTCGATGTCGCTTACATAGAAGTTGTACAAAAGGGGGCTTAAACATGAGCCCTGGGGGAGGCCCATGTAAGAGACCCGACTTACTGCCGAATCTCCGTGAGAAAAGTTCAAATGCTTCTCACAAAGCAAGTTATATAACATATTATTCAATAGAGGCGGCAGACCCCGAGAGTGTAATTTGTCTGTCAAAACCTCTATTGAAACAGAGTCAAAGGCCCCCTTTATGTCTAAGAATACTGAAGCCATTTGTTTTTTTCCGGCGTAAGCCATTTGAATTTCTGAAGAAAGCAACGCAAGACAATCATTCGTCCCCTTGCCCCTGCGGAACCCATATTGTGTATCTGAGAGTAGGCCATTCGTTTCAACCCATCGATCAAGGCGAAACAAGATCATTTTCTCCAACAATTTCCGTATACAAGACAGCATTGCTATTGGGCGGTACGAATTGAAGTCGGACGCGGGTTTTCCGGGTTATTGAATAGCTATAACTCGTACTTGTCTCCAATCATCTGGAACAATATTATGCTCCAGAAACCGATTGAATAAATTCAACAAGCGATGTTTCGCCACATCAGGGAGGTTTTTCAGCAAGTTGAACTTAATTCTATCCGATCCCGGAGCAGAATTGTTACATGAAAGGAGAGCAAGAGAGAATTCTACCTATCTTGTGGTATATCTCGAACAACTTTTTGCACAGGAGCAGAATCAGGACAAACCTTCCGTGCAAAATTAAAAATCCATCGATGTGAATATTCCTCGCTTTCATTTGTTGAAGAGCGATTTCTCATGTTTCGAGCCACTTTCCATAATTTTTTCATTGACGTTTCTCGTGACAAACCTTCCACGAAATTTCGCCAATAAACACGTTTTTTCCCTTTGATCAAGTTTTTAAATTGATTTTCAAGGTCCAAACACGATTGAAAATTTTCAATGGTTCCACGTTTCCGAAAAGCTTTGAATGCGTTCGATTTATCCTGATAAAGCTTGGAACATTGGCTATCCCACCATGGATTGGGAGGCCTTTGACGAATAGTGGAGCCTGGGATGGGTTTCGTTTGAGCGCGAACCGCGCTGTCATAGATCAAACGAGAAAGGAAGTTATACTCCTCCAATGGAGGTAAACCATCTCTGGAATTGATGGCTAGAGCAATCACGTCCGCATATTTTTTCCAGTCAATGTGTCTTGTGAGGTCATATGCCATGTTTATAGATTCAGAAGAATTCGACCCAATGGTGATGGAAATTTTGATTGGCAAGTGATCACTACCGTTGGGGTCCTGGATTACATTCCACTTGCAATCTAACGATAGTGAATTCGAGCAAAGCGAGACTTGGTTTAACAGGAGGTTTAGGTACACGTGTTGTTTCCCCAGTGTTCAAAAGTGTCATATTGAAGCTGTTACAAAGATCATATATCAACAATGAACGATTGTCGTCGTACTGTTCCCCCCAGGCAGTTCCGTGAGAGTTGAAGTCTCCCAAGATCAATCGTGGATCAGGAAGGAGTGAACACATGTCATTAAGTTGTTTGCGGCTAACCGCAGCTCTCGGAGGCCAATACAAGCTGACAATACAGAGGTCTTTGCCTTTAATGTTTGCATGACAAGCAACAGCTTCGATCCCTCCAATAGGTGGAAGGTCAATTCGAAAAAATGAGTGGCACTTATTGATCCCCAATAGCACCCCTCCGTATCTGTCATCACGGTCCAAGCATATAATATTAAAATCGTGGAAAGAGAGATCATCTCGCGAAGAAAGCCAAGTTTCGGACAGAGCAAAAACATCACAATTGAACTTATGAATTAAAAATTTGAATATATCCAATTTAGGGATAAGACTACGACAATTCCACTGTAAAACAGTGATATCTCCGACCTCTCTATTTGAATTAGACATCAAAAGAGATAATCATTGCAAGGAGGGGCCATGTTTGCATCAATTGTTGCAAAATTGTCTTTAATACTGGAAGCATTGCGGTGACAATGGTTCTGATAGAGTCGGAAACATTAAAGCATGTGAAGATTTGAGCAAGGTCAGTCAACTTTATAAATCCCGATTGGGAAGTTGAACTTGACGGTAAAATAGGGACAGTTGGGGTTTTTGTCCCTTCGAGTGCTGGGTCGTTCGAAGGTGAATTATTCCCACGGAAGCCAGGAGGAACCTGATTTTGCTTGTCCGCTGCACTCGATTTTTTAGGCATGCTAACAGAGGGTATAACCGGAGGGGCTTGTTCTTGAACTTTGGGAGTGGTCACATTTTTGCGCCGGGGATTCCCTTGGAAGATGTACGGTGTGCCCTCGTTAGCTGTATCCGCTTCCATTTCGTCAACTGGCAGCGAAGCGAAGACATTGTTTGCGGTTAAAGGTTGTTGCTGTTGGGCAACAACCTTTAACAATGGAGAAGCGCCCTTTAAAATTTCCGCAAAAGTGCGCTTCGAGCGTTCCTTTAATGAGCGCTTCTGCTTCTCCCAGCGACTCTTGTAAGTTTCACAAGCCGAGAGCACGTGCGGAGTTCCTCCGCAATATGGACACTTTTACTCAATCGCACTGCAGGATTTTTCCACATGTTGCTCTCCGCAAGTGGCACAGCGCTCCTTGTTGGCGCAGTAAGCTGCTGTGTGACCAACTGACTTGCATTTCAGGCAAGTCATGGGCTTTGGCACGAAGAGTCGCAGCGGTAGCCTTAATTTGTCCACCATAACGTAGTCAGGGAGGGCGGAGCCAGCAAAAGTGACTCTAAACGAGTCGGACGGCGTAAATTTCGATTCTTTCCCTTCCTGAGAGACTTTGCTGAGTTGTCGGCATTCTAAGATTTTAACCTTAATCAAAGGCAGCTTTTTAAATCTGCCATCTCCTTCCATAATTGATTTGCACGTCAGACCCGTTTCGGTTATCACCCCCGAGATTTATACGTCATGGGAAGGCACGTAGACACGATATTCCAGGGTAAACCTCTGGTCGACGACAATACCGTTTGCGTCTTTCCGATCAGCCACGACAACACGCAGTTTGGTCGGTCTAACCTTCGTAATTTCTGTCACGGAGGAGTATCTTGCCAGATCTTTCATGATCTGAATAACATTAAGTGCTTTTCCGTTTGGCTTAGGCCTGAAGAAAACAACCCACGGACCAGTTCCAGGTGCATCTTCAGGATAGACCTTGACACGTGGAGAGAAGACAACAGGAGGAGAAGGAGATGACGAGGATTGAAGGGGATCGGGGACAACAGGATGGGGAGGCGAAATCTGAGCTGGGGTAGGAGCGAGGGGGGTTGGAGAGGAGATATTTGCAGGTTTTTTAGAGGGGAGCTTGCTAGAGTTAGCAGACTCGTCCCCGGACGAAACATCCTCTGATGTAGGAACGCGTTTAAGTGTCTTCGCTGTTCCTTTATTAATTTTTTCAACCAGAGGGGAGTCATCATCAGAGATCTCCATATCTGGAGATCCTCCCCCTCCTTCTGCCATTCTGTAATCGGTACTTATAATCTAATATTTTGTTTTAATTATAATAATAATTAAAAAATAAAAAAAAATAAAAAAAAAATAAATCTTATATCTTATTTATTTCTATTCACCACAATGCACCCCAGTGCTGATGAACTGGCAACCGCTGCTTGCTTCTCAATCGGAGCGCTTGAGCGCTCGGCACTATCACACACCACTAAGAAGTGATGCTCTCCTTCACACTGCTGTAAGTGAGCAGCAAATCGCGCTGGTATTGTGTGCGTGCAACTGACCACCGATGTCCGACTTCGATTGCGATGGCGACAAATCGGCGAAAACTGAAAGCCGGCTGGCCTTGCCAGGCTTTGATGATTCTGCTTTTCTCACTAATTCCGAGTTCACACTGCGTTTTACGATATCTCGAACAGTTCGAAAACGCGCGAAAAAAGCACACCCGGGCGATAAAATAAAAAAATAACAGCCAACGGTAACCGAAAACAATGCTTTAACGGAGACGCTCACAGCACATGACCGGTTACTCGAAGCTTATGCCGAAGAATGCCTGGAGTGGTTGTAAACGATAAAAACAGCGCGTCTAGCGAACAGTGATTGGATATGAGTCGGGAGAAGTTGCGAATGAAGTCCCAAATGAAGTACAGACTTCTGAACCATGGCTTGAGGCTTTTTGGGGACAGTGTTGCCGCCACATTTTAATTTGTATCAGAAGGGATAAAAATCCATTTCATCTGTACTTTTTCTTCGAAAAATCCGTACCATTGGAATTTTTCATTGTAGAGAAAAATCATGCAATAGTCCTTACGTATTAACGCCGCCGACAATTTTTATTATGAATTTATTTTTCTACTAGCTGACCCGGCAAACTTCGTCCCGCCCAAAATTTATGTTTTGTTATCAATACCTTCAGACATTCACGTTTTCTTACTATGAGCAAGTTTATGGGTCCAATCGCAGAACTGTTCGTTAATTGATTTTATAATTGACCCCGTTGAATTTCTATGGTAGACCTCCCCCTTCCCCTCTTCAGAAAGGTAGGAGGAGTTGAACCACCTTAGAAATATTTCTTGCTCCCTAAAACCTCCACATGCCAAATGTGGTTCAGTTTGCTTGATTAGTTCTTGAATTATGCAGAACTGTATGCTTCATTTGTATGGCAGTAAACCAAAGCCCCCCCCCACCCGGCGAACGATTTAATTTCCAACAACAGGGCCCATCCACGAGCACATTGAGTCGTTTCGATACTCTGCTGAGTGTGTGTATCTTACTAACGACTGTAGCAGTCCCGCATCATCACGCGCCTGAAGCATGTATCCATTTCACATCGATAGACCACGAGTGAGGTTCGATGCTGTACGTTCTGGCACAGCCCAATCGCCACGAGTGTGGTTCGACGTTATACGTGAAGGGGTTGAAAACGGTACGTTTGGTCAGCCTACTGATATGTGAACTTCCTATCATCCTGGTTACTAATACAATAAAAGTTTGAAACAACCAAAACCCGTGAATCTTCCCACCTTCAATACTCCATCTCGTTGTTGCCCGATATATGACCATCAACACCATCTAGTGACAAATAACCGCGGATAAATTTTAAATATCTCAATTATTTCGCAAAATTTGTAAGAACAGTGTATCCCTCTCTCGCTTCCCTTTCTTTCTTGCATAATGTGAGCCAAAATGAACGCGCAGTGTTGTAGGTTTCAAATAACTATCGAGCAATAATCTATATCACGGAAATGTAAGTCGTGCATGTTCAGTTTTCTCCAGCTGTCTTACCCTTGCATGTAGAAAAATAATAAAAAAAAGTAAAAAAAAACCTTTTTAAGTTAAGCGGTTTAATGTACTGAAAACTAGAAAATAATTAGGCAAGTAGCAGTCAGAATTGCCCTAGATTAATGAAGCCCTTTCTTCATTAATCTAGGGCAATTTTTTTATTAATTCGTTTATTTTTACAGGCTCAATTACATAAGTTTAAAGGAGCCGAATTCTTAAATATATTTTTAAAAACTATATATATAACCAATTTTCTTAAATCTGTGGTTAGTAATGTGAGAAACCGATTACTCGCGGTGGGCTCGAGATTAGAAGGGTGACATATTTTCTCAGGAAAAGGTTAGGATATGAGACACACACACACACACACACACTCAATACTTAAATCTATATCTATTGTTAATTTACATTTCAACTTCAACTTTTTCTTCTGTTTATAGCAAGGGGTAAATGGTCCCCTCACAAAGGAAGAAAAGGAGGGTATTAGGATATAAGGATAATCACACACGAACATCGATAGCTTTAAGGAAAACATATATTTGGGACATGTAATCAAGTTCTAACCGAGCCAACATATCTCTCACCGGCACATTGGGCTGCCTTCCTCTAGCCCGGAGGGAGTTTTCTAAATTCGATCTGGCGACAAGATACACCTCACACGACCAAACAACGCGTTCGATGTCGTGGTGACCTTGGCCACAAACGCAAATATTGCTGCCGGCCAGATTGAAACGAAAGAGTAGCGCGTCTAACGAACAGTGATTGGACATGAGTCGGGAGAAGGTGCGAATAAAGTCCCGACTCAAGTCCAGACTTTTGAACCATGATTTGAGGCTAACCTTAGGGATAATCGAGTGGAGCCACCGGCCCAATTCATCTTCGTTCCATTTGCATTGCCAGTTAACCATGGTATTTTTGCGGACTAAAGAATAAAATTCATTGAAGGCGATGACGCTGATAAATGTCGCCTTCAATCGCACCCACCTTTGCTAATGAGTCAGCCCTCTCATTACCTGGAATTGTGCAATGTGAAGGGACCGAGACAAAGGTAATGACATAACAGTCTGGATAAAGCACTCAAAATTTCTCGTATTCTCTCAAGGAAGTACGGCGAGTGCTTTTCCGGCCTACTGAACGGATAGCTTCGACAGAGCTAAGACTATCCGTTACAATGTAATAGTGTTCAACAGGTCGTGAGGCGACGCTGTCCAGCGCCCAGTATATCGCTGCCAATTCAGCAATATATACTGAGCAAGGATACTGAAGACTGTGTGAGGTGCTAAAAAATACGTTGAACACTCCAAATCCTGTGGACTCATTCATAGAGGACCCATCAGTAAAGTACATATTATCACAATTGATATACATACTTTGCATTGAAGATCGTAGGAACGATCACCGATCGAAGATAATCTGGAATTTCATGGATTTTCTCCTTCATGAACAGATCAAAATGTACAGAGGAATTGATGTAGTTAGGAAAACAAACACGGTTGGGAATATACGAAGAAGGATCAACCTGCATGGAGATGAATTCATGATATGAACTCATGAATCCAGAGTGAAAATTTAGCTCGATCAGTTGCTCAAAATTTCCGATCGCCAATGGGTTCATAACCTTACACTGGATGAGGAACCGAAGAGGTAATAAATTGAAGCGATCTTTTAGTGGGAGTACGCCTGCCAAAACCTCGAGACTCATGGTATGCGTTGAGGGCATACATCCCAGAGCAATACGGAGACAAAGATACTGAATTCGCTCGAGTTTAATGAGATGTGTTTTGGCAGCTGATTGAAAACAGAAACTGCCATACTCCATCACTGAGAGAATAGTTGTTCGATACAACATTATAAGATCTTCCGGATGGGCTCCCCACCAGGTGCCGGTAATTGTACGGAGAAAGTTTATTCTTTGTTGACATTTTTTACTCAGATACCTAATATGGGCCCCCCAAGTACATTTGGAGTCGAACCAGACCCCAAGATACTTGAATGACATAGCATGAGTGATCGGTTTACCCAAAAGTTGAAGCTGTGGTTTTGCTGGTCTATGCTTCCTAGAAAAAACCACCATCTCTGTTTTCTCCGTGGAGAATTCGATCCCTAGCCCAATGGCCCAGGTTGAAAAATTGTTCAAAGTATCTTGTAAGGGTCCTTGCAGGTTGGATTCGTTTGATCCTACGACAGACACCGCTCCATCATCTGCAAGTTGTCTTAGGCTGCAATTTTGTGTAAGGCAATTGTCGATGTCGCTTACATAGAAGTTGTACAAAAGGGGGCTTAAACATGAGCCCTGGGGGACTCCCATGTAGGAGATCCGACTTACTGTCGAATCCCCATGAGAAAAATTCAAATGTTTCTCACAAAGCAAGTTATATAACATATTATTCAATAGAGGCGGTAGACCCCGAGAGTGTAATTTGTCTGACAAAACCTCTATTGAAACTGAATCAAAGGCCCCCTTTATGTCCAAGAATACTGAAGCCATTTGTTTTTTTTCGGCGTAAGCCATTTGAATTTCTGAAGAAAGCAACGCAAGACAATCATTCGTCCCCTTGCCCCTGCGGAACCCATATTGTGTATCTGAGAGTAGGCCATTCGTTTCAACCCATCGATCAAGGCGAAACAAGATCATTTTCTCCAACAATTTCCGTATACAAGACAGCATTGCTATTGGGCGGTACGAATTGAAGTCGGACGCGGGTTTTCCGGGTTTTTGAATAGCTATAACTCGTACTTGTCTCCAATCATCTGGAACAATATTATGTTCCAGAAACCGATTGAATAAATTCAACAAGCGATGTTTCGCCACATCGGGAAGGTTTTTCAACAAGTTGAACTTAATTCGATCCGATCCTGGAGCAGAATTGTTACATGAAAGGAGAGCAAGACAGAATTCTACCATCGAAAACTCGGAATCAAGATCGCACCTATCTTGTGGTATATCTCGAACAATTTTTTGCACAGGAGCGGAATCAGGACAAACCTTTCGTGCAAAATTAAAAATCCATTGATGTGAATATTCTTCGCTTTCATTCGTTGAAGAGCGATTTCTCATGTTTCGAGCCACTTTCCATAATTTTTTCATTGACGTTTCTCGTGACAAACCTCCCACGAAATTTCGCCAATAAGCACGTTTTTTTCCCTTTGATCAAATTTTTGAACTGATTCTCAAGGGCTAAATACGTTTGAAAATTTTCAGGGGTTCCACGTTTCCGAAAAGCTTTAAATGCATTCGATTTTTCTACATAAAGCTTGGAAAATTGACTATCCCACCATAGATTGGGAGGCCTTCGGCGAATAGTGGAACCTGGGATGGGTTTCGTTTGAGCGCGAACTGCGCTGTCATAGATCAAACGAGAAAGAAAGATATACTCCTCCAATGGAGGTAAGCCATCTCTGGAATTGATGGCTAGAGCAATCGCGTCCGCATATTTTTTCCAGTCATTGTGTCTTGTGAGGTCATATGCCATGTTTATAGATTCAGAAGAATACGACTCAATGGTGATGGAAATTTTTATTGGCAAGTGATCACTACCGTTGGGGTCCTGGATTACATTCCACTTGCAATCTAACGATAGTGAATTCGAGCAAAGTGAGAGGTCAAGAGCACTTGGCTTAGCAGGAGGTTTAGGTACACGTGTTGTTTCCCCAGTATTAAAAACGGTCATATAGAAGCTGTTACAAAGGTCATATATCAACAATGAACGATTGTCGTCGTACTGTTCCCCCCAGGCAGTTCCGTGAGAGTTGAAGTCTCGCAAGATCAATCGTGGCTCAGGAAGGAGTGAGCTCATGACAACAAGTTGCTTGCGGCTAACCGAAGCTCTCAGAGGCCAATACAAGCTGACAATACAGAGGTCTTTGCCTCTGATGTTTGCATGACAAGCAACAGCTTCAATCCCTCCAATAGGTGGTCAATTCGAAAAAATGAGTGACACTTATTAATCCCCAATAGCACCCCTCCGTATCTGTCATCACGGTCCAAGCGTAGAATATTAAAATCGTGGAAAAAGAGATCATCTCGCGAAGAAAGCCAAGTTTTGGACAGAGCAAAAACATCACAATTGAACTTATGAATTAAAAATTTGAATGTATCCAATTTAAGGATAAGACTACGACAATTCCACTGTAAAACAGTGATATCTCCGACCTCTCTATTTGAATTAGACATCAAGAGAGATAATCATTGCAAGGAGGGGCCATGTTTGCATCAATTGTTGCAAAATTGTCTTTAATACTGGAAACATTGAGATGACAATGGTTCTGATGGAGTCGGAAACATTAAAACACGTGAATATTTGATCCACAAGGTCAGTCAACTTTATAAATCCCGATTGGGAAGTTGAACTGGACGGAAAAACAGGGACAGTTGGGGTTTTTCATGTCCCTTCGAGTGCTGGGTCGTTCGAAGATGAACTATTCCCACGGAAGCCAGGAGGAACCTGATTTTGCTTGTCCGCTGCACTCGATTTTTTAGGCAAACTAACAGGGAGTATCACCGGGGGGACTTGTTCTTGAATTTTGGGAGTGGTCACATTTTTGTGCCGGGGATTCCCTTTGAATATAAACGGTGTGCCCCCGCTAGCTGTGTCCGCTTCCATTTCATCAACTGGCAACGTAGAGAAAACATTGTGTGTGGAGATTGCTTGTTGTTGTTGCTGGGCCAGTGGAGAAGCACCCTTTAAAATTTCCGCAAATGTGCGTTTCGAGCGTTCGCATAGGCAGCCTCAATTTATCCACCATAACGTAGTCAGGGAGAGCGGAACCAGCAAAAGTTACTCGAAACGAGTCGGACGGTGTGAATTTAGTTTCTCCCCCTTCTTGGGAGACTTTCCCTAATTGGCGGCAGTCCATGATTTTAACACTCACCAATGGGAGTCTTTTAAATTTTCCAAATCCTTTTTTTAACACTTTACACGTCAGACCCGTTTCAGTTACCACACCCGAGATTTCTACGTCATAGGACGGCACGTAGACACGATACTCTAGGGTGAACCTCTGGTTGATCACAATACCGTTTGCATGTTTCCGATCACTCACGATAACACGCAGTTTGTTCGGTCTAACTTTTAAAACTTCGATCACGGAGGAGAAGTATCTTGTCAGATCTTTCGTGATCTGAATAACATTCAGCGCTTTTCCGTTTGGTTTGGGCCGGAAGAAAACAACCCAGGAATCAGTTCCAGGTGCATTTTCTGGATATACCTTGACATGGGGAGAGGATACAACAGAAGAGGAAGACGAGGACGAGGTTTGAACTGGCTCGGAAATATCAGAAGAAGGAAGTGAAATCGATGGTGGGAGAGGAGAAGTGGGAGTTTTGGGGAGTTCAGGGAGGAGGGAGGAGGCAATTTTTTTCGAGGGGGCTTGGTAGGATGAGCAGATTTGTCCCCAGACGAACTACATTCTGTAGGAGGGACTCGTTTATGTTTTTTTCCATTTACTTTTTTTGAATTGGTTTCAGAGTCGGAGGTCTCCATTTCTGGAGATCCCTCATCATTCTCCATTATATTAAATGTTCTAACTTATTTTATAATCTTATATCTATATTTATTTTGTATGTACCTCGTTGCACCAAATCGAACGGCAGACCGCGTTGATACAGACGAGATGGTGTATCGGCCAATAATGCGATGAATCGGTATTCCTCGGTGATAATACGGCAATGTAAGAAAAACAATGCCGATAATCCGACACCTGCAAAAGGTCACAGCGTCCGCTGTAGCAGCCTTTGTTCTCTGCTGATTGTGGCACTGGTATTCCGCTTCTCCACAGCACGGATCACACGCGACACTCACAAACCCGCTTGGGTGAAAACAAAAGCACTCCACCAGTCACGAAGCCAATAACGGTATTGTTGTAACAGTACAACAGACGCAAACAACTCTACGTCTGGATGCCTCGGCAGCTGGTTAACCAATGAATCTAGGGCAATGATGAGTTTAAAATAAAATCGTGGGCATATGAGGAAACAACTAACTATGGATAATGGGAATCCGATGTGTCCCACGATTTTATTTTAATCTCATCATTGCCCTAGATTAATGAAGGAAGGGATATGATAACTACTAGCTGCTACTTGCCAGATTATTTTCTAGTTTTTAGTACATTAAACCGTTTTACTTAAAGATTTTTAATTTTTTTTTTATTTTCTAGTTTTTAGTACACTATCTGTATGATTAGTATACTTCTCTAGAATAAAACCATTAAACCTTTTTTACCTAATTTTCTTCGAAATATTTTAATGATGTACTGTATTCTGTTGGTCAGATCATTTTATTCGATACCGATATTGAGGGGATTACAAAAAAATACATACACCTTTTTGAATTTATGTTGTTCAAAATGTAGTATGTAATTACCAAGTGAAGCCATTCAGCCATTTTTTATTGGTGGCCAAATTGGATTTTTCAAGATAATGGAATACACAGTTATATAATGACAGCAGAGATAAAGGTTTGTTCCAAATTTCAGATCAATAATTGATAATACCCATATTGATGGGGTTTTGAGAAAATATGTAATCCGCCATTTTGTAGCGGCCGCCGTCTTGGATTTTTAAAATCATGAAATACGCAATTTCATAATTACTGCAGAGATAAAGGTGTGTTCCAAATTTCAGTGCAATCGGTCAACAGGAAGGGGTTCAAATTTCTATTAATGTGTTAAAGCGCTACAGACAAACATGTTACAAACATTCAAACATACAAACATACGAACATACAAAATATACCCCACGAGAGCTCTGTGACGGAGTGCGCGTTATGTTGGAGGGCACTGCCTTATCGGCGCTCCGTTGGGAAGAGGAATCCTGCGAGGATGGCTGTGAAGGGACACGCGTCAAGTTGGAGGGCAATTCCTAATCGGTTCACGTTTGACGAGTAAATGGATGCCTGCGAAATGTACATAAGCGCAGTGGAAAGAAAAAAACGAATGGAGAAAAAAATATTGAGAAAAAGGGAAGGATCAACGCTAGTCAGCGTTGAAAACTCGAGAAGTGCATGAGCTCAGCCGCCCCCTGAATTAGTCGCCTAGATGTGGTTCCAGGGGGAACGAGGAAACGGGTAGAGAGCTTGGTTTTTGAGGGTGAGATCCCCACTCGACGTCTGGGTTAACCCTTAATAAGGCTGGTAGAGCGTTCCTTTCCACACCTCTATAAAAAAACAAACATTCAAACATGCAAACATACAAACATACAAACATACAAACATACAAACATACAAACATACAAACATACAAACATACAAACATACAAACATACAAACATACAAACATACAAACATACAAACATACAAACATACAAACATACAAACATACAAACATACAAACATACAAACATACAAACATACAAACATACAAACATACAAACATACAAACATACAAACATACAAACATACAAACATACAAACATACAAACATACAAACATACAAACATACAAACATACAAACATACAAACATACAAACATACAAACATACAAACATACAAACATACAAACATACAAACATACAAACATACAAACATACAAACATACAAACATACAAACATACAAACATACAAACATACAAACATACAAACATACAAACATACAAACATACAAACATACAAACATACAAACATACAAACATACAAACATACAAATATACAAACATACAAACAACAAATTATAGGGCAAGCTAAATAAAACCGTTTGAAAATTGTGAAACAACTGAGATCATACATAAACCAGCTAAGTACACATTACAATATGAAAGACAAAATACATATAACATACAACAGTTTTTTTCCGTGCGCAATAGTTTTTATTTCATGAATCCGAATCTATCTCATATGCTTCCTCCAACATTATGCCACTATCGTTCACCTCATCCTCCTCATCCACCGTAATAATCGAAAGATCCAGATCATCTGCTGCGTTATCAAACAGTCGTCTCTCAGCTTCGATCATTTGCGGCAAGTAGTAATCCAATATACCCAACATTTGGTCCATTTCCGAGGTGGCACCATCTCTGAACCAGTTGATGAAACTTTGCTGCGCAAGGCCGTATTCCGGTGGCTGTCGACCCTGTTGCCACTTGAGCGTAGTACTAGCTACACCCTTGACGAAAAAACCACCAGATGCGATTACGATGTATTCCTTAGACAGAACCCGGTTTCGAAAAACTGGATTCTCGTTGAAATAAAATTTAATCAGAAAACCATTCCTTCGTGGGCCGGCCACTTCCTCCACGGTAAACCTTTGCAAGTACCACCAATACTGATTCTCGTCAGCCAACAGCATGAAGTACGATTGCTGGACTACGAAGTCCCGGACGTAAATCCAACTTGCCATTTCCTACTGAGTGAGTGTTCAGTCTTCAATCTCGAGAGTATGATCTGTACAGGTTGTGCCGCCTATGTGTTTAGTTCAGGTCGAGCGCAGGTTTTTATACGAATAGCTACCAGCTACCTGTCCTGGATTCTTTTTGGGTATGAATTCAAATCAATATCCACAACGCGAACATGCGAGATCTCAAAATACGCTACCCCGAACTAACTTTCTGATACTGACTGATCAGATGATACGTTATCGTGGATCAGAGAATACCTAGTACAGGTCGGACTCGATTATATACAGACCCGATTACATATGATTCGATAATATACAATTTTTTTAAAATATTTTTTTAATGTTTCAAATATGGCTCAGGAAAGGAAATCAGGAAAAAATAATATATTCCAACGTTAAACTGAAAGTTTATTTGGTTATTTTTAAAGATTTTAATTGAAGACTCACCAGTAATTGTGTAAAATGATACTGCAGCGAAATTATGAAATATAGGAATTGGATGTGAAAGAACGAATTGTAGCGTGATTAAAGAGCTTGTATTTGGTTGATATTAACAATCATGTTTATGATGCATTTTTGGGATAAAATTAATAATAACACCATAAAAACAATTTACATTTATAATTATCACTTCCAAAATGTTATTTAAATACACTAATTTAGATGTTTCACAACTATATCCTTTATTTTTTTTTAATTTAAATCGTTTATTTTTACAGGCTCAGTTACATAGGTTTAAAGGAGCCGAACTCCTTACTGTATTGTTACTAGTATATATACATTTTTCCTTAATTCTAATGTTAATAATATAGGAAACCGATTACTCGCGGTCGACTCGAGTTTAGAAGGGTGACATATTTTCTTCAGGAAAAGGAGGGGATATGAGGATATATTGACAATGATCACACTCACACACTCAATCACACTCATCACACTCAATTCTTAAACCTATCTTATATCTAATATGTATTTACATTTCATCTTATTCTTAAGAAGGGATCCGATCTCTCACAAAGGAAAAGGAAAAGGAAAAACTAAGGGTATAAGGACAATCACACACGAAGATCGATAGCTTTAAGGAATACATATATTTGGGACATGTAATCAAGGTCTAACCGAGCCAACACGTCTCTCACCGGCACCATGGGCTGCCTTCCTCGGGCCCGAAGGGTGTCTTCTAAATTCGATTTGGCGACAAGATACAGCTCGCACGACCAAACAATGTGCTCGATGTCGTGGTAACCTTGGCCACAAACACAAAGATTGTTGTCGGCAAGATTAATACGAAAGAGTAGCGCATCTAACGAACAGTGATTGGACATGAGTCGGGAGAAGGTGCGAATAAAGTCCCGACTCAAGTCCAGACTTTTGAACCATGATTTGAGGCTAACCTTAGGGATAATCGAGTGGAGCCACCGGCCCAATTCATCTTCGTTCCATTTGCATTGCCAGTTAACTATGGTATTTTTGCGGACTAAAGAATAAAATTCATTGAAGGCGATTTGACGCTGATAAATATCGCCTTCAATTGCACCTACCTTTGCTAATGAGTCAGCCTTCTCATTACCCGGAATTGAGCAATGAGAAGGGACCCACACAAAGGTAATGACACAACAGCGTCTGGATAAAGCACTCAAAATTTTTCGTATTCTCTCAAGGAAGTACGGCGAGTGCTTTTCCGGCCTCACTGAACGGATAGCTTCGACAGAGCTAAGACTATCCGTTACAATGTAATAGTGTTCAACAGGTCGTGAGGCGACGCTGTCCAGCGCCCAGTGTATCGCTGCCAATTCAGCAATATACACTGAGCAAGGATTCTGAAGACTGTGGGAGGTGCTAAAAAATTCGTTGAACACTCCAAATCCTGTGGACTCATTCATAGAGGACCCATCAGTAAAGTACATATTATCACAATTGATATCCCCATACTTTGCATCGAAGATCGTTGGAACGATCTTCGATCGAAGATAATCTGATGTTCCATGGATATCCTGCTTCATGGACAGATCAAAATGCACAGAGGAATTGATGTAGTCAGGAAAACAAACACGGTTGGGAATATACGACGAAGGATCAACCTGCATGGAGATGAATTCATGATATGGACTCATGAACCCAGATTGAAAATTTAGCTCGATCAGCTGTACAAAATTTCCGATCACCAATGGGTTCATAACCTTACACCGGATGAGGAACCGAAGAGATAATAAATTGAAGCGATCTTTTAGTGGGAGTACGCCTGCCAAAACCTCGAGACTCATGGTATGCGTTGAGGGCATACATCCCAGAGCAATACGGAGACAAAGATACTGAATTCGCTCGAGTTTAATGAAGTGTGTTTTGGCAGCTGATTTAAAACAGAAACTGCCGTACTCCATCACTGAGAGAATAGTTGTTCTATACAACATTATAAGATCTTCGGGATGGGCTCCCCACCATGTGCCGGTAATTGTACGGAGAAAGTTTATTCTTGGTTGGCATTTTTTACTCAGATACCTAATATGGGCCCCCCAAGTACATTTGGAGTCGAACCAGACCCCAAGATACTTGAATGACATAGCATGAGTGATCGGTTTACCCAAAAGTTGAAGCTTTGGTTTTGCTGGTCTATGCTTCCTAGAAAAAACCACCATCTCTGTTTTCTCCGTGGAGAATTCGATCCCTAGCCCAATGGCCCAGGTTGAAAAATTGTTCAAAGTATCTTGTAAGGGTCCTTGCAGGTCGGATTCGTTTGATCCTACGACAGACACCACTCCATCATCTGCAAGTTGTCTTAGGCTGCAATTTTGTGTAAGGCAATTGTCAATGTCGCTTACGTAGAAGTTGTACAAAAGGGGGCTTAAACATGAGCCCTGGGGGAGGCCCATGTAAGAGACCCGACTTACTGCCGAATCTCCGTGAGAAAAGTTCAAATGTTTCTCACAAAGCAAGTTATATAACATATTATTCAATAGAGGCGGCAGACCCCGAGAGTGTAATTTGTCCGACAAAACCTCTATTGAAACAGAATCAAAGGCCCCCTTTATGTCCAAGAATACTGAAGCCATTTGTTTTTTTTCGGCGTAAGCCATTTGAATTTCTGAAGAAAGCAACGCAAGACAATCATTCGTCCCCTTGCCCCTGCGGAACACATATAGTGTATCTGAGAGTAGGCCATTCGTTTCAACCCATCGATCAAGGCGAAACAAGATCATTTTCTCCAACAATTTCCGTATACAAGACAGCATTGCTATTGGGCGGTACGAATTGAAGTCGGACGCGGGTTTTCCGGGTTTTTGAATAGCTATAACTCGTACTTGTCTCCAATCATCCGGAACAATATTATGTTCCAGAAACCGATTGAATAAATTCAACAAGCGATGTTTCGCCACATCAGGGAGGTTTTTCAACAAGTTGAACTTAATTCTATCCGTTCCCGGAGCCGAATTGTTACAAGAAAGGAGAGCAAGAGAGAATTCTACCATCGAAAACCCGGAATCAAGATCGCACCTATCTTGTGGTATAACTCGAACAATTTTTTGCACGGGAGCGGAATCGGGACAAACCTTCCGTGCAAAATTAAAAATCCATTGATGTGAATATTCTTCGCTTTCATTCGTTGAAGAGGGATTTCTCATGTTTCGAGCCACTTTCCATAATTTTTTCATTGACGTTTCTCGCGACAATCCTTCCACGAAATTTCGCCAATAAGCACGTTTTTTTCCTTTGATCAAGTTTTTAAATTGATTTTCATGGTCCAAATACGACTGAAAATTTTCAATGGTTCCACGTTTCCGAAAAGCTTTGAATGCGTTCGATTTATCCTGATAAAGCTTGGAACATTGGCTATCCCACCATGGATTGGGAGGCCTTCGGCGAAGAGTGGAACCTGGGATGGGTTTCGTTTGAGCGCGAACCGCGCTGTCATTGATCAAACGAGAAAGGAAGCTATACTCCTCCAATGGAGGTAAACCATCTCTGGAATTGATGGCTAGAGTAATCGCGTCCGCATATTTTTTCCAGTCAATGTGTCTTGTGAGGTCATATGCCATGTTTATAGATTCAGAAGAATTCGACCCAATGGTGATGGAAATTTTGATTGGCAAGTGATCACTACCGTTGGGGTCCTGGATTACATTCCACTTGCAATCTAACGATAGTGAATTCGAACAAAGCGAGAGGTCAAGAGCACTTGGCTTAGCAGGAGGTTTAGGTACACGTGTTGTTTCCCCAGTGTTCGAAACGGTCATATTGAAGCTGTTACAAAGGTCATATATCAACGATGAATGATTGGCGTCGTACTGTTCCCCCCAGGCAGTTCCGTGAGAGTTGAAGTCTCCCAAGATTAATCGTGGCTCAGGAAGGAGTGAGCACATGTCAACAAGTTGCTTGCGGCTAACCGCAGCTCTCGGAGGCCAATACAAGCTGACTATACAGAGGTCTTTGCCTCTGATGTTTGCCCGACAAGCAACAGCTTCGATCCCTCCAATAGGTGGAAGGTCAATTCTAAAAAATGAGTGACACTTATTGATCCCCAATAGTACCCCTCCGTATCTGTCATCGCGGTCCAAGCGTATTATATTAAAATCGTGGAAAGAGAGATCATTTTGAGAAGAGAGCCAGGTTTCGGACAGAGCAAAAACATCACAATTGAGTTTATGAAATAGAAATTTGAATGTATCCAATTTAGGGATGAGACTACGACAATTCCACTGTAAAACAGTGATATCTCCGACCTCTCTATTTAAATTAGACATCAAGAGAGATAATCATTGCAAGGAGGGGCCATGTTTGCATCAATTGCTGCAAAATTGTCTTTAGTACTGGAAGCATTGCGGTGACAATGGTTCTGATGGAGTCGGAAACATTAAAACACATGAAGATTTGATCCACAAGGTCAGACAACTTTATAAATCCCGATTGGGAAGTTGAACTGGACGGAAAAACAGGGACAGTTGGGGTTTTTGATGTCCCCTCGAGTGCTGGGTTGTTCGAAGGTGAACTATTACCACGGAGGCCAGGAGGGACCTGATTTTGCTTATCCGCTGCACTCGATTTTTTAGGCAAGCTAACAGGGGGTATCACCGGAGGGACTTGTCCTTGAACTTTGGGAGTGGTCACATTTTTGCGCCGAGGATTCCCTTGTGAAATAAATGGCGTGTCCCCGTTAGCTGTATCCGCTTCCATTTCGTCAACTGGCAACGTAGCGAAGACATTGTGTGTATTGTTTGGTTGTTGTTCTTGAGCCAGTGGAGAAGCACCCTTCAAAATTTCTGCGAAAGTGCGTTTAGAGCGTTCCCTCAAAGAGCGCTTCTGTTTCTCCCAGCGAATCTTGTATGTTTCACAAGCTGAGAGCACGTGTGGGGATCCCCCGCAATATGGACACTTATGCTCAGTCGCACTGCAGGATTTCCCCTCATGTTGTTCTCCGCAAGTGGCACATCGTTCTTTATTGGCACAATAAGCAGCCGTGTGACCAACTGACTTGCACTTTAGACAAGTCATTGGCTTTGGAATAAAAAGTCGCACGGCTAACCTCAATTTATCTACCATCACGTAGTCAGGTAGAGCTGAACCAGCGAAGGTGACTCGAAACGAGTTGGACGGCGTAAATTTAGTGTCATTTCCTTCATGGGAGACTGTTCCGAGCTGGCGGCAACCCAAGATCTTAACAGTCGTCGAGGGCAGTTTTTTAAAACGGCCAGTACCTTCACTCGTAATGTATTCGCACGTCAAGCCCGTTTCGGTTATCACACCCTCAATTTCGACTATGTGAGAGGGAATGTAAACCCGATACTCAATTGTAAAATGCTGATCGACAACAATCTTGTTTGCGTCTTTCCGGTCAGTCACGACAACTCGTAATTTGTTTGGTCTAACCTTCGAAATTTCCGAAACGGAGGTATACCTTGCCAGATCTTTCGCGATCTGCATGACTCTCAACGCTTTTCCATTAGGCTTAGGCCTGAAGAAAACAACCCAGGGACCAATTTCGGGCGCATCTTCTGGATAGACCTTCACACGCGGGGTGGGAATAACAGGGGAGGAAGGCGAGGACGGGGATTGAGAGGGATCAGGGACAGTAGGGTGGGAAGGTGAAGGTTGAGAAGGAGCGAGGGGAACAGAGGGAGAAGATGAGGTTGAAGGTAAAGTGGGATCGTTAAGGGCAGATGGGAGATTTGCTAATTTTTTGGAGGGAGGCTTGGTAGGGTTAGCTGACTCGTCCCCAGAAGAAGTATCTTCCGTATTTGGTACGCGTTTGAGTGACTTTTTTTTATCACTTAGGAGGGAACTGGAGTCAGAGACCTCCATATCCGAAGGTCCCCCACTCTCTGCCATTTTAAAATTTGCACTTATATTCTAAGTATTTTTTGTTTTTTGAACAATATTTCACAATAAAATAATTCACAAAAACAAAAAAAAAACTTATAATTAATAAATATTTTCTCTGAGTATATTTAATCTTATTCACCTATGAACGCACTCCAGTGCAGATGAACGGGAGCGCGCTGAAAGCTCGTTGGTGGTGAGAATGTGCTTACGACACCACTACACACAGTCGTCGGTAAAAGCTTACCCGCACTGGTACTGTTGGCACGATGATTCGGCGAAAACTCCAATGTCGGCGAAGCAGCGACAAAATAAAAACCAATCCTTGGTTTTCCGATGATGAAAGCCTCTATCCGCTTTCATTCATGGTACTCCACTCACTATCCAGATAGCGAAATGAACTCTTCAGCGGCGAAAAAAAACAACAATCACGCGGTAACCGATAACGAAACTTAGACGCGACTTTCCTTCGTCTGGTTACTTCGGGCAATCGGCGAAGAATGAACTATATCCTGTACCGAAACGAAAATAATACATGCATATGAAACAAACAAAAAAAATATTTTATTTTGATGGGTTATATAAAGTGGAAAGAATTTGGAGACTGTATATAATCGAGTTCGTGCTGTGTAGCCATAAGTTCTGTTTGTCGATTGAAAATTCATAACTCGACAATATAATGCAGCCGTAAATCTTGTTCCATCTAGGTACACCCAAAACTAATTTTTAGCAAATGTTTTGGCATCCTGATTTATTACATTAAATGAGCTTAAAAATAGCAGAAAATGTGCTACTCTCCCATATTGGTACAGAATTGGTATAACATGTGTGCCATAGGAATATAAGAGCAAAATGAGCGAGTGAAACAAGAGACATATTGCAAATAAGCACGCAAAACACTTTCCAACTCCATTTTATAATGTGGTGTAGTATTATCACGCATTTATGCAATAGCACAAGTGACTATGTGGATAGTGTGGTCGGGTAAAACAACCTTTTGCATTCCAGCCGCCCTTGGTTCGATCCCCGCTTAACATCGTTTGGATTTTTTTTTTGGGGAAAATCCCAAGCTGACGTTCAGTCTGAGAGAAAGTGATGCCTGTTCTCATACATACGAACATTATAAAACTTTCGAAAAAAGTGATCTTATTTGTTCATTTCACCCTTCAGCACACGACAAGAATACGATAATAAGTTTTCTGCCAACGACAGTTTGAGTGTAGAATTTGACAGCACAAAATTTACAATTTCCCCACGAGAAAAAAAATGCAAAACCTCACACCATTTTCTACACAGTGACATTGTCAACCGTATATGCCATGTTTTTCCACCACTTTTCTTTGCTGTTTTGCTGTGTTTTGCTTGTTTTACCACACACTTAGTTCGTCAAAAATAGTTTTACCATCTTGGACTCATTTTTCTAATTTTGTACATGACTTCTAATTTATATGAAAAACAATAAAAAAATAATAAAAAATACATGTATGAATTGAAAAAAATTAAAAAGACAATAAATTAGAAATGTTTTCTCAAATATCTCGAGAATGGCTGTATTAAGAAGGAGATTGATAAATAGCGAATGAAAAAGAGATTTTTTTTCAAATCTATTTCAAATCAAATCAGGGTTCATAATTTGTGGCTAAAAATGAGTGTTAACATACAAAAATTCGAAGTTTCGAAAATTCATGAAAATTTGATGTTTCACAAAGTTCGTCAAAAATAGTTTTACCATCTTGTACCGGTTTTTTAAATTTTCTACATTTTATGAAAAAATTAAACAAAAATTGAAAAATGTGTATTTTAGATATTGCAAATTTATGTTTTTTTTTAAATAAAAATACTAATTTTTTTCTAAGTGTATATTTTTTCACATTTAGACATAAATACTCTATAACTCTTTCTAAGACACTATTTCGGTAGGACTCATAGTTTTTGACGTATAAGTTATCAAAGATTTATCTTACTAAAATCGATACGCCCTTTTCAAAAGTTACACTTGAGTAAAATATTCTCAAATGCTATGGAAAACTCATATTTGCTACAACCCAAACGGAATACAAACTTTTATTCGAATCAAAAATAGTCATGTTTTGTCATTCGACGATTTTATTTGGAATTGCTGTATAGCTTAAATAAAAATATGAAAAGCCGAAAATATAAAAATCCGTAAATTTGAAAAAAAAAACTACGTCTACGCATCAACGCATCAACGCCACAAAAAAAAAACTACAGAATTAACTCAGTTATTCAATTCATTCTCTCGTAAGACAACATCGGAAGTGATAAACAGGCGAATTGATAAAAAAAAATCGTGGTCCTACGTTAACAATGCCGTCGTGTCATGGGCATTACCTTATTGTTTTTTTTATTTTTTTCTGCAAATTACTAAAATAATGTTTTTTCAACATAGTGGTTATCTGTGGGAGGGCTAATCCGTTTTGGTCAAGCCCACAATTTTTTCATTAATGTATGAATGTCAAACATTAATAGAAAAATAACTTTTTTTTTGTGATTCGATTATGTATTGGATTCGAAAATTAACGTGAAAAGTGAAATTGCGATTATATATGATCGAGTCTGACCTGTAATAAAAATAATAAAAAGTGGTCATGTTTTGAACTGTGAACATTTTAAATATTAAATACAATTTTTGAATAAGGTTTTCTAACGGTGAATTTAAAATATTATTTTTCCTTAAAAGAACTTCTAATTACATGTTACAAATATTGTTTTAAAAATTAAAATTAGCTAAACAAATGTTTTTTTATTTGATAACAAAATTATACCCTGAATTTTGAGTAGCATTTCTTATTATTTCATTATTCAATCATTCCATGCGAAACCGATGTAGTAATTTTCAGATTTTCGTGAAAATTTGTTCCTTATAGCAAAATATTAGGTTCGTACATTTTTTTATTTTCTCATTGGGGTGACCATTTCTTTTCGAGGGAGGTTCGAAAAATACATTTTTAACTTTTTTCTAAAACTTTTTTTTGAAAAGTCATCAATCATCACTTTTGAAGTACAGGGCGGATTCGATTATATACAGTTTCGGACTTATTTTCACTGTATATAATCGGATCCTGTATATAATCGAGTCAAAAAAACCTTTTTTTAATCGTTTTTCATGCAGTTGTTTTTATTTTTTCCGATATGAAAGATGAATTTAATTTTTGATTCATCTCCGTGAAGTCATAAAATACCTTTCTCATATAAAAAATCCGAATTCATTCGGGAAGTGATAGAGGATCATATTTGATGAAAAAAATCCTTCTACGCATATGTTCGAATTTCAACAATGACAGAGCTATAGAACTTTTTGTTTGTTTCGGACTCTGCTGTCTCAAACTGGTGCTACATTAAAAAGTACGCTACAGAAGACGATTCTGTTACTTCCATTAGAAAGATGAGAAAATTTAGTACAGTATATAATTGTGAAACATTTAAATTAGTGGCTTTAAATAACATCTTGGGAGTGAAAAACTTCATAGTTTGTTATTTTTAATGAGTTATTATTAATTTTATCCTAAAAATTCATATTGAATTTGATTGTTTCTATCAATTTTATTGAAGCTTTCGTATACTGGACACTTTGTGATAGAGTAGAGAAAGAAAGACGTATCTAGATGTCTCACCATGGCTGCGTCGTATATTTTACAAGTGTCCGCTTAAATACTAGTTTACATTTACTTTACTCAACTCTACACAAAACAGCTAATGTATACTACTGGGCGGAGCATCACGGCGATAAAAATGGAAAGAGAAAGAATGAGGATGAGTGGAAGTTATTACGCTTGGCCTTCAGGCTTTCGCCTTGCTTGGGCAAGCGCAACTTAAGTGGGTCATAAATAAAAACGACCGACTCTTGCAACTTGTGACGAAGCGTGCACATGTTGGTACAAGTGTGGTGTTTGGTTACAGCATGGGAAATGTTTTCCGGATAAGTCATAAAGCGGGTGATTCATACTTTATGACATGCAGATGGATATGAATGTGGGATGTTTGTTAACTGCATTTCACTTAGTGTGAAATGAGATAAAACAAGAAATTGAATTGGGATAATAGGTTTGAATGTGGGAAAGGAATAAGGGATTCACGCTACAAAGCTTTCTAACCGCTCTACAATTTGTTCTTTGACATCCAGCTTCTATCTATCTTATTTTCGCTGCAATATCGATATAATCAATTCCCGGTGAAAACTCTAGCAAAATTTTCAAAAATCACCATTTTGACCCCACTGTACATATAAAATCCACCATAATTTCACCTTAACGTTGTAAGTTAATATATTTTCGGAATTCTACTCTATTTTTTTGAACTACTCGGGAAAAATAAGTTTTTCTCAGTCTTTTTTTCAATTTTTTAATAAAAAGATTCTAAATGTTAAGCTCTATAATATCTATTTTCATATGGTGCTGCGCTGCGAAAAGGGTCGTCTTATTTTTGGATACATTGAGTTAAATAGTCATACTGGTTGAGCGAGAGATAAAATTCTTAGATTCCGATTTAAAGTACCAACATGCGATCCACAAATTATGGAAATAAATCCGTCTCTTTCGGTCACATTATAATGATCGCGCTATCGTGGTCACAGAATCAGAGATTCTCGAAGAATTCTGTAATCTCTTCTCTGACATTATCTTCTAGGAAGTATTTCGTTATGCCGGTCGCTACCCAAGCCAGTCGCACCATATTACTATTCGAGTTAGGATGTAATTGAATAGTCCACAAAATGAAACGGTCGGAAATATAAGAGAAGTTCATTCAGTTAATACGATTTACGGTTTTCTGTAATTTGTCCGAATCCGCGCATAGGGCGCAACCACATACCATTGCGCCTTATTCTCCAGACATTAACCCTCTGACTATCATTTGTTTCCGTCGAATGTCTCATAAAAAGAAAAATATCTCGTCTTGTTCTCCGTGCGCTATTGATATGAACTTTTATAAAGTTGTCAAATTACTCTACCTTTGATTGAGCAATGGCTGCAAAACAAGAAAAAGTCTGAGAAGGAATTAAGTACTTTCATCAACGAAGTAGTGATGTAATTAACACACAAGCGTTTCCTAAGCAAAGACTGGTGGCGGAAAGAGATGTGGTTCGAAAAGTTCGGAAAAGAACCAGACGGTAATAAACCCATTCTAGTACTGAGATCACTTATCGATTTGGGATGAAGATGAACAGGTCCTATCATTCGGCTTTGTGTTATTCAAAAAATAATATAACTATTGGGCACCTAAAGCCACTAAACAAAATGAGTCGTCTTCGGATAAAACAAAAACCGAAAGTTCCATTAGTAAAGATTTCTAAATGACAATGCAATCGAACGCTTTGCAATACCCTGACCAGCACTTGGTTACAAGTTTGCTGCTATGTGAGCCACACTTCCTGTCCGTTTCCTGCTCCTACGGACTGAAAAGAACTGCCATGGCGCTGTTATTACTTGATTTTACGGCCCCAATCGGCAGCATGACTTTGGCATAATCTTATTATGCGACGGATTGTTTACGATCGCGGTAAAACGGTAAAACTTTCCAATTGCGAATAAAAAGTTTAAATCATGTTTTTGTGTGCATCCCGGAGCTCGAACTAGCGTTATTTTCTAATGGTGCAATGATAAAAATAAGATTTACGAGTGGAATTTAAATTTGTTATGTACTTGCTCGTCGATGGCGCTAATTTGGGGCCGAGTGTTCCTCGAATGCGAGTTTCCCGTCCACGGTATTGTTTTTCCTCGATCCAATTTTTAACGACTTTTGACAGTGGTGATTGTTTGTGATACAAGATACCGATTTGAAAAGCGTCGTAAGAAAAGTTTTCGAATTGGATTGATTCGATAAATTCGATATTGCTTCCTGATTTTTTATGTTCCTATAATCCAAGTGAATGGTTATACAGATTTGTTTCAACAAAGGGGCGCTTAGAAATTGGAATCGAGCGTTGGTGCTGTTTTTTTTGCGTTCCTCGAGGAACTTGAAAAACTTTGTTTTCTGAGAATGCAAATCAGCATCCTTCTCATATATGTATGCCATGGGAGACGACCGCCATAGCTGCTAGCATACAATTATTTCTTCAAAGTGGCACAATGTAACTGAGCTGCCTTGTGAAAATCAGTGGTATACGCGGAGACGGAAGCCTTCTGTAATATGTTGGAATCATTTCCATTTAAATTTTCCCATTATAACCTCCATCACATGTCACCGGGGCGCTTTCAAGTTTTAGCACCAAACGGTGCGACAGCATCGTAGAGGCTGCGATATGCAAGCGGAGGGATTCATAGAAGAGGAAGCGTAGGTTATTAGCACCTACGAAGTGGGAATCGTTTTCCCAACCGAGCGTGGAAAAGGTAGATGAAAATGGTATAATATTATTCATAAACTACTAGAATTTATGCTCACACATATCGGTTTTAAGGTTTGAATGAATATCATACGGGAACAGGAAGGAGATTTCCCGAGGAATGAATGTATATATACGATTAGTTTATTTTCATTAAACACCTTTCGACATTCCGTGCCAGATTAATTCGAATCAGTTTCTATAATTTATTAATAATCCTATATAATTGTGTCGTTCGGAATCACTCTATTTGGCGATCATTATCTTAACCCTCATCGACGATTCACAGTATATTCTATAAAGCTGCGATTTATGTTACATTCAAAAACTCACTTGGAATTTGACGTTTTGTGACATATTTTGGCAAATGTTGAAAATGTTGTGTGGTAATGGATATTGGGGTTCTACGGAGTGAATTTCAGTCCTATAATTTATCTGAAATTATTTACGAAATTGGGTCATCTTTGTCCGATGAGACATGCAAGCCCCATATTTTGCGTGGTTCAAATTCTGCTAACTTACCTTGTTGGTTCAATTTTTTTAAAAGTTATGCGTTTTGTGAACCTCACTTCTAATCTTATTGAACCAAACAATGAACGTTATGGGATGATCTGAAAAATGGGGACAGTTAAATCTGCGAAACTGGGTGGAATTTTGATTATTATTTCTTCGGTGTGAACTGAAAACTTAAATAATTCTAGCAAAATTATCTTTTTGGATTCTAATTTTTTCTATTGGGCCCAGGCATGAGGCTATTGTTGAGGATTAATGAGTGGAAATGTTTTCGTTCAAAAGTTTAAAGATACATTGAGCAAATACTGTAGAATTGTTATATTGATATATCCTAATGCATAACATAGTTTATTGGATGATAAAAATACAGTGGTTATCGATTATTATTGCCGCAGAGGTGCTCAAGGATAAGAAATATTGGATAAACTGAACAATAGATATGCAACTATAATATCAAATAAAGTCTCACTAATAATAATAATAAACCATATTATTTCGAATCTTTCGAATTTTAGATATCAATAATTCTCAATGAAACCGAAAATCACATATCTGGTCATAAAACAATTATTTGTTCTATTGAATACAAAAGTAAAAATCGAACAAATCAATGAATGAATGTATGGTAAAATATGAACATTTAATAAAAAATGAGTTTAGACGACAATTAAAACTTGTGAATTCCTGCGAAGATTTTGAGAAACTTTTTAACAATAAAATATATAGTAACAAGCATACTTATCAATTACCGGATGCTAAGACACCTTTGCAACCTTAAATAAGTAGGGAACTCTTAGGAAGTATATTGAAGAAGAAGAAGTAATTTCAACAGCTCAAAACCGATCTCACTAATGTTCCATCGAAGAATCAATATATAAAGATTAGAAACAATATAAAAAACAAAACGAAAAATGCTAAAATTAGATGTTACAATTCCAAGTTTGATCGTTGTAAAAAAGATCCTAAAAAGTTGTGGTCTATTATAATTGAAGTCCTATTCAAAATATTATATTGAAGTCCTAGTTCAAAATGGTCGGCATACAGAATAGCTGAAATTTTCAATAAATATTTCATAAACGTAGGGTCTGTCAATGTACCACACTCAAATCAATATTCCACTCCAAATATTGACAACAATAGTGTATTTCATTTCACATAAGTTGAAGAATCAGACGTTGCACAAACCATCATCAATCTTTACCGTACTGCAGCAGTTGGTAAAGATTGCCTTTCTTATATTCAAATAAAAGCCAGTACACGAAAATACAAGATAAAAATATACATAGAAGAGCACCGATTGTCCGTGGAAAATGGATTATGGATTATAGGTGAAATTTCTCTACCGCACGAGACATTTTGTGACAACAGCATTAAAACAATTAGCAAACCAAATGCTTAGGAATAATATTTATTCTAATACATTAAAAATCACTGAAGTTATTTCTCTATTCAAATCAGGCGATTGTATTTGTATTCGTGAAAAATCATCTCATTCAGATGGAAAATACATCATTTCAAAGCACCAATTTTCAGGTATTAGAATGGGGGTCTTCGTAGCCACTTGGTTACGCGTTCGCTTACTAAGCGATCGATCGTGAGTTCAAACTCAGGGCTCTCAATTGACCATCTTTGTGTTGTTATAGAATAACTACGTCCACGCAAACATCATCAGCTATGGAGATCGATCCACGGTGGAACAAAAATCGATTCATCCATACAACTGCTCTGCTCTGCAAGAAACATCGGGCTGCTGTTCTATAAATAACCCAACAATGATCAATATCAACTGTCTCCGCTGTCCGGTCTGCTGAACAATGGAAGAACAGATAGAATACCCTTACGCCTAAATGGCTACTACAGTGTAATTTACCATAATGTAATGGAACAGAAAATCTAACGCCTAAATGGCTACTACTTCTACTGTGTAATTTACAGTTTATAGAAACATAAACATATGTACATGTACACGATAAAAACCCGGCTACGTTACAGATAAAATGCTAATGAGCCTGATAAATAAATAAATGGAATAAAAAAAAAAAAAAAGGTATTAGAATATTTTACGTAGGGGAATACGGACAGTGGGGGTAATATGGACAGGTGGTTGATTTGTATAGTTACATTTCAAATTTCACCTTCTACATGTTATTCTATAATATTTAAGTTACCCTATGGCAATGAATACTGATCAAAAGTGGAAAAGGGAAACAAAAACCGAAAATCATACATGATTTTAGCTGCTTCGATATTAAGCATTTTGAGTGGTTCAACTCTTTGTGGTCGTTTGTCTGCTCTCAGCCACCATACCTTTTTTACCGTTCTGGTCGTTTGTCTACCAGAAACCATGATAATCTTATATTGCACCAAGTATCAGTTTATGCTTTTTCTAAACGATTTTACGAAGTTAATACTTATATATAGTTAAAAAAATAAATAAAAAAACATTTTTCATAATCTTGCATTTATCACTGCTTTTTCAAAGAAAAATAATTCCGACCAGTAAAACACCCATGCCCAAATTTAATACGACCGCAAAGGGTTAATATCAAAATTCAATTCGCTGATGGTTACATTTCGGTTTGTGAGTTAACAAAGAAGTGATACTAGGTATGTACGGAAAAGTCAATTAATTTTTGAGTGAAAACTTTAAATAATTGTAATAATTGTACTGGTGGGGTAAAACGGACAGTTGCCAGTGGGAGTGAAAGTCTGTTTAATCTATTCCTAAGGAATGCCCTGCGTCTATAAATGGAAATCAAATCGCCAAATGTGGACTGTTTAGAAGCTGACTGGAACCAAATGAAAAATAGGTCTGTCTGTTTATACTGCTGAAAAACACGATATCACTTCTAGGTGGAATAATTCGATTTTTGCATCATCCAACGGACATTCGTGATGAGTTCAGACCTTGGTTGAATAAAATTATTCCTCTCGCGATCAATAAACCTCTACGTTTTATATATCACAAACTTGGCCATATTCCCCCCACAATATGTCCATATTACCCGCATCGAAAAAAAAGTCTTTCCGGTCTGTTTTAATTTCAGGAAAAATATTGAAAAACACTCAAAATATTTGACCAATTAGGTAGAGAAACATTATATTGAATTGCAAGAAGCTGCATCAAAGTTTTGGGAAACATGAGTTTCCAAAGATATAACTGAAGTTCTTCTTAACATGTTCGTTTTAACCCCACTTCCCCTAACGGGTGTTAAATAAAAAATGAGAATTTTTTCAATCACATATAAAAAAATTTTTTTTTTTCATCGATTTCAGTATTTTTTATTAATTTTTTTTTATTAATCCGATTATTTTTACAGGCTCAGTTACATAAGTTTAATTGAGCCAAACTCTTAACTATATTTCAACTAGCATATATCAACATGTTGTTTCCTTAATTCTATGGTTAATGAAATAGGAAACCGATTACTCGCGGTCGACTCGAGTTTAGAAGGGTGACACATTTTCATTAGGAAAAGGATGGGATGTAAGGAGATGTGTGTTTACACTCGCACTCACATTCACATTCACATTCACATTCACATTCTCATTCACACTGACACTTCACACTCAATTCTTAAAACTATCCTTACATTTAATATGTGTTTACAATTTAACTTATTCTAATGTTAGTAGGAAGGGAACCGATAGCTCGCGAAGGACGAAAAGGAGGGGAAAAGGATGTACGAACAATCACACTCGAAGATCGATAGCTTTAAGGAAAACATATATTTGGGACATGTAATCAAGGTCTAACCGAGCCAACACATCTCTCACCGGCACATTGGACTGCTTTCCTCCAGCCCGAAGGGAGTTTTCTAAATTCGATTTGGCGACAAGATACAACTCGCACGACCAAACAACGTGTTCGATGTCGTGGTAACCATGGCCACAACCGCAGAGATTGCTGTCGGCAAGATTAAAACGAAAAAGCAGCGCGTCTAACGAACAGTGATTGGACATGAGTCGGATGAATTGAGAAGATGAATTGGGCCACCGGCCCAATTCATCTTCGTTCCATTTGCGTTGCCAGTTAACGATGGTATTTTTACGAACTAAAGAATAAAATTCATTGAAGGCGATTTGACGCTGATAAATTTCACCTTCAATTGCACCTACCTTTGCTAATGAGTCAGCCCTCTCATTACCCGGAATTGAGCAATGTGAAGGGACCCAGACAAAGGTAATGACATAACAGCGTCTGGATAAAGCACTCAAAATTTCTCGTATTCTCTCAAGGAAGTACGGCGAGTGCTTTTCCGGCCTCACTGAACGGATAGCTTCGACAGAGCTCAGACTATCCGTTACAATGTAATAGTGTTCAACAGGTCGTGAGGCGACGCTGTCCAGTGCCCAATGAATTGCTGCCAATTCAGCAATATACACTGAGCAAGGATTCTGAAGACTGTGTGAGGTGCTAAAAAAATTGTTGAACACTCCAAATCCTGTGGACTCATTCATAGAGGACCCATCAGTAAAGTACATATTATCACAATTAACACGCCCATACTTTGCTTCGAAAATCGTAGGAACGATCCTCGATCGATGATAATCTGGAATTCCATGGATATCCTGCTTCATGGACAGATCAAAATGCACAGAGGAATTGATGTAGTCAGGAAAACAAACACGATTGGGAATATACGAAGAAGGATCAACCTGCATGGAGACGAATTCATGATATGAGCTCATGAATCCAGAATGAAAATTTCCGATCACCAATGGGTTCATAACCTTACACCGGATGAGGAACCGAAGAGATAATAAATTGAAGCGATCTTTTAGTGGGAGTACGCCTGCCAAAACCTCGAGGCTCATGGTATGCGTTGAGGGCATACATCCCAACGCAATACGGAGACAAAGATACTGAATTCGCTCGAGTTTAATGAGGTGTGTTTTGGCAGCTGATTGAAAACAGAAACTGCCATACTCCATCACTGAGAGAATAGTTGTTCGATACAACATTATAAGATCTTCGGGGTGGGCTCCCCACAAGGTGCCGGTAATTGTACGGAGAAAGTTTATTCTTTGTTGACATTTTTTACTCAGATACCTAATATGGGCCCCCCAAGTACATTTGGAGTCGAACCAGACCCCAAGATATTTGAATGACATAGCATGAGTGATCGGTTTACCCAAAAGTTGAAGCTTTGGTTTTGCTGGTCTATGCTTCCTAGAAAAAACCACCATCTCTGTTTTCTCCGTGGAGAATTCGATCCCTAGCCCAATGGCCCAGGTTGAAAAATTGTTCAAAGTATCTTGTAAGGGTCCTTGCAGGTCGGATTCGTTTGATCCTACGACAGACACCACTCCATCATCTGCAAGTTGTCTTAGGCTGCAATTTTGTGTAAGGCAATTGTCGATGTTTGTCGAATCCCCGTGAGAAAAATTCAAATGTTTCTCACAAAGCAAGTTATATAACATATTATTCAATAGAGGCGGCAGACCCCGAGAGTGTAATTTGTCTGACAGGACCTCTATTGAAACTGAATCAAAGGCCCCCTTTATGTCCAAGAATACTGAAGCCATTTGTTTTTTTTCGCCGTAAGCCATTTGAATTTCTGAAGAAAGCAACGCAAGACAATCATTCGTCCCCTTGCCCCTGCGGAACACATATAGTGTATCTGAGAGTAGGCCATTCGTTTCAACCCATCGATCAAGACGAAACAAGATCATTTTCTCCAACAAATTCCGTATACAAGACAGCATTGCTATTGGGCGGTACGAATTGAAGTCGGACGCGGGTTTTCCGGGTTTTTGAATAGCTAAAACTCGTACTTGTCTCCAATCATCTGGAACAATATTATGTTCCAGAAACCGATTGAATAAATTCAACAAGCGATGTTTCGCCACATCAATTTTTTATTAATAACATAATGTATTTTCTTCAAAAAAATGTCAGTGAATGTTTGAGTAAGGGCCGTGGTCTGCTGTTCGACGCAACTTTGTCGCGATGCTCTCACAAGAACGTTGTACGGTTCTACGAAACGCATTTCCAGCAAGGAAAAAAGTTCACGGTGGCACATTTTAAGGAAGAAAATGTACCTGTCAGTTAGGTATATCATATCCTGAGTTCCCTGAACGTAGAGCGGAAGGTCGGAAGTGGTCGTTCGGTGACGATAATGACGAAGCAGAGGAAGACATCGTTAAAGAAGCTGTTTGACAACAAGGACGCAACCAGCCTGCGTGACGCCGGTCGGAAATATGGCTGCTCCCACGAATTGATCCATCGGACCCTCAAGATGGAAGTAATCGTCTGCAGGAAGAAGACGAGGTCGCCGGAGTACACGGAGGTGCAGATTGAGACGGTTAAATCAACGTGTCGGTGGATGACCAAAAAATACCGTGGGACGTCTTTCGTTCTGGACGACGAAAGCTATTTTCCGCTGTCCAAAACGCATACTCCAGGAAATGATAATTACTACTCCAGCGACAAGTCATCCACACCGCCTGAAGTGAAATACAAGTTCAAGCACAAGTTTGAAAAAAAAGGTTATGTTGTACATCGCCATTTCCGACCGAGGCATTTCAAAGCCTTGGTTTAAGCCGAGCGGTCTGGCAATCAACCAACAAATCTATCGAGAAGAGTGCCTCGATAAAATCCTGCTGCCGTTCCTGAACGAGCATTACGCGGATGGGAAGTACGTCTTCTGGCCGGACAAGGCGTCTTCCCATTACGCCAAGAAGACGCTGGTGTATCTTGAGGAGGAAAAGATACCGTTCGTGCCGAAAGATCGTAACCCAACAAACTTGCCCCAGTACCGCCCAATAGAGGATTTATTTGGCTTACTCAGTGCCCTAGTGTATAAAAACAATTGGAGGGCCAAGGACACGAAGCAACTGACTACAAGAATCCGGAATTGTATCCGGAAAATGGAAAATGGACAACGTTCTTGTGAGAGCATCGCGACACAGTTACGTCGAACAGCAGACCACGGCCCTTACTCAAACATTCACTGACATTTTTTTGAAGAAAATACATTATGTTATTAATAAAAAATACTGAAATCGATGAAACAAATTTAAAAAAAAATAAATATGTGATTGAAAAAATTCTCATTTTTTATTCAACACCCGTTACATATTTTTATCTTGGTGTGTAGGTTTAGTGCACAACTATATGGGGAAGAAATAAAAAACTTATATTTTGTTGTTCCAAAGATTTAATGAACTAACACATTCTTTTCAAATTAACTTAATAGCAAATCCGATCAATCTTATCAACCAGCTTACATTTGGTTCCAAGAACGTTCCTGTATGATCATCCCATGCAGAATTATTCCTGTTTGAATGGAATGAAACATAAATTTTGGGCGGGACGAAGTTTGCCGGGTGAGCTAGTAATTCAATAGATAATCATCGCATCGTAAATCAAAAGGCAGTTTTGAAAACTCCAATAAATTCTATACAAGGTTAAATTATTTCCATTAAGAAAAAATCATAATTTAAATTTTTTGCATCGATTTCAAAAACGTTCCAGAACAGGTTTTTTAACGTTTTAGAAAACATCTGTAATTTTGAAAATACATATTGCAGTAAGTTCAAATGTTAGCAGACAATGTTTTAGCTTAGTGTATCCCAGAAAAAAACCTGTGAACATCTCATAATCAGCAACATTCAGCCGATCGAACAAAGATTGAAGTAAATGAGAGAAGCACTATGCGTACTCTCAGAATGAAGGATTGATTACATTCTTTTTCATTTCATAGGTACGAGGATTGCAAGGAGTGATGAAACTCACACATATACATATGCATTCCCACATATACACGCACTCCTCACCCACAAACTCTATTAAAGGGTGTCCACGATGAAATTGCCACACTATGAAATTGCTCTAACTTTTTAACCGTTGGGTAGAATTTAATGAAAATTTGGGTGGATATAGTTCATAGTGCATTGTTTACTTCCTGCAAGTTTTAAAGTCCTGTGATCAAAACTCGCGGAAATGGAGTCGAAAGAACAGCTCGTGCGTGATAAAATCTTGCGCATTCATCACGAGAACAAGGATCTCTCGCATCGTTCCATCGCTAAAACGTTGGGAATCGCGAATTCCACGGTGTCGCGAGTGATTAAGCGGTTCGATTGACCACCGATCGGAAGCCCAGAAGTGAAGGAAAAAGAATTCCGTACTACACCAAAAATCACATCCGGGATGTGGCTAAGAAGCTGCACCTTAGCCGAAGTTTTGTCCAGAAGGCCAAAACTAAGGCTGGGCTTCGAACGTTCAAGGTACAAAAGCCCCCTAATCGCGACGAGAAGCAGAACAAGTCCGCCAAAACCCGTGCCAGAAAGTTGAACCTCAACATACTGACGAAAGTTGAATGCTGCATCATGGAAGACGAAACATATGTGAAGGCCGACTTCAATCAGATCCCCGGCAACCTGTTTTTCACGGCCAAGGATAGGTTCAGCGTTCCGGAGCATGTCCGCACTCAGAAGATGTCCAAATTTGCGACGAAATTCCTGGTTTGGCAAGCCATCTGCACGTGCGGGAAGCGGAGTGCACCTTTCCTGACCCAGGACACGATGAACGGACAGGTGTACATGAAAGAGTGCCTCCAGAAGCGGCTGCTTCCTCTCCTGAAGGCCCACAACGTCCCAACAATCATCTGGCCGGATTTGGCCTCATGCCACTACTCCAAGGACGTGCTGAAGTGGTATGCGGACAATAAGGTCAATTTCGTGCCGGAAATGTTCAACCCTCCCAACACTCCGGAACTCCGCCCCATCGAGAAGTACTGGGCGATTATGAAGCAGCACCTTCTTAAACGACCTAAGGTAGTGAAGACAGTCGAGGAACTGAAGAAAGTATGGGTTTACATGCAAAAAACGGTTGATTCCCAGGTTGTGCAGAATCTTATGGCCGGTGTTAAGGCTAAGGTGCGAGCATTTGCGTATGGACTGTAAATAAAATACGAGTAAAATGGCAAAAAGAAGTTTAATAGTTATTTTCCAATCCACAATTGAAGAATTGGAATGAAATATGAAATTTAATATAAGCTCACTGTTACAATGGTTAACTACAATCAAGTTAAAGATGAATGTTGAAACATTAATTCGATACCCTTGAAGAAAGTAGATTCTGTGAACTTTCTCGGATTAATGATAGATTCAAATTTATCATATAAAAACCCACATAGCTCATTTTATAAAAGAAATAACACTTAACGTTTTTGCCATCCGGAAAGCAAGATCATTTATTGGCGAAAATACTGGCTGGAAATTGTATAACTCGTATAACTTATAATGCCACACCTTACTTATATGAGTTGTTCAAGGGGATGTACAGGTGAACACTTCCCGATCAACTTTTATGTAAATATTATATGTCATATTCACAAAATACGTCATAATTTGATCAAAACAAACGTAACCTTATTTTATGTATCTACAGTATATTCGTATAATACTAGGCAGAAAGATCATATGTACATAAGTGGTTCGAGAACAACTTTTGATTCTAAAAATTTGTTCTACCAAGGCATTATAATGTATAATGCTTTACCATTAGAAATGAAAAATTTTAATATAAGATTGTTCAGGGAAGAAGAACGGCAACATTTGTATAATTATAATAAGAAGGCAGTGTTTTTCCCCTGTTGGGTGTTTCCTTGGGCTCCAGAATAGCTTTATCAAGGTGTTGAAGTCTGAGTCTAGTTAGAACTCCGCTGTTACAGAGCAAATGTTCCGCTTAAGTCTTTCTTATTAAGGCTTAGCAGCCGTTGAGTAATTTTAATACTCGGCGTGATAAATTTTTCCGCCTGTTTAAGTTTTGCAGCCATCCAATTGGTTGTCACTTCCCGGTCTTCCCATTTTTTCAGCTCGCTTTTTAACACACAGTCGGAGAGTCCACCGAATGGTTCTGGACCTGTAAATGGTGAGTTTGAACCGTTCCTGGCAAGTTCATCTGCTCGCTCGTTGCCCTCTATACCGCAATGACCAGGAATCCAGTACAATTGTACCGAACTTATCTGACTTAATTGCCGTAAAAGGGAAATGCATTCCCAGACAATTTTTGAAGAGCACTTGAAGGCATTTAGAGCTTTAAGTGCTGCTTGACTGTCAGAGAATATGCAGATGTTAGCATGTCTATACTTTCTTTTGAGGCAGACATTTAGACATTCTATTATTGCAGCTATTTCTGCCTGAAAAACTGTTGGCCAGTTTCCGATAGCCACAGAGATTTTTGTTCTGGGACCATACACTCCAGCACCTGTTCTGATTCCCATTTTCGACCCATCAGTGTAGAACATGATTGAACCATTACGAACGTTGGGGCCACCTTCATCCCATATTGAGCGAGAATGTTCGATCACTCTGTATGAAATGTCCTAAGTTCCATCCAATCATTGTTCATCTCTGAGGCTGGTCCAATGGGTAAAAGATTCAAGATGCTCAAGTGACCAGTTTTGTCCCCGTCTAGTATTTTTTTTCTATTTCCAGCTGAACATATTGGTTCAAAGGTACCAGATGAAGGATAGCCTCCAATGCCTTTGAGGGTGTACTTCGCATTGCTCCAGTAATTGCAACGCATGCTAGTCGTTGGAGTTTGTTTAGCTTTTTTGTAGCTACAGTCTCCTTAGTCTTTGGCCACCATACAAGTGAGGCATAGGTTATCCTAGGCCGTACAATTGCAGTGTAAACCCACATAACCATTTTTGGTTTAAGGCTCCATGTTCTTCGATGTTCTGTTCCCATGTTGGTTTAAGGCCCACTGTTCTTCCTATCATTTTAGAGCATGCCCATTAAGCTGAGTTGGCCTTGCTGATTATTGAATCTAAGTGCGCGTTCCAGTTAAATTTAGCATCTAAGATTACACCTAGATATTTCACTGAAGCGCTGCTTTTTATTTTCTCTCCCCCAAGATGTAAAGACTGCAGATGCAGTTTTTTCTTTTTAGTGAACGGACTAATTGTTGTTTTTGAGGGATTTATGTTCAGACCTTCTGTGATACACCAAGATTGTGTAAAGTTTAAGGCCATCTGCATTCTGTTCGATAACACGTCGATAACACGTCGTCAAACGTGCCTCGTACCATTATGACTAGATTATCGGCAAAGCCCACAACTTCGAATCCTTTTACCTCTAAACTTATCAGAAGGTCGTCAACTACAAGTGACCAAAGGAGGGGTGATAAGGCTGTGTTAGTCAACTGATAATTCAAGATTCCTGTGAAGGTAGCTAAAACCTTTTTCTTCTAAACTCTTAGCTACAAATATAATAAAGAAAAAAAGTTCTTCATGTATCGTTTACGTGAACGTGTTTCAACGTCGAATGGCTAGTCCTGTATGAATAGCCTCTCGCGAACAATAATAGTCACCCCTCTGAAATCTGACATTCGTGAACTAATGATAATTGCCAATTATAATAAATCAATTAGGCACGATTTCCTGCGCTGTGGTGCAAGGCACTGCATCCATAACAAGCCTCATTAACGTTGGCATTGATGTTAATGGTTATGGCGATTAGCATCCAACGCGATAGTTCCCGGGAAGGAGATAGTGTTATCGAGCCGCAGGAGCACATGAATTCATCAGCGTTCGGCCATCAATCACGCTCTGTTTATTGCTGGAACCGAAAATTTACATATGACAAAGTGACTTACAAACACAATCCATATTCTAACAAACCGATTTGCTCTCGCTAGAACACGAACCGTCAAACTGCGCCCCGACCCTAGCTGCAGGGACTTAACAAAGTTCAATAAATTCCTGATGTATAACGCTGGGAAGTTCACCCCCGTTGCTATCGGTTCGAACGATGCATCGATAGAGATAAACGCAAATATTGGCTGCTTTTCGGACAAGAGGCCAAAAGGTGACTGACTAACTGACTGACTGACGGACAGCAGCAAAACAGCCAATAAATCATCCCTCCTGACCGTCCACAACGTCCGGTGATATCACGGGACGAGATAGTTGTGTGCTATTATAGATTGGATTATACTTTCTTTGGTGGCGCGGAAGGTCTCGTGGGGGAAAACACTGGAGTTATGTGTGTACGTCCACTTTTCCCAAATAAAGACAACCGCCACAGTCCTGACTCGATAAAGGGAAGATGGATGGGAATACAGTGACAAGATTGAAGTGATGAGTAATAACTATTCCTTGACGACAGCGAAGAAGTAAGACACGAGATCGCAGAATAATGGTAATGTGAAAAGATGAATGAAAGTTCCATTTCCATCGAACATGAAGGGGGGTAGGGAAACAAATTTATTCTATCATCACTACTGACGTTTGATCTCTTGCAATGATTCCTAAATGAATAGCATGACAACGTGAACAATTCCTGCTTTCTTAATTCTCATTCATTATTTTCACAACTTTACTGCAGTTTTACTTCGGGTTCGATGAACATGAGAATTTTCATCAATTCAATTTCTTTGACAAAATGGGCTTGACAGCTTTTTATAACAATATGTACTGAGTTGAAAACTTGTAGTTGGGTTCACTCCAACGGGGATTCAAGCCACTGGAAACACCTTATCTGTACACGATGCAATCCGAGGAAGACTAACGGTTATAACACATCATGCATGATACATTTTCAATTTCAGTTTCAATCTACATCCTGTCGAGACGTTCTGCACGCCATCTTTCCATTTTTCCTTCTCGCCAACGGTATGTCTACCGCGAACCGAAGTTTTTGCTGGTGATGCTCAAAACTCCCTCGAATGCGCACATCCGCACGTGGGAATATTATTCCTCCGATTGTCTACTAAGAAAACAGCAACTGTTCTTCGCATCGCGACATCTGGACATCCCTTGACGAGCGATCCTGGCGCATGAAATTCGAATCATATGTGTGCACTGGTGTGCAAATGCGGAAATCCAACTTCGGTGGATTGCAAACGGATCTGCTTCGGCAGATCCGCCACCCGTGGGACATGACCACCAGGTCTAGATACTGCACTCTTATGGCGAAGGAATGCGCGTTTGGCAGGCCAACCAAGCGTGAAAACATGAGTCAAAATATCACCACATCAGATATGGCGACGGTTCAGCCAACAATAGGTACAGAATCGGACGAGAGGAGTGTCATGATATCATCTCAGAATCAATATCTAAGCTGAATTCGTCACCTTTATGAACTACTGATTTTATACGGCGTGGCAAAACAGAGTTAATGTCCGAAAAGAATAGTGATTGATATATACTCGTATAACCGCAGCATGTTTTTTCTCATCATCTAAATGATTCGAGTTTTCTTCAGTAAATCATGTGTTTAGTGATGATTTGCAGCGACCAATAAAACAGGCGGGTTTTGTATACCCAAAATTATCAATAGGCTCGAGCCTAAATAAATACATCTCCCCGAACGATCTTTATGGCGGGTCGTGTAAATAGTTTCAACAAGAATTTATGATTTTAACGGGAAAGAGATAGGGGAAAATCCAACCAAGGATTTTCCAATATGAATGTAAGGAGGAAGAGAAGGAATGGAGATAGAGCGTTAGAGAGATAAACAGAGAGAAGGTGAGAATGAACAAGCTCCGCCTCTGGAGTTCAGTCGGTAGAAATTAAGATTAGGAATGCTTCGTTAAAAGAAAATGGATCAAATATAGGAGAGTCGGAACTCACAGCTTGGAGAAAAAAGTTGTATTTATTTCCTAAAGAAAGTGCCTTGGACCGCTCGGGCGCTACAGATTATATTCCATATCACTTTTTTGTATTTGGAAATCATTTTCGAAAATCCCGGAAGAACTGGTTATTCAGCCATTCCATGCCAAGCCGATATAGTGGTTCTCAGTTTTTCGTCAAAAGTGGCAATTTTGTTTTTTATCGCAAAACATTAGACCCGTATTTTAATTTTTTTTTATCAGGGTGCTCATTTCCATTTTAGGGTGGTCCGAAAAAATATGTTTTCCGCTTTTACCCAAAAATGACTTTTTTTCAAAAACTCATAACTTTTGAACCACTGAACCGATTCAGATGATCTACAAATCGAATTGAAGTCAATGAGCCTTTTATTAAATAATATTGAGCTTGAGAAAAACAATGGATTTTATTTTCGTAATCAGTGATTGTAGTGGTTTTTTTTATTGTTTTTATGGCTTTGGACTAGAGGGCGCTATATTTTTTAATATTTTTTCTTGAAAGCTGATAATTTCTCACATAATATATCTCGATGTCAGAGATACTATTTATTTCGTTTTTGAATCATGATTTTTCAAAATGAATCAAATCAGATTTTCCTCCTTTTTTCCGCTATAAAAATTTATAACTTTCGAACTACTGGACCGATTCTGATGATCGATATATCAAATTAAAGCTTATGGTTTATTTTTGTTTGAAAAAAATATTACTTTTGCGAAAAATTAAAATTGTTGTTCCTATAATTGATTGAATTAGTTTTTCATAGTTCTCTCGGTTAAATATAGAGGGCACTATATTGTTTTTAATTATTTTTTCTGGAATGTTTTTACATAACAAAGCTCGATATAAGAGATGCATTTTTTTCGTTTTTGAGAGATGATTTTTCAAATTTAACATGTTTTAAGTCTTCGCTCAATATTCCTATGTGACTAGACCAGACCTATGCGACTAGAATCCAGTCTGCCCACACGTGTGATATCATATCATAGGTTAGCTTATTGGCTTCAATTTAATATGTCGATCATCTAAATCGGTTCAGTAGTTCAAATGTTGTGAATTTTTGCAAAAAGTTTGAATAAAAGGGGAAAATGATTTTTCGGACCACCGGTTAACTTTGAAAAATCATATCTTGAAAAATGCAAAAAATAGCATCTCTGATATCGACATATATTATGTAAAAAATCCTCAGCTTTCAAGAAAATATTTAAAAAAATATAGCGCCTTCCAGTGCAAGGCCATGAAAACAATAAAAAAAACCAATATCATAAACGATTTTTTTTGAAAGGCTAGTTCGTTGGCTTCAATTTTATATATCGATTATCTAAATCGGTTCAGTGATTCAAACGTTATGAATTATTGAAAAAAGTCATTTATGGAAAAAAGTGGAAAAAATGATTGTTCGGACCACTCTAAAATGGAAATGGAGACCCTAATGAAAAAATAAAACAATACGGGTCTAATGTTTTGTGATAAAGACAAAATAACCACTTTCAACGAAAATCTGATAACCACTGTATCGGTTTGGCATGGAATGGCTGTATTAAGCTATTCCCTAAATATTTTTGACTTAAAGAAGAGCGGGGATAGTTGGTTAATTTTGACTAAATTTTGTTATTACTTTCAAGAGTTCAGTTTTGCGTTAGAATTTTATACGCTACCATAAAGTGTATCTTTTAACCTTATTGAAATTGAACATTAATAAGACTAAATATATGGTAATCTCGCGAAATTGAATAAATGAAAACGTCTCTATTGTGACTGATGATGAGACCATTGATCGCGTTCGGGAGAATAAATATCTTGGCGCGATTATTGATGACAAACTTAAGTTCAATACCCACATTAACAATGTCATCAAGAAAATTATTGCCAAGAAGTATGGCATTTTGTGTCGACTAAGAAACGATTTAACTATTTGCAGTAAAATACAGCTATACAAATCAATCATCCCTCTTCATCTAGACTTTTGTTCCTCCATTTTGTGTTTGGCCAATGAAATGCAAATATCGGGATTACAGCGCTTGAAGAATAAAATAATGCGTTTGATTTTACAATGTAGCAGGTTTATTTCTTCATATTTGATGCTGGACGCTCTGCAATGGTTATCTGTGAAGCAAAGAATTCCGTATTTGACTATGGTGTTCATTTTGAAGACAGTTAACGGTTTGCTGCCTCGATATTTGTGTGATCGAATTGAAAGGGGAAGCAGTGTTGCTAATGGTCACCATCGTATGACTGTTCATGGAGACGTATGTGCTGTGTCATTAATGAACATCATAAAATGAACAGTCAAACAACCGTCGAACTAAAAATGTCATATGACATTTCGGCTTTTTTTCGTCCTATATATTTGATATCCATCGCCCCGTAATTAAACAACAGTGTTCACGGGGAACGCTCACCGCTGAAAACGTTCATTCAACACATTCGCACTTGATAGGGGAGAGTTCAACGGTTGCTTTGATATAGCAATCCGTCTGAATACCATCCATCGTGTATAGATGTGTGAGTGAGCAGGTGGATGTATATGTGCAGCTACGCTTGAATGCAGAATAAAGGGAGAAAAAGAATGCACACCACTGCAGTTTTAATGTCAAATGACATTAAAACTACAGTCATATTAGCCGGAATTGAGGGATGGTTATGAGCACGAATGGTAGAATGGAAATAGCATATTTTCATCGCTCTTCTGGGTACGGTCGACAGAAAGAGAAAACATATAAACGTTCAATTGATAGTCGTGTTTGCGGCCGTGCGTTTATTTCTGATGTGACTGTTAGAACCGAGCAATGCATTCTTGGTTACATTCGCAATACATATTGAGCCGTAACTCTTGAGCAAGGGCAGTATGTGATGGTTGAGAGAAATGTCGACCGTTTACAACACTGAGGGGAAGTGACATTCATAGATATAATACTAGAAACGCGGATGAATTAAGAACACCACATTTCTTAACATGTGCTTCACAAAATTCAAATTTTTCTAACAGACAAAAATGATATTTTTTTAAATTTTTGACAACGATTTTGAATGACGAAATTTTATACGAACGGATATCTTAATGTGAACAGTTTTTTTGACGTAGGACTACGTCTTACATTAAGGGTTCTAAATCAGAAAACAAGTCACGTTTTTATGAAATAAAGTTAACGTTAATAACTATTTTTGCTTCGAACGGATTTCAACGATTTGCATACCAATCGAATCGGAAATTTTCTGAGATTTGGTTCATATGCTATACATTACAATCCCATAGTCCATATATGGTTTAAATTGATGAAATTTGGAAGCATTCCCATTTCCCCATACATTTGTTCTGTCCATTTGTGTGCTTTCCCGAACAGAGCTGTCAATAACGGGCAACTTATGCAGCCGCTAGAATAGAAACAACGAAGGGGGATAGCGAAAAGAGAATATTTGCGAAGTAAACTCCTCCCTTGCATAGTAAATAAGCTGTCGCTAGCGTATAAGTACTGCATTTTCTCTGAGTAAAATTCTCAGAATCTTTCTGTGCCCGAAACAACAAAGGTCGCTTATTCTGCTCGTTTTGTGTCAGCGAACTGTGAACGCTAGCGAATATTTCACTTGAAGTGTATCTGGCATTGCAATTAACACAACCATCCTTTGTGTGTGTTGCTTGTTTTCGTTGCGCGAAACCTAGAACTTGTTCTTTTCCTGTACATGTGAATAGCACACCTTCGATACTTTCAGTTGTCATTCGTATTTGCTCTCGTGCGCATCGGCTCTGTTCTGATGCAACAAGCTCCTAGCTCCTAGCGACGGTTTTGACCGAGAGTCGAGAAACGATTTCTCATGAACGGGCATTCTCGCGATGTTTCATTTTTATCGCTGCCACTGTGTGCATCTGTTGGACGCGTGTTTGATGCTTGTTGAATGGCGATGCACGGAAGATGCCACTCATTAAATACTCAATGCAATGCGTGCATTGATATAAATAAACAAATTGCGACATATGAGCAATTAGTGTATTGTTCTCGCGAAGGCAAGAAAGAATCGTTGCTTTTCGAAATGGTTCTACAAAATCACACAAGCCATTAAACAGAGTCCCCGGAACTTTTTACTAAAGAGTGATTTATGAAATTTCGACGTATTCGCAAATAATATCCGAAATGATAAACCAATAAATTAAAAAAAAGATTGCGTACTCCTACGTCCTAAGCGATCGTGTCTCGGATACAACCCTTCGATTTTTGTTTTTTTTTGACGTAGAACTACGTCTTTCAGGAAGGGTGCCAAATCAGAAAACAGGTCACGTTTTTATGAAATAAAGTCAACGTTAATAACTATTTTCACTGTGAACGAATACTCATGATTTGCACCAATCGAATAAGAAATTCTCTAAGATTTGTTTGATATGCTATACATTACAATTCGCTATATCTAAACGGTTCAAATTCATGAAAACTGGAAGAACTTCCTTTTTCCCCATACATTTATTCTGTCGATTTGTGTGCTAACCCTACCCGTATTTCGAATGCTTATAACTCGAACATTTCTTAACAGATCGGAAAGATGTTTGCATCAATTGATAGGAAATATTTCTACGCGTCTATCACAATCAATAAAATATTATTTTTCATGAGAAGAACAATTGCATAACTGTAAAATGTCAAGCGTTATCTAACGCCCTAATTGCCAAGTTTTGATTGGCCCGATTTACGGTTTCTCCAACACGGACTTCAAAATCTATGTACCTGTGAAAATCCGCTCTGCAAATATACATACAAGTCGGGGGTATTTTTGTTCCCACCGAGCTGTGTTTTCCTAACACGGACTTCAATCCATGTGCCTGGGGGAATCCGCTTTGTAAATACATGCAAGTCGGGGATATTTTTTGGTATTGAGTACTTTTGTACTCGCTTGTCGTTGTGCAGATCGGATAATGTTTCTCTAAAACGTACTTTTAAACTGAGACGCCTGGGAAAATCGCCATTTCAGATACTAGAGGTGAATAAACTTTCGCGGTTCGAGAACTACGTATACATGAGATGTGCAATAATTTCAGAGGGAAAAAATACAATGATCGTTGATGATGTGATTCTTCCGTTCACATATTTTGGTAGGGCCTTGTCGGATCCGTATCGGGTCTGTGGCGGACAAAACTGAGTATTGGCTTGTCTATTGACATTGCAATTTTTTGAATTTATAACTGTAAATAAAATCAGTTCTTTTTTTTTGCTAAACTGATTTCAATGCTGAGAAAACAAAAAATAACTTTTAGATAACTCGTCTTGCTCTAACCTCTGTAGTGGAAGAAGGCGAGACCATCATCATCTGCATCTTCAAATCATCAATTATTCTTCGATCGACAACCTTTTCATTGCTATTGAAAAAAACTTTCTTACTAATAGCAGTAAGTAGATGAAATTTAGAATGGTGATTTACTACATATACTATGCTTAATGGTTTGCTGGGTGTCAGTTGTATGGTTCAGCTGTTTGCGAACGTTCTCAGTATTTTATGAAAATTGACAATTATCATCCATCCAATTTAATTTCGTCGACCATCCAGGTATAGTATCAGGTTATTGATGTTGTATTTCAGTTGGAACATGGAGCTTCGGTTCTTCAGCGCATCAATAACGTCCGTTCATCGATTTTATCATTATTCTACTAAACGATTCTCTGTCAAATACAAATTATTTATAGGAATCAATAACTTATCCGACAACGGCAGAGAATGCAACCGTGCGTGATATGCTGCGCTGTTCATCTGCTCTTATCACGTCGAAGACGAGCCATAATATCCTTTCCCAGGCCATCCATCGGGTCTGCGGCGGCTGAGGTGCAACCGTGGAAAGCGGGAGATTGCGCGAGCTTGGGTACATCGTCGTGTCGCATGGCGCTTCTTCGGTTCCATCAACAGAAGTACGACCTGTGGGAGTGCAAAATAAAAATATTAATCATGTACGCTCATTTATCATCCCGGATGTGTGATTTGTGGCAATACGGTGCGTGTTCTGATAGTCAACTGGTCCGAACGATCGCACGCATCCATTCAAACACGCGTTATAAACAATGGACAGATAGATGTATTCCCTTGCTAGAGCTTTCACTCGACAGTAAAGGGATTGTGTGGCCATAAAAATATGCTCCTGGGTCACCGACAAAGGGACCATATGGCAGCAGCCTTCGTGGGGATGTTTTCGTGGCTGGCCGGGATTCGAGCAAATTGGTACTGCCCCGGGACCGAAAGCTGCACCATAAATCTGAACTAATCAATAGAGTAAAGTGAAGCAATGTTTTTGACTTATTACACCAGCAGAATTCGTTGAATTGTTTCGCTGCACATCCATGATTCTAGAACAGTGTTATGACTAATGAAAGCTACTCTCCGGTTATCAAACAGGAATCCTTTGTGCACACACATATTCCAATTAGATCCAACAAACAACTGTAATTAATAATATTTATTAGCATAGAGCAGCAACTTCAGATTACCATGGCATCAGTCGGCCTCTACACCTTTGCGGATGGCTGATTCCACTCAATTGCTGCACTGATACATCACGGAATTAAAACTAATTTTCTCCAATTTGCATTCGCACGTACCGCACGTAAACGCTCTGGGAGAGTAGGGAGTTGAGGCTTGATGCCGCTTCGGTTGCCTTGAATGACTTACTCACCGCACCGCCGAACGGATGGTTCCAATAACGTCTCATCACTACGCTGCTCTCCGGGAAGGATGCCTCATCTATATTCATTTGCCGACTGCTGGTTCGGAATTCATGCTCCCGGAACCAGGACGAATGCATGTTATCTTGAGTTGGTTATTTGCGTGCTCTGGGCATTCCGGTGTTTGGTTGATGACGACGGCGGCGGCGGTGTCTGGGAGGATGATAAAATTAAAGCGTGCGTGGGATTTCGATATCCATCGCCCAGCAAGGAATTCGAGGCACGATGCGAGCGCAAAGACTTCTGCCAAAAAGCGACACATTATAGGTCTCCGAGTCTGTTCGCCACCCCCCCCCCCCCCCCCCCCCCCGATGGGAATCATGTATGAAACGTGCAGGCAATTATTCCGGAGGACAGCTGGTGGCAGATTGTTGCCAAAATGTGGGGGTTTGAAACATGGCAGGGAATACATTGGAGATGGATGATCGGAACGATGCGTACGGAGATGGATTAAGTAATTTTCAAGTGGATTAACACTTTTTGAGGAAGTTTCACTGATTTTTGGCAGTCAACAAGGAATATTGGAGCAAATTGGAGTTGAGTAAAGCAATTCGCCACAGAGAAATCATTCCTGGGCAGTCTAAAAGGTATTGAAGCAGCTTCTCGGATAATCGAATAAACGAAATGGTGACTGTGCGTACCAAAAATCGAGTACCTGAAATATTTCTGGAACAAATTCTGATTTTGACATATTTGTGTGGCTGTTCATGGAAAACAAAGGATTCCACAATGAGAGCGATATGATTAACAATTAAAAGAAACACATAGATTTCGGCCAACAATCATGATTAGATGGAAAATTTTATTTCATTAATGATTAGTACGAAACATCATTTGACGTCATTTGACCGTGTTTTTTTTTGCATTGAAGTATACGAATGCTTCTATATTAGAAGAATTTCAACAATTAATCTGAAATAATTGCTTTGATAAAAAAAAAGTCGCTCTCAAGAAACACAATTATAAGCAGAACAGAAGCTAAAAATACAATTCGACGAATGAACTAATACCGCACAGTTATGTGTATCCATAAGGATGTGTTTGCAGGATATGTCTAATAAAGAAGTATTTTGAACAAATTTCTATCAATGAAGGGATAAACGACAAGTCGAAATATATATGCAACTCATTCAAGTGTTTCATCACTAAAACATGATTTCCTATAAAAAATTGGTATCGATGGCTGATGGAGCTCCTTGCACGTTTGGAAATCATAGTCAGCGTTGTCACATTAAATCTGTACCAAAGGGGTTATGAATCTTTCTCATCCGTACCTTTTGTCCAAAACTCTGTACCAAAAATATGTACCATCGAAAATATTCGTTGTAGAATTTAGCATGAAAAGTACTCATTTATTTATTACAAATACAACATTTATATTTGCAAGTCCTTCGTGTGTTTTAAAATGCTTATACAAAGTTTTTTTTTAAAGAATCTGTACCAAAAATTAAGAAGAAAATCTGTACCTTTCCAGATAAATCTGTACGCTGATCATAATGGATCAATGAATCATTGTAAAATAGATGATAATATTTCAAATTTTATCAATTACCATTCCCTCAGCAAATACTGTGCGCAAAAATATTGAAATCCGATGATGTGCGGAATTTGACACTCAAAATAGTAAATATAGTTAGTTAAAATAGTTAACTACGTATAGAAATCAGTTTACAGAAACGCAAATTCAAAGCAAGAGAATTGTGAATGAAGTATTATTATTATTATTACGCGTTTTTCATTGTGTCATCCAAGCGAAGTAAAGTTAATTAAATTTGAAACATCAAGGAAAAAAGGGGGTCTCCGTAGCTACATTGGTTGCGCGTTCGCTTAGTAAGCGATCGATCGTGAGTTCAAAACTCAGGGCCCTCATTGACCATCTTTATGTTGTTACAGAATAACTACGTCCAAGCAACAATCATCAGCGATGGAGATTGATCCACGGTCGAAATAAGATCGATTCATCCATACAACTGCTCTGCTCTGCAAGACACATCGGGCTGCTGTTCTATAAATAACTCCACAATGATCAATCAACTGTCTCCGCTGTCCGGTCTAACTGGATAATGGAAGAACAGAAGGAAAACTCTTATGCCTAAATGGCTACTGTGTAAATGTGTACCACATGCAATGGTATAGAAGGGAGTACTCTAACGCCGAAAAAATGGCAACTGTGTAATGTGCTAATTATAGATATGATAAACATGTGACATGTACACAATTAAAATTCGGCTCTGTTACAGCTAAAATGCTAATGATCCTGAAGTAAACAAAAGGGATAAAAAAAATCAAGGAAAAAAACTGAAAACACTCTTAGAAGCACAATTTAGGAAACAAAATTTAAAGCAGTTCCGAAATATTGCGACTAATTCAGCAGATTAAAACACCTGAATACGATCGTTATGCAGATTAAATTTCTTCGTTACGAAATGAGTTCAACAGAAGATTTGAAGATATTTCAAAAATAGACGAAAAAATATAAATCATGTCATTTCCATTCAATGATGCCATCAACATAGAAGAAATATCAATGAAATTAAAGAGCATTAAGTGAAAATGAATCATTAATTTTAATAGCGATATTTTTTTTAAAACCAAGAAAGATGAAGCACTTGATTTAGAAAGCATTTCAATTTCAAAAATATATTTACTGTACTTGTTGGAATTAAGTTTGCGGGGAAATGTGTTGTATTTTTGAAAATATTTTTCGGATATACTTATATCTGAAAACAATTTTTTCTGCTATAAATAACATCGCTCTCTTTTGACAGATAACTATTTGGCAGCATGTTTGTAAATAAATTTGAGTACATTTGAACAAAAATATGAAAAACATACAATCTACAATCATACAATCTACAATCTATACAATCTCATGTTTCCAGCGCTTTATCAGATACAAAATAAACATTCAGGATAAAATATGTTTAAAATAAAATCGTTTGCAGTAAAAAAAAGTAAAAAAAAAAGTATATTGTTATATAATCAGTTTTTGAGAAGAAATCATTATTCTCGCTACCTTAAATAACATTTTACAATCAAACTACTACTTATTAACGGTCACTTAAAAACATATTGTATTGGTAGTCCGCCGTCTGCTTTTGAAAAAAAGACGCACATGGTGGTGAAAAGATTGGCCAACCCTGCCATAGCGGATATAGCAAAAGAATTTCCATTTATAATTTAGAACAAGAGACTGACTTACGTCTAAGTGTATGGATCAATTGAAGCAGATTGCGTCAAATCTCTGGCGGAAGTATTCTTCAGATGTTGGAACGAGGAACTTGTATCAGAAGCGGAAATGTTCAAGACACAGATGAAGGACCTATATAGTTTATACAAAATATCGCAATCTGAAAACTAGTGAAAAATCGAAAAAAGAGTGGTATTTTTTGGGGCGCCATTTCATAGTTTGCCGGGGGCTCTGTCTACCCTCACTACGCCGTTGTTTCAGCCATCTGAGCCATCTTAGTTGAGCCATCTTAGTTGATTGAGCCATCTTAGTTGAGTTTTATCCCTTTTGTTTATTTTAGGCTCATTAGCATTTTAGCAGTAACAGAGCCGAATTTGAATCGTGTACATGTCACATGTTTATCATATCTATAATTAGCACATTACACAGTTGCCATTTTTCGGCGTTAGACTATTCCCTACTATACCATTGCATATGGTACACATTTACACAGTAGCCATTTAGGCGTAAGAGTTTTCTATCTGTTCTTCCATTATCCACAGTTAAGACTGGACAGCGGAGACAGTCGTTGATCCATTGTTGAGTTATTTATAGAACAGCAGCCCGATATTTGTGCAGAGCAGAGCAGTTGGATGAATCGATCTCCATCGCTGATGATTGTTGCGTGGACGTAGTTATTCTGTAACAACACAAAGATGGTCAATGGGGGCCCTGAGTTTTGAACTCACGATCGATCGCTTACTAAGCGAACGAGCAACCAATGTGGCTACGGAGACCCCCATCTTAGTTGATGTAATGAACGAATTCTTCAGTTCGTATGTCACCGCCAGTTCGAAAGCCTTCCCATAGAATCTACGTCCAGGGGATGTCGCACCAGTTCTTGTTGCTACTGTTGACTGAAAACTATCGAAAGTGGTCCTAGGTGTGGTGTAAAATTGGAATTTTTGAGGTGCCGTATGAGTGTTATTCTTGGAATACTGGAATTCAACGCAGCTGTGTTCGCGGAGGACCCTTCCTTAACAGCTTTTACATCCTCCCCCATCCGATGGTTCATCCATAACTTCCGATTGCTCTTGCAAACGTAGTTAGTAGGCCTTTGTCAAGATAAAGAAGAAGGATATATTCCTGGAGTAAAAATGAGAAAACTCACCGCGGATTCGATAAACTGAAAGAGAAGTGATGGTAAAACACTCACGTAACCAGGGTGGACATTCGTTTAGCCGCATCCTAAAATTTCAATAAAAGATACGGCATTTGTACGGCAAATTTCGAGCCCAATCGGTAGCTAATAATTACTATGTCCATCTCCATTTCGGATCACTTTCAAAACTCGATTTGGCTTCGAGTCAGACAGCTTTTAAAGTGTTGCCATATTGATTATAGTCCAACACTCCTGAATTACTGCCTTGAGACTGGAAATGTTGTTAAATTGTCATCCGATATAGACCATCTCGGCCAAGATTCTCCATAGATTCTCTATGGGATTGCAATCGACTGCAAGCAGGTAATTCGAGAAGCGGAACGTCCTTCTCGGCAAACCATGCCTTCGATTGCTTGGAAACGTGGATCTATGCATAATCCTGCTGAAAAACGACATCCTCGGTAGCGTTATTCTCAATATGGCCAATCAAAACGTTCTCCAGTAATTGAAGATACTTTTCGGAGTTCATTCGGGTGAAAATGAAACAAATGGGAAGCTTGCTGTGATAGGAAACGGCTCCGCTCCCAAAGTTTCGCTTCGATCTCACGACATGTCGTTGACTTAAATTGTACCAATAGCAACTGTAACAGTTCGGACCATGAAAAATGAACTTTTTTCGCCGGAAAATACAACATTTCTCCATTCTAGTTTCCATTCCATGTATTGCCGGGCGAAAATGAGATGGTTCTGCTTATGGGTGGCGGTCAGTTTCGGCTTCCCTTGAAGTTTCTTCCACATGATGTTTGGTGACTTCAAGATGCGCGCAATATGCCTCTTCGTTACTGGAACAACCGATTCTGCATTAATGTATAAGCAGGACATCGTTTCTTGGTTGTTTCATGTCTTATCCGACATTTAAAACATAAAGTAACTTTGGTGTTCCCATTTGTTGGTCGTTATATCCCATATTTCTGGCACTATTTAAAGAAATTCCGTACCACTTTCTCAGAACGACCAATTTTTGTTACGATAGAGCGATTAGAAAACTTTTGTTCTTTGAACATCTTTATTATTTTCCGCCCCTCTTCCGTCAATAGAATACCTTTCGCCATTTTTTCAAATGCTATGTGAATCACTAATCTGACTAACTTCTTACGTTGCACATCTAATATTTACCTTGTAAATTGAACACTCCCAAGTATTTTTTTTCAAAAAAACACAGATAAAGGCTTGGTGATTATACGAAAACCTTATTTTTATGCCATGCGGCTAAACGTATGTCTCGGGAAAACACGACGTTTGAATGTTTATATCCACCGATGCCGCCTTGTGTGTGTGCGATTGTGACGCACGTCCTTTCAATAAAATTGACTTAATATACTACCACTACAGCAAATAAGTATCCCGATAAAAAGAACATTCCTAGTTGTTTCGTAAGTGTTTCAAGTTTTTTCCAAGTGCGGCTAAACGAATGTCTATCAGTGTATTATAATGGCGAGTTTTGGTAGAAGTAATAGGGAATTTAGTCGCTTCGAATTGTTGCAACCAATTGCATCTATGTTATATTTTGTTTTGAAATTAGAAAACGATTCAGCTTCATCGGTCACAAATATTGCTATAGGGCGTGTTAAATTCAAATTAGAGATGTATCGAAAAAGGGCGCATTGAAAAAATTGTAATTGAAAATGAACTTGTTCACTCCAAATCCTATGTAATAGTGTATCAAGTTTCTTGAAAGTAGAAAAAAACTTGAACAGAAATTTTTAGAAAAATAAACACATTTTCAATTTCAAAAGGATGACTGTGTTCATTGCTATGGCACTCATATCCTGACTGTGTTGTCTCGAACTAATTTGTGCGTTATTATAACAACCCATCTAACATAAACCCTGGCAACCGGGTAAATCTGGAATCCATCGAAAGTTTATTCTGTGTGGCTCGTCTAGTGCACCTGGTCCTCCTGGAAGTCATTCAGGACTGTGTCTTCATTAATTGGATATACCAGATTAACTTCACAACCGTTTTGGGTCAAGGATCCACCCAATCCCCCCTATCTCCCTCGGTTGGTCGGAAGATAACGGGGTCTGGGGAACACTCCACTGGGGGTAAGTTCTCCACTTGCACACCGGAGAAGGTAGAATCATTCAACAGAAAAGAGCTTAACGGGACCGGGTGGTCTCAGATAAAGTCCCCAGAGGGAGCGTGATGATCAAGCGTCAGTGGCCGGGAGAAATCAACTAATTGAATTTGCCACATTGCATCGCATAGTGTGGGGGCACTCACGTAGAAAATGGCGTAAAAGCTGCATCCATGAACCAAGGTAGTTCGGGATGAGTGCATCCCATCAAGAATAGTGGCTTCTCCGTTACGGAAGGTCAGGGACGCATTCCCTTTGTAGCATGGTTTTGTGCGGCGATAGAGAGGGTTGATAGTGTAAGCGTGGCTGTAAGATCAAATGACTATGAAGTCAACGCAAATCCACACCATTCAACTTCAACCCTGTCGTTATCACTATTTTCCCATCACTCCGCTTACAAACGGCTTTGCAAGTATTGCCACCCTCACTTCCAGTTTCTCTTTTGTTCTCAGGAGACTTTCGAACATGCAACTGCGAGACGATAGTCATTGTGCATTGGAGGTAAATGAATCTCCCATGAGCTGCTAGTAGTGCGCTGCTGCTATATTGATAATGGAATAATAACTCATGTCCTTTTGTGCGGGAAGGTGCTGCTCTGGTCCTTATCTTTGTAACATTTGTGGAGAGGTGTGCATAAAATCTCGACCAGCGGTTTGAGTTTGAGAATGGGCCACACAAGCTGCAGTTGATAAGGGAAAGCACTCCTTCAATAATGGGCTACGGTCAGGGAAGCCGTGTTCGTTGTCATGGATTCATGTCAAACGTGTGTTTGTGTGTGTGTGGATGGGATAAGGAAAAGCTTTCCGAGTTTATACCATCAACAAAATTCAGTCGGAGTTTCTGTTCGCAAAATTGAGATTTATCATAGATGACTAATTTGATAACGATTCTATGGTATAGGAAAGTTGAACACGGAAAAAATCTGGACACGAAAATCTTGTTAGAGTAAAATTATTCGTTGGAAGATAATATTTGGTTGGAGGAAAAGAAATTCAAAGCTTTATTTAATATGCTTCGGATTGTCCTATTTGTGTCAAAAGTGCACCGTTTTGTTGTAAAATTTGTTGTCATTCTAAAAGTTGCTTCATAATGCTTTCTCATAAAAGTTTCAGTCCTTACTGACGATATACTCTAGTGATCAATTTTTACAATATTCTCCTGATTCTAATCCCTTGACTTCCCTGAATTTCCTGAATAGTTTTTCAATGCGAGAAAAAGTTTGTAATCTCTTGTTGCCAGGTTCAGACTATATGATGGAGGCATTAAAACTATTCAACCAAGCTCCCAGAGTTTCTGGCGAGTCACTACAGAATTGTGTGTGGCCTTGCGTTGTCCTGATGGAACACAACACCTATTCTGTTGGCCAATTATGGCCGTTTCTGGTCAAGCGCTAGCTTCAAACGATCCAGTTGTTGACCGTAGAGATCTAAATTTAGTATATTGCACTAGAAAAAATAAATAGGTAAAACAAATTAATCGAATACAATTTGAAAAATTAAATTGCACGTAATTAGCTGTGACAGTATAGGCACCATAAACACCATTCATAATTTCAGCGATCTGGTATGCATTTTCGATTTTTGTTAACAAAAACTGTAAAATGTACCAAATTTTCTCTGTTTCTGTTTCTGTTTCCCTGTAACTCACAACTGAATGGAACAAACAAAAAACAGCCTTGACAACGGACATTAATTTGAAACTGTGTGATCGATATTACGCGAGATATCGATCACTACAGCCACCCACCGAGAAATTAATAGATTTCTTGTTCCCCAATCAAGTAACAGGTTGATTATTTACAGCATATATAGTTGACAAAAAAAAATAGAGAATCAAAGTCCGAAGTTCATATTTTTAAGGTATTTTTGCTGTAAATGCTGTAACTTCGTGAAAAATCAACGCATGAAGATGGAATGTACATAATTTTAAATCATGATTTGTGAAATTTTTGAATATTTTACGAACATGCTTTCATCTGGGTGTCTAAAGTACTGTGAACAAAAATATCGGGAAGAATTAATAAATCGATTTTTCCCGTTTTTTCAAAGTTTTTGTGGACTAAAACATTTTTTTTTGCTGACTAAGTCAATAGCAAATCCAATTAACCTTATTGACCAGATTCCATTTGATTTCTAGAACGTTCCTGTTGAATTTTTCCATACAGATATATTTCTGTTTGAATGAAAAATTACCCCAGTTGGTTCATTCTTTCTCATTTTCAAAAAAGCTTTGGAGATTGGAATTTTTTTTCAGCCAAATCGGTCCGCTCTGTTCATAAAACTTGTAAAGTATATGGTTACGTTACGTTAACTGTTTCAGTCGATTTTTACTTTGCTACTTTGTTTGAGTGGCTACTTGATAATTGAAGAGTGACAAACAGAGTAGTGTCTTTTTTTATCCAGGTTACGTTATTTGCTAAAGGGTGTGTCACATCAAATTGCATCACGGAAAAAACGCTGTAGAAATTTAATTTTTTGGAATTATACTTATACATATACTTCGTGATGACCGGCACGGTAAACGGGCAGGTTTACCTTAAGGAGTGCCTACAGAAGCGCTTACTACCACTATTGAAGCAGCACGAGGGCCCAACCATCTTCTGGCCGGATCTCGCTTCGTGCCACTATTCAAAGGACGTGTTGGAGTGGTACGAAGCCAACGGGGTCACCTTCGTGCCAAAGGAAATGAACCCGCCCAACGCGCCGGAGCTTTGCACAATAGAGAAATATTGGGCGATTATGAAGCAGGCCCTCCGGAAGAACCCAAAAGTTGTCAAATCGGAGGCGGACTTCAAGAGAAAATGGATTTCTGTTCAAAAAAAACTACAACCTGACGTTGTACAGAACCTTATGGACGGGGTAAAGAGGAAGGTGCGAGCATACGGGCTTGGGCTCGAAGTATGAATAAAAAGAAAATGCCAAAAGTTGTTTAATAGTTTTTATTTTACTGTCTAAAATTTTCAAAAGGATCGGTCTACTGGGCGAATTTCTACAGCGTTTTTTCCGTGATGCAATTTGATGTGACACACCCTTTATGTATAAGGTATACGATTTGCGTTACGTAAGGAAGATGAGGGGATCCATAATCCGAATTTTTAGCGTTACGTAATTTGTGCATCGCGCCTTGGTAGTGTAAGTGAGCGGAGGGATAGGGTTGGTTAATACGGATAGGTTTGTGATAAACGAAACGTAGAAGTTTATCGCTCGCGAGAGCAATAATTTCGCTCTCGCTCATCTTTTATCTGTCCAACAACTGAAATAGAACAAATAGATAAAGAGAATGGAAAAAACGTTGAATATTCTTCCCATCATTAACCAACATGCTTTGTATAGGAGAAGTGTGTAATACGCGCCCCCTAAGCGAGAATGGGTTTATCTTGACCGTGCTCTTAAAAATTAAGGTAACAACTACATCAGTACGTAGATTAGTTAACCCTCAGTCATCTGTAATGGTTCTGTGTTTTAGATACTGAATAACACAAGTGCTACGAATTTTATTTTGTAAGGCGCCCAAATTTTATATTTTCCAATCATACGGTGTTAAATGGCCTAGCAGAAGTATAATATGCTCATAAACTGTTTCTCTCAGAGACTATAATACTCAGAGAAATTTGTGTGAATGACAGATTCCGACATTCTATTCACTTCATGCCAGTCTTCAGAATGCAACTCGGTGCTGATGCGCAACAAGATTTTTGTACCCAGTTGAGCTCCCACTCCTTGTGCACACATGTGCTCTGGCGAATGAGCACGCTCCGAAACACAGATGAAATGTTTGGTTGTCAGCGCCGTTCTTACGCAGAGATTTGCGCCCAGTGTTAAGCTGAGTTTTACGCTGAAATTTGCGCCGTGCTTGCGCCGTATTTCTATACAGCGCACTTGAAACTGGATTGCTCTCTCTGTTGAGTAATTTTTCTTCACACAAACGTATACGGTTCAAATGGGGGCGCGCTGTTGTTTTTATGCTTTGCTTAGAACAAACGAAGACAAAGCGGACGCTAGAATTTGATGTGTATGTGTGTGTGTGTGTATAGAATGAGACGGGCATCACACAAGTGAGAATGTTTAGTATCTGAGTTCTGCGCCGGGTACATTTTACGCTGTCTCGCTTATGAATTTTGTGCTCTTCGCACCAAGATAGAATACGAGTTTTCTTTGAGCGCGCGCTGATGAAAATTAAACTCAAGCGCAGTGCTGCGTTTGTTTTCTGAAGACTGCTTCATGCCCACCAGCGAAGAGAAGAAATCGTTTCTCCGGTGAGCGTGTTTCCATTTACATTCTCTAAACACATAATATAGATGGCAGATGTGAAGACATATTTCCGTTTTGAAGACATTTAATTTTGTGAAAACATACTGAGGTCATTTCAAAGTATATGAAAACAGTTGTTTGTGTGATTTATCGAACATGATTTAGAAATATCGTATTGGTTTGCTAATTTTTTTTTATTACGATTACATTTGAAGACATTTATTCGTGTCATTCAGAGATATTTGAAAAAAAAAATCATCCGGTATCCCTCACATACACGCTATTTCTCTCGTGAGAATGTTACCGGACCGAAAGCGAGCAAATTGCCCCGATCGAGGGTCTGCCGTACTGCCCGATGGTATGCTGATACGGAAAATATCAAATTGAGAAAGAAATGAATCCTTTTTCATCATTTCCTTCATCTGAGATATCCACTGGTAACTCGGCTCAATAAATATGACTCACAGTTAGCGCCTCTGAATCGGTTGCAAGCAACAAAAACCATATACAAATGATGTAGAAAATTACATCGACAATCGCTTTTAAAGAAAATTATTTTCTTATTTTTTTAGCATGTTACGAATGTAAAACTTGTATGGTAGGTTTCTATCATTGGCTAGCACGATTGCCTATTACCATTGCATTTCTATTCTTGCTGGTTTACGTGAAAATCAAGCGGATCAAATTGCCGGCAGGCGCGTTTTAGACACATCTCCTCTATGTGATCTCAACATTTCATTGTCCACCTCACCCCATCATAATTTTAATTTTTCACTCACAAATGCATGAGCATTTCCATTTCCGTACATGAGCGATTCCATTTGGTCGAAGGTCGATTTTTCTTGTATTTTTTGATTTGGCTCAAATTTTGCAGAAGAATTCTTTATGACCAAATAGGACAATTTGTATCATCGGTTTTCCATTTTGAATCCTGGCTTACCTTTCAGAAGGGTCCAAACAAAAATTGGTTGAAAATTTTCAAAAAATATAACTCAGAAACGGTTTGTCCAATTGTTCTGATGTCTTCCGCAATGTTTTAGGTTATTATTGGGACTATGTAAAGAAATATACTGTTATGTACTGTTATAAAAAGTTTTATTTGTATTCTATTTCGAAAATAACACTTAAAACTCAATTTTCTCATAAAAGGTGTTTATGATTTTTTTCGTTTTTTTTATATGGTGCCGAGGACCACTAATTAAGTTGATTACACAGTGTGCCAAGATGGAAAAGTAATGGACAAAAAAAGTTATAATTTAAAAAAAAGTTGGATTTTTGAAATCTATTGAAATTTGTTCTTAATAATGTTTTTGTTCCGATTTTATGAAAGTATGCATTATTTGTATGGCAAAATTATGCTAATTGCTACCGTTCTCGAGATACAGTGATTTTAAAATGAAATTAACTGAAATCGCCAGCTTTCACTCGTTTTCGGAAGTTTTTCGAGTTTAGTCAAATGAGAAAATCGTTTTGCTGAATGTATTTTATTTCATGTTTTTATACAATGATAACATTTTATTACAGATTTCTTATTGTTTCATATTGCCTACAATTTTTTATTATCATGACGGTTTGAAAATTGCTTAACTTGTATTTTATCTACGGAAACTGGAATAAATGAATAGTATTTTTGTGTTGCTTGAATGGTAAATGCTTTCGAATACTGTTCATTAAGCTTGGTATTTCCATGCTCTGTTGTAGTTGCATAGGAAAACAGAATTCGGGTTAGTAGCTTCTCCATTCGCTTTTGAGCCCAATCGAATAGTTCCTTTGCATTTTTTGATGGGATTTTCACGTTCTTCATCTAGACTAGCCCTTGTAGCCATGCGGTTTATTGTTGCCAAAAAAATGCCATTCCACATCTATATCATAGTTGTTTCTAAATTGGCAAATACTGGAAATTTTTTTTTCTTTTTTTATATATGCACCTCTATTAGACGGAAAATAAATTTTGTTCAAATTAATGTGCTTTTTTTGACATATAAAATCAATATTTTTTTAGATAAATAAGTTAACGGATATCATGACGAAAATCTTCGCAAATTACTACCTAAATGATTAATACAATTTTCACATCGGCATAAGGGACAATCTACTACTGCATTTTCACATGACAAACTATCTGTAAACACTTTTAACCCTTTGCGGTAGTTTGTCTGCTCTCAGCCACCATAGCCAGGAATCATACTAAAAACATTATTCGACGATGTAATAGTTTACGTTTTTTATAAACGATTTTAATGTCTAGTGAACTTTTCAACGAATGTATAAAAAGTTTCTATGAACAATAGGTAACGGTACCCGATATAAACAAAATACTATTAGCGTGGAAAGATTAGAGTTTTTTTTTCAAGAGAAATTAATTCCGACCGCAAAGGGTTAGTTCATTGGATAAGCCATATTTTTTGAAGCTGTGAGTTATGATATCCACATTTTCGTGAATGATACATACTAGTGATGAGACGGATAGTAGTTCGGCCGGATACCGGATATCCGGAAAGCTTTGAGGCCGGATAACCAGATATCCGGCGGCCGGATATACGGCTCTTTATATACAAATCTAAACTGAGAGAAACTGCATGTGCGCATGAACTATGAATACATTTTCCGTATAGAATGAATATCACTTAATAGAATATCAAGTTTCCTGCAAGAAATATATTATATTTTGAATGGGTCGCAATCACGTTCCTTACGATTGGTAGTCATTAAACTCTAAGTAGTACCCCAATTGGCAAGGTTCGCTAGACTTTATCTTTCAGCTCCTTACAGTAGAGTTAACAAAGAAAGATTGTTCTCTAAAGCTGGCCTGGTGTACGAAGCAAAGCGTAATCGGTCGGTTAAAAAAGTTTTGTTCCACAATGTTCTGCCATCTTTCACGCAGCTGAGAAATTCCCTTCCAGAATACACTATGTACACCTTCTATAAGACCACCCTGATTATATTTCGTTACAACACAAACAGTTAGAATTTCAACAAGATACATTCATACAATGTAGAATGCTTAGAATAAAGTATATTTAACGTCAATTTCGTCCAAAAGAATTGTTTGTTTATTTATTGGGCTTAAATATGATAATTGCAGCTGTCAAATTTCTATAAGACCTTTTCAAAATTCATATGTATGATCAATGGAAAATTCAGAACTATTGCTTGATTTACATCTCAATAATTGGCAACCTTGCCATTTTGGGCTAATAACCTGGAAAATTCGTGTTAGCATACTATTTATCAATTTTTTCTGACGGATCTCTCGATATTTTTACCTTTTTCCCAAAATTGCGCCCTTGAGCTCTTCAACCGTGGTGTACCGCTTTCCTTCAGTGTAGATTCTGCGTACAAGGACCCCCCTAAGATTGTCAAGAGAATTCAAGTTTGGAGAGCGAACCAGTCAGTCCCAAAAATGAAGTTTTTGGTCCTTAATCCATTGCTTAGTTTCCTTGCTGGTATGAATAGTAGCATTTTTTGCAGGAATGTGATTTTTTTTGACGATATCCACGCAAAAACGGTACGAAAGAAGATTTCAGAACATGTATGTAATCCTTGAATGATGTTAAAGCTATCTTGAGCTTTCCGGTTGAACAGAATCCCGCACAAACCATGCACGGTCCTCCACCGAAATTCCTGGTTGAAAAATACTGTTCCTCCTTCTGTAAATCACGCCAGCATCGGTTGAAACCATCAGGACCATTCAAATTGAACTTTTTTTCGTCACTGAAGATAACTTAGCAAAGTTGAAAGTAAAAAAAATAATAATAAGAACTTTTCGTTATGGTGTATAGCAAAATGTATTCTTTTGAAAACGTTCTTTGTCGTTACATACCATGTCCCACTGTTGATTCATGTGAGCTATGACAAAACTCAGACGTCTTTCGAGGTGACTTTAACCTTTTTAGCCCTCCTTATGTAAGGAATTTTTACCATAATTTGACGAATTGTCTCCCGTTAAACATTTAAATTCAAAGATTGCTTTATTTGCATAAGCTATTTTGAAGTATTTGAAGCTGTTTTAACTATTTCTCGATTATCCCGGTCAGAGAGCTTCGATCTACGTGAAACTCTTCTTTCTACCGTATCCTCGAGAATTCATCAAATAATTGAGAACTACTTGATGGGATCGTCCAATCCGACGAGCAATTTCTCTAATTATAACATTTTCTGGGTGAAATGTATCGATTTGTCCTTTTTCTCTATCTGTGAGTACATTTCCTTTCGGCATTTTGCAGATTTATCGATCAAACTTACTAAAAACAACGGAAAACATAATTGGTCTTATAGAAACTTGACACCTGAAAAATACGAAAACATTTGTTTACGCTCAACGCTTGCACACACACATATGAAAATCATGCAGTCTATGATAGTTACTAATACAAAAGCACTAGAATATAAATTGAAGCGTTGTTTGTTTACAATGACACAAAGCAGCAGGATCATCACCTGGTCTAATAGAAGTGATTTATCGTCGAAAACTGTTCTAGGTAATTTTTATGCTGTCCATAGAGTCGAAGTTCTTGCCTTTGGGAGTGTTTTGCAGAGACCGAACGTATGCTAAACTTTTCCAATCCCGAATCCCCAATCTTTTTTTTCCCAAATTTTTGTTATTCAACATTGTTGTAAATTATGCATTTTCATAACCCGTCACCATTTGCTTCAAAGCGACACTTTCATTCCGTTTACGAAACGAGTCGTTGTTATTAGATGTTATTTTGTTCGATTATAGATATATTTACCATATTTTTTAAAATTCATCATTAAAGATGATTTGAATCTGACGGGTAAATGCCTGTGTTACGAGTGGTAACAACGGAGAGGGGTTTTCTGCCGTGATTATAGTCTCAGAACGATGTTTCAATGTTCATATAAGGATTATAATTTTCCTGCAAATTTAAATACATGATAAATTGTATTGGTTTTAATTCATTTACATGTGTATCTTATTAGTATTTATGTGTTCTTAATATTTATTAAATTTGCATGCGAATTATGTTCAACTGCTAGTTGTAAGTTAAATTCATAGTTAAGATAGGTTTACTCACGTTTAGTCCCCTTATCGTTAATTCATAAATTTCATTTAGTTTTAAGAGCAATCTTTAGTTTTAGTCTTATGTGTAGGTTAACCTCACGATAATTTGCTAGAATGATTTTAAATTAGGATTACTATAGTTTTGAGTTCATTTTCATTTGAAGTATACTAAATAACTCAATAAATAATGTAAGTTTTAATATAAGTTATTCGAGAATAGTATTTAGTCTTTTAAGTTAGAATTTAACTGAAAATCGACTTAAATCGGTAGCACACGTTTTCTCCTTCCTATAGCTTTTGTTTCAATTGCTTGCCCGCCCGATGACAGACTTGACTTGTTGATCTCGCTTGACAAACCGAGGGTTCTACTGGATAGTGAAGGTGCGCAGCCAGCTAGAGATGGCCAACAGCCTGTGAACCAAAAATCTTAATGGAATTGGACAAAAATTTTGTCTAATAATAATTCAATGTTATAATGATAAGTTTTTATGGAAATATCAGGTAATGTTGAAAATGCAAATGGTTAAGTAAGAGTCAGGACTACGTGTCTTGAGCATTCGAAAAAACATCAAGTAATAATATACATTTGAAATATAACCATTTCAAACTACCTTCGGGCATGTTAGTCTGATTAGTAAATATCGACAATGTACCTTCGATCACGCGAATCGCTTAGGAATAGATAAATAATAAAAGAAAAAAGGGTAGGCAGGAATAGGAAAGATTAAGATATACGAGACCGGAATGTTTTTGATGTAGGTTATTATGAATTTGAAAATTACACCCAGTTTTTTTGCTAGGCTTACTCTGTTTCGCATTCTTCTGAAGCTTGCTAGATCTTGATCGTCCCTTGACTGTTTCCATGTGTGATGCGTTAGATCACGATCAATTATTGCTCGTTGAATATCAGCATTAAACCACGGGTTGTATGGCTTTTTTGAACGCCAGGCTTTAAGTGGTACGCATGTATCGTACAAGAAAATAATATTTTCATTGAATGATTCTAAAAGAACATCAGGATCATACATCCTGATGTTCTTTTAGTTTTTTTTTTTTTTTTTTCTGACAACACCCGGAACATCACTAAAAAAGATATCCCAAGAAATATTGTTAAATTCTTCAAGAACATATTGCGGGTTCACACGTTTGTAATCTCTATAAGAACTAATATTGTTTGGAGCTGCAGTATTATAATCGAATGATGCAAATACCAAGTCGTGATTGGACATACCCGGAACACCTACTTGGTTAAAGCGAATCAGTTTGGACGGTCTATTGGTCAATACGAAATCTAATTGCGAAGAACCATGAGCATAAAAATAAGTTGGTTCAATACCAGCACTGATTAGACCGAGACTGTTCAGAACATTATTGAATTCACATACTTTATTTGTGTGATCCAACAGATTTGTATTGAAGTCACCGAGTATGATTATGTCAGTGTAAGCAACACCAATCTCACTAATTTTGTCATAAAGATTCATAAAGTTTGTCATTTTGTTCACTACATGACAAACATGGAGGATTATAAACCGTTCCCAGCAATATTTTGTTATTATTCATTGAAATTTCAATGAAGATAAATTCAGTGTTATTCATACCCTCGTTATACGATGTGCTAACCATCTTGTGCTTTATAGAACTTTTGATGTAAATCAAGATTCCTCCACCCAGCCTACATACTCTATCATGTCTTACAGTATTGTATCCATCGATGTGCACAACATAATCATTCACTTTTTCATTAAGCCATGATTCTACAATACATATGATATCAACGCCCGATGTACTGATAATCTGGTTAAGCACTTCAAATTTGCTCATTATCCTAGCACAGATGCTTTGAATATTCAAACAACAAACCGATAACTTATTACTTGGACGAGTTGATTTTAACACAACACCCGGTAAACACACATTCGAAGAGGTGTTGTTAGTTGGATTGAGATCATCCATTAGGATACATAACAGCAACTAAGAAAACATTCAATGAAAGGTGTCTTGATATAACAAAATTTAAACTAAATTTATCTAAAATTACAAACATCATAAAAAAAACTATGTATATATACTAATGTGACGCGAAAATTTCAAAAGTGATTGTATTGAATACCACTTGAGCTATCCATACTAGTGAACGTAACAATTAGTAGCAACATAGATCCGTAGTACTTGAAGCAACCAGCAGCAAGCACCCAGCAACAACAGCCAACGACATCAACAGCAGCCTGAACGTAGCACCAGCGTAGTCCAGTAAAACTTTCAGGAGGGAATCACGGGAGAAGCTTAAGGATGGAATGGAAGGAAAAATCAGAATCGAAAATGGATAAGGTTGTCAGAAAAAAAACTTTCAGGAAGGAATCAAGGGAAACAAAGGATGGAATGGAAGGAATAAACAGAAATAATAAAGGAAAGGGTTAGTTGCACAGTGGTATTTCCATCGCCTTCAGTAGGTCCTCCGTAGTGTTTATTGTTTTGATTTCGTTCCTATGTGTGACAGCATGTGTAACTCCATTTCTAGTGTACACCTTCATCAGTTTGCCTTTCTCCCAGATGTTTTTGCGAAAGTGAACGTGTTTGTATATATTTTGAGAAAAATTCTCTCCGTTGACCATGAGTCGCAAATTCCAACAGTATTGGTTTTGTTCCCCGACTTTCGTGAGTGGATCCGATAAGACGAGTGAGATGAACAGTCGGTCGATGATCATTTGGATATCCCGAATGTGAGCAAATAGATGTGAAGTGGTGACTCAGACTCTCGTTGGGAACCTCCGGGATACCATATATTACCAGTTTATTTTGGTGAGCAGCTCTCGCATTATTATTCAGAGCCATTTGCAAAGTAGTGTTGGCCGCTTCCACTCGCTTTTCGACTAACTTGAGCTTTGCTTCATAGTGCGCGTGGAGTGTAGTGAACTCTGCCTTCAAACGAGATATCGAAAACTCAACAACTCGGTTGATCTCCTCAGAGAAGTTTCGCAGTATATCCTGCATCATACCAGCCAGATCTGAGAGACACAAGTTGTCTTTGTGTGCACCACTAACAACTATTTCGTTGAATTCTCTTGGCAAAAATCACCCAAGCACACAATTTACACAGGATATTCCACTATGTCGTGCAAGAGCAAGGTTTTAGCGTAACTTTGGAGTACAACTAGCGATTTAATGCGGCATAGTACAATCACATTTTGGAAATTTTCGTGACTTGGCTATCACTTGCACTTCATAATATCTTGGCTATTGATCTTGCATTTAATCCCAGTGCTTTCCCCCCTATCAGTATTTCGGAAGATAGTCTATAGTATATCAGTAAAATAGCAAAAGAATACAAACGTTTTTCAAGTTATATTCGCTAAAAATGCTTGTATCTGATTACAAAAAAAGATAAAAAAATTGTCAAGTCAGTATGGCATCTGTGCTTGAACGTTTCCAGCCAAAATCATAGTTCTGGAGGACGTTCTAGAACACCTCATGGCATCTTCGATATTCACTCTGTTACGGTGTTTTGTTTCCATCAGCAGCATTGTAGGAAATTCAGATTCACATAAATACTACGCAAAGACAACAACACTCGTAACGTCTATTCCGCATATCGGGATAAGAATCGATCATTTGAAAATCGATTAGTTTGTTCTGAAATCAATCCGAAACTTTCGTCACTGCCAGTTGGAAGGGATTTCAAACCATGTCCAGATCTTGATCTTTGATATAAGGAAAATATGTTTCAAGTTTAACTTGTTGTAAAAGTCTTGACAAATGCTGCATAGTTTCCATTTTATGGTCTTCTGTACTGTTTCGACGTCTGTTCCATCATCATTCACTGACGAATATCTTTCAAACATTGCGAAGTTGTTCAATTGACCACTACATTTCAGATTTAGAAATGTTTCCCGAGGATCGGAAATTTTAGTGTATCCAATAAAGTTTTCGTGGCAATTTTTGCTAATCATTGCCATCTTCAAAACGAAGTAAATGTTCAATATTCCCTTGCACAATTCCCCCCTTTTAATGACCAAATTCCCCACTAGGGGGGAATTCCCCATCCGTTGAAAATCACTGTAATAATGTCTCATGACTAGGATCATTCATGTTGGCATTCGTGGACTCTATTGAAGTACTAGGTAGGGCAGTTCGTTTGGCAGACGACACGAATCGCAAATTTTAATATTTTTCTTAAGCTTGTTTTCTTCTGCAAATCCTAGTTTCACTAATTTGGCAATACTACTTTCCGTGTGATTTCGGAAATTTTTAAACACTCATCTGAAAACACGTTAACTCAATCCTTATAAAAGGTAATCATTCTGTACTTCATTCTTCTCTTCTGAACTATCTCTTGCTTCTCGCTTGTTTGACACTTGTTTGTTACTTTTTTATCACTTGCCTGTGTCTTTGCTGCATCAACACTGTTTTATATACCAACATGAGTACTTGAAACAACTGTTAGGTACGTTTCTGTCTGACCACAAAAATATACCAACGCGTATACTTGTGGAAAACATGAGGTATGTTTGCGTTAGACAACTGGGGAATGTTATTCCTCTACTCATCCAATTATCATTCTCGATCTGAACATATATATTTCACAATTGATTGCTTTTTGTTCATGACTAGCTGACCCGGTGGACTTCGTCCTACCCACAATTTATATTTTCATTTAAATAAATTCAAACACTGTACGGGATCTATATTCGTGATACATAATTTCATTTTTGGTGCATACAACTGATGAAGACTAAGGCGCAAATTCGTTGCTCCGTTCTCGGATTAAATCGTGAGGAACGGACAACAAATCATTTGGGGTCTCGTTGGTCTAATGTTTATGCAAGAGATTTTTCGTTAAAGAAACCCTTCTGACTTGAACTGTAGTCACGCGTATTCTTGAGCTTGCCACTCCAGAATACATTCAAGGCGTATTGTTCGTCATAGAAATCTCGACTATTTACTAATAAAAATGACGCAAGTAGTACTACGTTGAGAAGGCAAACCTTGGGAACGTAAGTGCCATTGAAGAAGAACATAGCGAGGGTCGTATGAACGGTGTGTGTCAACGATGAATTCCAGATTATTGTTTTTTCTTCGCATTAAATTTCTCGTGTCACCGTGCTATCATGATTCCAGCAGCGCTTGTGCTTTGGATCTAGACACGTGCTCTCCAGCTGATGTTTTATCAGGGTTGATGGCAATAGCGTGATTGTCATTTTGTAATCCGAGCAAATGTGATTTGAAGAATTTCGATAACTCATTGTGCTCATTCAAAAAGGCTTCCAGCTCGTCAGAGATGCTCCCTGCTTTAGATGAATTGATGTTACTTGTGTATTTATGGATGTTCAATGAAGCGGGCGTTACGCCATCAGTCATTGAACAACTTAAATAAATTCGTTCTGTTGAAAAAACGAACAACGGTTAAATTATTAGAATATTTTTGACACAAAAATAATACAATCGCAATTAAAAATAGGGAATTGGGGTCAAAATTTAAGGTTATATGTATGATATGAAGTCAAATTTTTGAAAAAAATATCCAGATCTTTTTTCTGCATAGAGCCACCCTATTCGGTATTAAATGTATGGTTATCGGTATCCTACCGGTATCATATATAGTTTACAACCTATTCTCATACCTACCAGGTATTTTGAGTATAATTTCATCAAAATCGGTCGAGTCGTTTCGGAGGAGTTCGGTAACAAACACCGTGACACGAGATTTTTATATATATAGAAGATTTAAATGTTCTGTTCGTATGTGTACGCGTCAAAAACACGGAAAGTTCGGAACCGATTGAGTTCAAACTATTATCCAATATTCCAAACAACCAAACACATCTAGGATTGTTGTTACAACATGAAAAATTAAATAAATTCAACTCAACCACGCAACCAAAATGTGCCACAGCAAAGCGTGGCAAGGTACAGCTAGTAATGTATATTTTTTTACACAACCTTATACCATAACAATTAACCACATCACTTAATTTATTCAAGAATTGTACTTAAAAGTTATCTACTCACTCTTTCAGGAAAATTTACTTCTAGGTTCAAAAGACTAGAATAATATTCGAAAACGATTAAAAGTTGAGATTTTTTAGTAAATTTTATTTTAAAATCACTGTATCTCAAAAACGGTATCATTTTGCAAAATTGGCTGCAAATTATGAGTACGTCCATTAAATCGGATCTTAAAATAATCATAAGAAGCATTTCAACAATTTTCAAAAATCCAACTTTTCTAATAAAATTTTAACTTTTTGTTCATGATGTTTCCGTTTTGGTGCACTGCGCAATAAACTTCATTAGTTGTCCACATATAAAAAAAATTTAAAAAATATTCAAAAAAAATTTTTTTTTAGTTGTAAGTGTTATTTTTGAAATAAAATAAAAATAAAACTTTTTGTTTAAACAGTGCATACTTTCTCCACATAGTCAATTGGAACAAACGTTTCTGAGTTATATATAAATATTTTTTAAAATTTTCAAACAACCTTTGCTTAGGCCCTCTCAGAAATAAGACTAGAGTCAAAATATCAAACCGGTGATCCAAATTGTTTTTTTTGGTCATAGAGAATGCGTCTGCAGAATTTGAGCCCAATCAAAAAAATACAAAAATAAAATATTTGCAAAAAATCGTCATTTTCGGTAGAACAGCTCACATGCCTAAAGGGTGTGTCACATCAAATTGCATCACGGAAAAAAACGCTGTAGAAATTTTTTTTAGGAATTATATCTTCAGCTTTCGCTTATAATCAGATAAGAGTGTATAGATCACGTTGGCCATGCTTCACTGTCAATTTTTCGTAAATTTGGAAAAATGTCGTCGAACGAAAAAGAGCGTCGTGAATTAATCCTGTGCACTCATTTCGAGAATCCGGAGTTGTCACATCGGGACATCGGTAAGATGCTGGGAATCGTCCAATCCACGGTCAGCAGAGTACTAAAACGATACTTCGAGAACCTAACCATCGACCGGAAGGTGAAGAACGGCAAAAATGGATGCTCCGTCAGTGAAAAAGATCACAAGCGCGTAGTTAAGCAGTTTAAACGTGATCCGAGAAGTTCGGTCCGGGATGTCGCCAATAACCTGAATTTGTCAAGTTCATTCGTCCAGCGGACCAAGCAGCGAGAGGGCCTGCGTACAAACAAGGTTCAGAAGGCTCCTAACCGCGACGAAAGGCAAAACATGGTGGGGAAGACGCGAGCCCGGAAGCTGTACACCGAAATGCTGACGAAGCCGCATTGCCTGGTAATGGACGACGAAACCTACGTCAAAGCGGACTTTCGTCAGCTGCCGGGCCTGTTATTCTTCTCCGCAGAGGACAAATTCAGCGTTCCGGAGGAGATTCGCAAGCAGAAACTATCCAAGTTTGCCAAAAAGTACATGGTGTGGCAAGCGATCTGCTCTTGCGGAAAGCGGAGCGCCCCCTTCGTGATGACCGGCACGGTAAACGGGCAGGTTTACCTTAAGGAGTGCCCACAGAAGCGCTTACTACCACTATTGAAGCAGCACGAGGGCCCGACCATCTTCTGGCCGGATCTCGCTTCGTGCCACTATTCAAAGGACGTGTTGGAGTGGTACGAAGCCAACGGGGTCACCTTCGTGCCAAAGGAAATGAACCCGCCCAACGCGCCGGAGCTTCGCACAATAGAGAAATATTGGGCGATTATGAAGCAGGCCCTCCGGAAGAACCCAAAAGTTGTCAAATCGGAGGCGGACTTCAAGAGAAAATGGATTTCTGTTCAAAAAAAACTACAACCTGACGTTGTACAGAACCTTATGGACGGGGTAAAGAGAAAGGTGCGAGCATACGGGCTTGGGCTCGAAGTATGAATAAAAAGAAAATGCCAAAAGTTGTTTAATAGTTTTTATTTTACTGTCTAAAATTTTCAAAAGGATCGGTCTACTGGGCGAATTTCTACAGCGTTTTTTCCGTGATGCAATTTGATGTGACACACCCTTTAATATCGCTTCGATGTAACTTAACATACCGGAACATACAAACTCACCAGTGAAACGAATGATTGAGTAAGTGTTCATTGCCATAGGTTGTGGAGAAGGGGTTCTAATTAACAGAAATTTGGAATTCTAAAAGTAACTGTACGAATCAATCGCATGTCCATATTACTCCCGCTGTCCGTCTTACCCGCTTCCCCTGCTTTGTTCATAGAGCTGCTGTATACATGTCTTCATGAGTAAATTTACGAATGTCTATAAGTGTGCTCGGAGTACGAGCATTGATGCAAATGATTGAATCTGTTTCCAAGTTGTTAAACACAAATAATGTTTCTGTCCTGACCTGTAGCATTGGTCGATCAGAATACAGAGAATCGAAGAAAGTTTAAAAATTATTTCATCCATGACAATATTTCACCGAAGCTTTCCAACGATCGGAAATGATGGGTTCAAACTTGGTTTACAGCCAACAGAGTCTGTTAATTTCATCCTGCCGATTGGAAAAGGATGAGCATTATTAAAACAATACTCTTGCTTCGAGACTCTTCCATAAATTCTATTTAATGGAAAATTCATTCCATTTCCGACCTCCGCATGGCTACGCAAAAACTATGCAATTTCACTTCGAGAGTATAAATTTCCACACTGCTGAACCCTTGAGATCGCATCACCGCCTCCAGCTTCACCCACCAAGGAGCAAGTCCTGGCCCCAGAATACTAAGATGATGATGATTACAATATCAACATTTATCTTCCGAATCTATTCTCTTCCGACTCATCCCAACCGAACTAACTGCGATAAAATGTGGCAGTTACTCCATTTCCCCCCGCACAATGGCCTCCTGCTGGGAACGGTCCTGGGAACGGTCCGTCTTCCTCGAAACTCGCCACGGCAGCGTGGGAGTGCGAAGTGTTTCTAATGCACAAACAGTCTTGTGTAAATTTCCCACTCCGAGTCAAGCCGATACCGGAACCAGGGCCAATCCATCTTCGTTTCACGTCTGGGATGCTGCGTTGTTACTTCACAGCTGAGTTCAATGCAGATGAGTCCCACTTCAATTGCTTTCTTTCGGTGGTGAATAATATCACCACCACTCACTCACCACACCACAAACCTCCCACCCTCCGCTGCTCGTGCCACCATCCCTAACGGCGGCACAAAGCGCTGACGCGAGTCTGGAACGTCCGCTCTTCCCACAGCCATGAGTATCTTGAACGATATTCAAATTGCGTTGAAAGGTTATTTTATGATAATCAAACAAACAAATATTTCAGCTTACCGGCTACGGAGCCGGGCGATATTTCGATAATGGCCTCTCAAGAGCAATTTGCAAATTAGCTATCGGCAGCCATTCGCAGCCTGGCAGGATCCAGAGAGCCCAAGTGAGAGCGTGGAACGGTTGGAATTAGCGGTGCAAGTGGCTAGGAAATGGGATTTTGGTTTCCTGAACCATTCCATGGGTTTCAATGAATTATTCAGACGCTTGATAGTTTAGACGTGGAACTTTCGTAATAAGATCAATGATGAATATGAGCATCCTTCGGAAGGTGGGTCCTGCAAACAATGAGAACCCGGCGGGATACGAGAATGGCGCGTTGTGATTGCTTTCAAGATTTGTAGATTAGGTGTAGAGGTATTGCTAGGAATGCGTGGCGAACTCGTTGCCAGCCGCAACTGTTTGTATTATATTCTCGAAGTGGTAAAGCTCTATCCCCTTAGTATCGGGGATCATACAATCAGCGAGGACTTTATAGCTGATCATCTCAATATCAGATGTTCAGAGATGTGAAAACTGCAGATTGATATGTATTTTTACAGATTTTTCAAACTTTTTCAAACAAAGAATCTGCAGTTACCGATTTCAGATTCAGATTCTGGTTTTTTGTAGTAAAGAAGGGGGAAAAGTAGGACGGAAGTTTGACGTAGGACTGTGATTGTTCAGAAAAGTTGTTTTTTTCAACTCTTTCCATCGTTCAGAAATCTGTTAGTAACTCTTTTGCAAAAAAGAAAGTTAGCTTCTGGTAGAAAGCTCAACTGTCTATCTGAACATGATAATCGAATATCAGCGTGACATAGTAGGGTGGAATGGCAGATAAAGTACGTGTTAATCGGTAAATAAAAACAAAATATATCGTCATTGCTTACATTGAAAATGAAGGTGAATAAATTAATATGAATACAGTGGAACCCCGATTATCTGCGAGCGGATTATGCGCTACAGCGAGTTCCATAGTAAATCCATAGGCCTTCCCGGAATTTGTCAGTGAGTGATAGTTTCATGTACTTCGGCTTAATTTGATAAACGTTACATTTTTCGTAGAGTGCCCCCTATATCGATTTCAAAGACGTCAAAATTGATTTTTCCGGACCATCAGTTAGCTTTGAAAAATCATATCTCAAAAACGCTAGCTCATTGGTTTCAATTTGATATGTCGAAAATCTGAATCGGTTCAGTAGTTCAAAAGTTATGAATTTTCGATAAACGTCATTTTTGGGAAATAGTGAAGAACATTGATTTTTCGGACCACATTAAAAAATAAAAAAAATACTGGTCTAATGCTTTGCGATAAAGAACAAAATTACCAATTTATCGGTTTGGCATGGAATGGCTGTATATAAATAAAAATAAATCGCCATATATGTTGTTAGGCGCAAAACTCGAGGACTGAATCGTCCGATTTGAGCCGTCGTTATTTTGTTGTATTCGTATCTCCCCATAGATTAATGTAATGAACCGAAAAGTCGGATTTTTTGTGTTCCAAGTATTTTTACAGCGTTCAAAAAACTGAACATTACTACTCTTGCTTCTGCTGTTTTTGTTGTTATTTCTGCTGCTGTTTAGGCTATTTTCTGGAGCTTGCTCTGGATTTGCACTCCTACACTTGTTTGTTCGATGGTTGAATAAACCTTCGTGCTCCGCACTACTACCACTACTACGACTGTTTGTTTCTAAGTGACTTTAAACTTCACAGTTCATTCGCCTCTAGCCCTTAGAAGGGCCATTGGAGAACTAGTCTTGAAGAGGCTAGTGACAAGGGGAACACAATACTCATCAGATCTGCTCGCTCAGTTGGAGAACGCAAGGCGAAGGTAGAAAGTAATCCTATGCTAAATAATGTTTAAAATATGCTTTGAAACAATTTAAGTTATTATTTCTTCATGTTAATACCAAGCACCAGCTTGTCTGCAAAACTGTTTGAGACTGTTGATCTATCGAATCGATCAGAACTTGAGTGAACATTCCAACGATATCTCCAACCATGGCGATCCGAAACACTCTGCACTTATAAAGCAACATCACGATAGATGTCAACAAGTCTGGACTTTTCAACAGCATGGAGTTCAACGATATGCCGTTGACTCCTGATCTCCAGTTGACACTGCGCTCGGGTACATCTTCCTGTCCTTCACGACTATGCAACGCGTTACCCAGCCGGCAATTTTCAGTAGTCTTGGAGAAATGTTCCTGTGCGAACAGTGTTTGGATTTCGATCAAAATCGAATGATACACAATGTGTCATGCAAGTAAACTCTCACGAACATATAACCAAATATGAGAGGATCATTCAGATACTTGTATGAATGTCAGTAATCACTTGTGTAATATTTAGTGATTAAATTAAAGAGAGGAACGAAGACTGTTGATTGCATATCTGATCCGTATATATCGTCCCATTTTATTATAGCGAAACCCACTGCACAGGCAAGTGCAAAGCAATAAATGATACAAGAAAAATTACGTCATCATTCGGTCACCATTTGCGGAGAGCAACAAATGGGGAAAGAGAGCGGTGTTGCTAGTAAAACTATGCGGTCTATATGAATATACACATTTCAAGGGATAGAGGCGTTAAAAATAGAAAATATAATCTGACTACCCTTCCATTAGCCTCTATCGAGCTAAATAATCATATAGTTTGCACTCTCTGAGACTTAAAAATCAGGATCTGCTACATTAGCTGAATTTGAATCTTTCGCTTTGCGTTGTCCGTACGATCCTGCTGTTTCATGATGCATGGAGAGGTCGGTATGCATATGTTAGAGGCAAAGAAGAAAATAAGCTTTCTGCACCGAAAGCGTATATGATAGCTTTGCTTGCATGCTGGTGTGCAATGAAGTGCGAGCCGATGCAGAGTTGTCTCGTTCTCTTTTGTGTCGTGATTTGCAGCACATAACAACAATAGAATACCGCTGGGGGAAATGTTTCCTGAAAGATCATATTTCAACGAACGAAAGCGATTTTTTCAATGAGTGGATCATTTGGCAAACACTGTGTACGAATCAATAGATATGCACTCAATGTACTTAAATTCTTTTGACCCATTCCATGAGGTTATGCACCAAGGAACAAAATTTTAGATCGAGTTTTAAGAGAAAGTTTAAAACGTGTTTTGAATAAACACTAGTTATGATATAAATTCTTAGGAACGAAATTAATTTTCATGCATCAACCTTTGAGAAAGGCGTAAAAACAATATAATAATATTTAAAATATATGAAGTTTTCGCTATTTTTATGTTTCTGGAGACATTTTCGCACTTGCTAAACCAAACTTCAATATCTATGTTCCATTGAATGAATAATGAAATACCTGTTTGGAGAGCAGTGAGCGTTTCATTTCCCTAGGTTTCATTTTGTAATTTATGAGAAACCAGCATTTGAAAGACAGGTATTTTGAAGCGTTGTCACGTCATAGAGCATTTTTTAGTTTAATAGATGAACTTAAGTTCAAACATTTGTATGCTTGGGTTCCTCTTAGTAAACAATGAGGGTCAATGAACCACCAATTCTGGATAAGATCGGTGCACAAATAGAAAAGTATAACTGTCTCAAGATGTTGTTGTCTCGTCACGAAAAGTATATGATCCATTCTAGCGTGAAGTGTCAACATTTTGACTCACTACAAACACGTTTTTCGCATTTTTATACACAAAAGATTTACAAAAAGTAAACGATGTTCTAGTAAAAATAAGAAAATTTCCTACAAGAATCATGGGTTGGAGAATATTTTACAGTTAGATTCGCTTGTTGCCAGTCAGATACTTCTGTTACGTGACACCACCTGACTTTTAGCGGTTTTCGATTGTTCAAGATTAATGTTATATTTTCAGTTCCGTTTCAAAACATAGAAATGAACTTCTTTTTATGATTTGTTAACAATAGATGATCCAGAATATGGAACATATTCTTGTTTCGACTCCCGGTTTGCTGATAAAATTCCAAAATACGATTGGTAATGATAGTCCAAGCATATATCCATTGGTGCGCGAAGAAGAATGAATAAACAAAATAAAGTTTTACAGAGAGCAAATACGATTTAGACGTGAGGGAGATAATGTTAGAGTGGGAAGAACTTAGCATTAGAGCGACACGTGTGGAGTTAGACAAAGAAAGTGCACATCCAAAATCACATGTACACGTCAACAGTCAACGATCAATGGTCAAAGCCGACGAAATCGTCAACGTCAACACGCAAACATGAACGTCAAAATACATATAGTTTATACAAATAGTTAATCAAAAGCATCTGATAGAAAATCAAATGTGTTTCCCTGATAGTGAGTGCCACCTGATGAGCCAGGCTTGTGCGAGCCATTGATGGCAAGCGCAAGAGTGAATATGTTAAGTAATAATGAAATAAATACTGGAGGTCGGTTTAGGACCACCTTTCAGAGTTTGGCTTAGGACCACCCCAATTTTTTCCAAAAAACCGCATGCAGCGCACTTGAGGCAACAGGTAGATTCAGGAACAATCAAAACTTCACTACTCTACAGAATATTAGGTTGTCAAAAAAGTCTTGCGGTATTTCCGCGAGGTGTCGTTGTAAGCGCGTAGTTCTAGTTGTATTCATTGTATCGAGTCATACTATAGCTTGTTGGAATGGTATTATATAGCCCTTGACAGTGTTTTGTTTGGTTAAGTCGTTCATGAGTTATAGTGTCGCAAATATGGAGCAAAATAAAGAGAAAATCTGACATATTTTACAGTACTACTAAGATAAAGGCAAAAATGCATCTCAAGCTGCCAATAAAATTTGTGCAGTTTATGGACCCGATACAGTTTCCATTTCCACCGCACAACGATGGTTTCAACGTTTTCGTTCTGGTGCAGAGGTTTTCGAGGATGCGCCACGTTCCGGAAGGCCTGTCGTCGAAAATTGCGACAAAATCGCTGAATTAGCTGAGAAAGACCGGCATAGTAGCAGCCGTAGCATCGGCCAAGAGCTGGGGATAAGTCATCAAACCGTTATCAACCATTTGAAGAAGCTTGGATTCACAAAGAAGCTCGATGTATGGGTGCCACACACGTTGACGCAAAATAACATCTTTGACCGTATCGACGTATGTGAATCGCTGCTGAATCGCAACAAAATCGACCCGTTTCTGAAGCGGATGGTGACTGGCGATGAAAAGTGGGTCACTTACGACAACGTGAAGCGCAAACGGTCGTGGTCGAAGCCCGCTGAAGCGGCTCAGACGGTGGCCAAGCCCTCATTAACGGCCAGGAAGGTTCTGCTGTGTGTTTGGTGGGATTGTCAAGGAATAATCTATTATGAGCTGCTTCCCTATTGCCAAACGCTCAATTCGGACCTGTACTGCTAACAACTGGACCGCTTGAAGGTAGTACTCATGAAGAAGAGGCCATCTTTGATAAACAGAGGCCGCATTGTCTTCCATCAGGACAACGCCAGGCCACACACTTCTTTGGTGACGCGCCAGAAGCTCCGGGAGCTCGGATGGGAGGTTCTTTTGCATCCGCCGTATAGTCCGGACCTTGCACCACCTGTTTGTTGGCATTTCGTTGGGAACAAGTCATCGAACAAAACGGCACATATTTGACTTAAAACAGATGATTGTAACTAATCTTATGAACAAATGAAAATTCAAAAAAAAATACCGCAGGACTTTTTTGACAGCCTAATATGATGAAAAATGACTTAAATATTATTCCAAAATGGTTTGCTGCAAATATGATGCGAATTAATATCGAGAAGTCCAATTTTATTATTTTCTCAGGAGGAAAACCAGCTCAGACTTTTAGTCTGCAAATTGGTGATAGAATATTGAAGCAAGCTAATGTTGTCGATTATTTGGGCCTCAAAATTGATGAAACTGTATAATGGAAACAACATATACAAACAATAAAAAAAATAATATTTGCATTAAAGAAAGCCAGAAACTATCTTAATGTTCAATGTTGTTGGAATGTTTATAATTCATTCATAGTTCCACATCTGAAATATATGAATTGTATATGGGGATCAGCAGGATCATCTTTTATAAGTATTCTGCAAAAAAAACAGTGAAAATCATTGAAAAACTTCCAATGTTGACGCCAACAATTAACCTATATTCTGAAAATTTGCTTTCATTTGATAAGCTACATAAATATAATGTTCTTTTGTTAATTTTTAATATTCCACTCGTACAGGCACATACTATTCACTCTTTTAATACTACACTGCGTTTCACAACTATAGAACCACTGATTTTTCTGAGTTTCCAAAGATATGTAAGAAGTTGGTTGAATTGAAGTCTGTAGTGTTGGATAGAATAACTATTTTCATTTAAAAGACTGGCCATTTGAACTTTATTGTTATGTTCATGCGCGAAACATTTAAAAAACTAAAATTCCAGTGTTTCATAACTATAGAACCAGATGCAAAAACTCTCACTTCTATACAAAATTAACGTCAATTTCACATGGATTACAATACGTTTCTAATTCGTAAGTCATCTTTAGTTCTCAATCAGTTCAAATAACCCATTCTGGGTGGTTTTTACCAAGCTGCGCCATGTTGTAGTTCGTATCTCGTTCTACGCAGAGAAAACGGCTGGTTTAACCTCTTCAAATCACTCATACTACTTGTAAGCTGCATATACTATTCGTACGATCACTCCTCATAAGTTCTTGATTGAGTTTTGATCTGGTGAAAAAGCTGACCAGTCCAGAATCTGAAGCCCCTGTTGATTGAACCATGTCATGACCTTCCGGATTTCATGAATTGATGCCAAATTACCCAATTAATATGGCGTTTTCGATAGGAAAACAATGGTAAACTGTTCTGAAGTACTTCATTGCACTTCTGACTGTATATTGATGTTGATGAAAAGCTATCTGAACCAGGGCGTTTTGTAAATATTTGCCTCATTCCATCAAACTGCCGCCTGCAAAGCTACGAGTTGAAAAATTACATGGCAAGTTCCGTAAGTCATTCCAGTATGAAGGTATTCTGTTCAAGTTGGATTTATTTTCATCAGAGTAGTTATCCTGAAACAGTGAAACCCATGGCATTAGCTTCCACATTAGTTTTTGGACCCGCAGCTTTGGAGATGTAAAAATCACATGGTTTGGAGAGAATTTTCTCAAAAAGGCCTGGTTTAGGTACCTTACCATCAACACGAATGAACAGTCAGAAGTGCAACGGAGTACTTCAGAATCATTTACTGTTGTTTTTACATCAGAAACAATGTGATAAATGGGTAATTTGGCATCAATTCATAAAATCTGGAAGGTCGTGGCATGGTTTGATGAATAAGGGCTCCAGATACTGGACTGGCCAGCTTGCATACCAGATCAAAACTATATCAAGAACTTATGAAGAATTCACCAGAAGAATTCATCAGTTTATTATAAACTTCACAGCCAAAATTGTAAATAAAGAAAAAAATTCCAAGAGAGTAAGGAAAAAAGACACCATATCATCAATCTGTCAGCGTTGTGACACCTTTTATTTGACACTACTGAAGATTCGGTAGCAGCGTTCCTGAGATGCAACGATTCAGAATCACCGGTCGGGTTAGGACAACTTTTTCCTATTGGTTGAATCATTGGAAGGGGAAGGGAAGATCTCAGAGGAAAGTGAGAAGTATTCCGGATACTAACTAACACAAAAATTAGTATATAGTTTTCTACAATACGGTGGAATTCATATTTAATACACTTTATTGGATTTGTGACTTTGTGGATCTTGCTTTTTCGCGCTGAGCCTGTAGTCACGTTACAACATGTATGTCGATATTTGCAAGGTTTTTGAGAGTTTTTTTTTAAACTGAATATACTGAAATGTACGTTCATCTATTGTTGACAAATATTAGAACAAAGTTCATGAGCATGTTCTGAAGCGGAACTGAAAATACAACTTTAATATTCAACAGACGTAAACCGCGAAAAAATCAGGTGTTGTCACGACACAAAAGTAATTGACTAGCAATAAGTGAACTTAACTATAAAATATTCTCCAACCTATGATTCATGTAGAAAATTTTCTAAATTTAACTTTGACATCGTTTACTTTTTTGGAAATCGTGAGCTTTGTTACAAGAAAACGAGAGGAAACCTGTTTTTAGTGGTTCCTCTTCAAATTTTGCCTGTTTCAATTCAGCAGCTTCCATCTATGACCATAAACGTATGATTTGTCATCAGTTATGAACCTCTGGAGTAAATTTGGGTCGTCGCGGACAGAGTCCAACAACTCCTTAATGCGATACTTTTTTTTTCTTTCTTCATTAGAGAGATTTTCAGTCGAAGGCTGGTTCATCTCTGTAATGCGATGTTGTTTTCGGTCAAAATTGAGTAATTTGGGCACGAATTTTGCGGCGGCCCGTATCATGTCCAAATCATTGATAAAAATTGAATGGCATGAGCTAATCGATATGTTCAGGTTCTTAGCAAGTCCTCAGCATAAAGAAAAAAAAATCAAATCGAATATACGTAATCCGTGGAAATCCAAATTTGATAATCTTTTTGAACAGACTCCGTACATTTCAGTCTATAATATTTGAATTACCCTATAATAAGGGAAAATGGAACCGAAAATCATGAGTGAGGCGGCTTCGAATTCAAACATTTTGAGTGGATTAATTTCAAATTGTATTCACTGGTGGTATTGTTCTGAGTCATATTTCGGACACTCTGTAATAATAACTTGAAATGCCTCATGTCCTGATGATATAATTATAAAAATAATATCACAATTGATTCTTTAGAGTATCCCTTTAGTTATATCATCAGGACATTAAGCATTTCAAGTTTTTATTGCAAAGTGTCCGAAATATGATTACGATATACATGGAGGACTCGATTATATACAGTCTCGGATTTCTTTTCACCGTATATAATCTAGTCAGAAAAATGTTTTTATTCGTTTTTTACGCATATTTTTTTCGGTTTTCGAATATAAATAAAGAATTAAATTTTTGATTCATCCACTTAAATTCAGAAAACACCTTTCTCACATGGAAAAAAAAAATATTCAGAATCTATTAGGAAGTGATAGATTAAAAAAAATTTTCTACGCATATGTTCGAATCTCAACAATAACAGAGTTATTAAACCTTTTTTTTGTTTCGGACTCTGTTGCCTCAAACTGGCTTTACATTAAAATGTTCGCTACGTTAGACGATTCTGTTGATTCGAAAGATGAGAAAATTTGGTTCGGGATATATTAGTGGAACATCTAAATCAGTGGATGTAAGTAACATTTTAAAAGTGAAAAACTTAAAAGTTAGTAATTTTGAATGTGTTATTATTAATTTTATATGAAAAATTGATATCACTTTGTTCTTTGACACCCAACTTCTATCTTTCTTAATTTAGCTGCAATATCGATATAAACAATTTCTGGTGAAAACTCAAGCAAAATCTTCAAAAATCACGATTTTTACTCCATTGCACAATGGTCCAGGAGATGCATTTAAGTGGAAATTAGCATTTAGAGCTCGACAATTATTCTCTAGACAAAAAACTATGTTATGTTCTGTGTTTGAGTAAAATGAAATTGAAATTATTTGGGTAAAAAAACATCAATAACTTTGAGTAGGATTGAGATATTCACAAGTTCTGCCTCGCAAAATGTTGGTATTGATAAGATCTGAACGTCGTACGAAGACAGTTTTGATGTAGAATTTGAAATATAAAAGTTAACGCAAAAAAAAAACTTTTTTTTCATGGTTACCTTAATTCAACTTAGATAGAAATCGCCAAAAACAACTTTGTCGGAGATACTTGTTCTTTAGACAAAAACTGTCTTCAACAAAGTTGTTACATATGATAGAGTGCTCATTTTTATGTTATCAAAAATAGGGCGACCACAATTGTCGATGAAACTTTCTTATCTTTATTTTAAAGATCTTTGTAGAACAAAGCTTTTTCTATCTTTTAATATAATCGATTTAGCGCTTTTTTTCTAATTTGCATTAGGGTGACCATGAAAAAACGGATTTTTTAGCTTTCACCTTTATATTTCAAATTCTACATCAAAACTGTCTTCGTACGATTTTTAGAGCTTATCAATTTACGATTTACGATACAGAACATGTCAATATCTTAATCATACTTAAAGTTATTGATGCTTTTTTACCCAAAAACTCATGATTTAAATTTTAATTTACTAAAACACAAAAAATAACATAGTGTTGAAAATCACACACCATGTAGAGTGAAATACGTTCTTTCAAATGCCGTCAATAAACTTTTTTATGTTTGCCCAAGAAAGAATGATAAACAATTGAAAAGAGCGTATTTTTTTGGGAAGAAATGTCAATAACATTGAGTGTAGTTGAGGTATTGACAAGTATCGCAAAATGTTTGTATTAGTAAGCTCTAAGAGTCTTCCGAAGACAGTTTGTATGTAGAATTTGAAATCTAAAAGTTAGAGCAAAAAACAGTTTTTTCATGGTAACCCTAACGTAACTTAGAAAAAAGCGCTATATCGGTTATTTCAAGAGATAGAAAAAAACTTTATTCTACAAAGATGTCTCAAATAACTGAGACTACAACATTGTCGAACTATATTTACCTCTATCTATAAAGATAAGAAAGTTAGATTTTTAATTTCATCGACAATTTTGTTCACCCTATTTTTGATAACATAAAAATGAGCGCTCTATCTTATGTAACAATTTTGTCGAAGACAGTTTTTGTCTAGAGAAAGACTGTCGAGCTCTAAATGCTAATTTCCACCTTAATACATCTCCTGGACCATTGTGCATTGTTTATATGATAATCATTCAAATTTCACCTTAACGATGAAAGGTTATAGTTTTTCTTGAAATAAGTCATTTTTGAAATATAAAAAAAAAAATTTCAAACTGTATATAATCGAGTCCAAAATTGTATATAATCGAATCATATAAATTCGAGTCCGTATATAATCGAGTCCGACCTGTATTACGAAATCTGTCCGTTTCACCTGCTTCACAGAAAAAGTTATACTTTTTTGATTTCAGTAAAACGCAAATTCTTTTTTTATAAAAATTTTAACCGATTATTTCGAAAAACAGGATATTGAACAGCATGAAAATGAATTAAAGTTTATGGAAAGGCGGAATCATGGGGTTTCAAAGATACAATCCAAGTCGAGTTTTATTTATTTCAGCTTTAGTTGTGCGTGCCGCTACGCGCGTCTGATAAAGCTTATCGCTCAATAAATTATAACACTGTGTCAGTTATAGTACAACATTGTGCGAACATTCTGGGGTAAAGCCAGATCCGAATTCCATCTCTCCCTGTGGCAGCTTTATTCCCAGCGGTACAACTAATCTAAGCACTTTCTCGCATTTTGATCGAACAGCATGCTTTACAAAGCGAATATTTCTTTCATTGTTCAAACGCCACCATCGGAACGGGGCCGGGATCCGTTCGTTACAAGTTTAAAGTGACGCTTTCCTCGCACTTGATGGCTCCCCAAATTCTTGTAAAACATTCCATTAGTTTTTTTTGCCCTCCCACTGCTTCATAAGGAACAATCACTTCTGGCTGGCAATGTAGTGTACACCGGGGGATAGCTACCACATTCAGCGTAACATCATCTGAAACAACATTGATTCTACCGAGCGTCAAACTTTTACCTTCGCCCGTTCTCTGAAGTTCAACTGAAACAGCCATTAAAACCATTCCAGTGTTTCGCCTTGCCCCTCCCAATGTGGATGTTACACTTTATAATCCAATAAGATCATGCTGTCGCTCTTTTTCCGGCGCTACTTCAGGCAGGCACAAATTTGGCTCCACTCGATGCAAGGAAAATCGAAATTTGCGGTTTGAACAATGTTGGCCTCCCTTGCTCTCTAGTTTGCAGTAATTCGATTTTCTGGTTTCGGAACTAGATAATGTTGAAAAGTGGTGGAACTTCGGGTCGTTTTCATCAGTATGTTGAGATAAAGAGTGGTCCTTTATTGACCGTTCCAAAAGTTTCAATTTCGGGGTGATTCTGAAGGTCGGAGAATTGTATTCAGCAAAAATTTTTTATAGAAAACTGGATTTCTAGACTTGGAATAACTGTGATGATGATAACTGTATTGTTTTCTATTGTGAATTAGTTGAATCGGCTAATGAATTTATGTTTTTCAGTTCCAGTACTGAATAGTCATCCTTGACGTGACAAATCGTTCATCTCTTCTCGGGCATCTTTGAATGCCTTATACCATTCATCACCAAAGTATTCTGCAAAATTTTCAACATTTCGGCACAAGAATTTTGTTTGCAACACAAAATTCCACACAATATCTTTGACAAATGAAATCAAAATATCAAAAATCGACGAGCAAAAAAAAGTTAACTTGTTTAATGATGCTGTTAACAAACTAAATGACAGATCGCGCTTAAAATTGACATTAAGGCCACTAATAGTAGTAACAAGCTAAAAAAATTGGAAAATGTTCAGGATTCAAATTACAAATTCCCGGTATTGTCGCAATACACTTGATAAAAAAAATTGAAGGAACAGAGTGCGAAGTCGGGAATTCTAAGTGATTTTCAACATGCTTTCAACAACTTCGTGAAAAATCAACAAATATAGATGATATATATTAGGCTGTCAAAAAAGTCCTGCGGTATTTTTTTTTGAATTTTCATTTGTTCATAAAATTAGTTACAATCATCTGTTTTAAGTCAAATATGCGCCTTTTTGTTCGATGACTTGTTCCCAACGAGATGCCAACTTCATTCACCCCTGTTATAGAAGCTCGCTTCCTTATTGGCAAAAAACTCGGATAGCCAATATTCACAGGCCTCTTTCGTGGCTAACTTCTGACTACCTAGCTCGTTCGCCATGGACAAAAACAGGTGGTAGTCACTTGGTGCAAGGTCCGGAGTATACGGCGGATGCAAAAGAACCTCCCATCCGAGCTCCCGGAGCTTCTGGCGCGTCACCAAAGAAGGGTGTGGCCTGACGTTGTCCTGATGGAAGACAATGCGGCCTCTGTTTATCAAAGATGGCCTCTTCTTCATGAGTGCTACCTTCAAGCGGTCCAGTTGTTGGCAGTACAGGTCCGAATTGAGCGTTTGGCCATAGGGAAGCAGCTCATAATAGATTATTCCTTGACAATCCCACCAAACACACAGCAGAACCTTCCTGAACCTTCGACCACGACCGTTTGCGCTTCACGTTGTCGTAAGTGACCAACTTTTCATCGCCAGTCACCATCCGCTTCAGGAACGGGTCGATTTTGTTGCGATTCAGCAGCGATTCACATACGTCGATAGGTCAAAGATGTTATTTTGCGTCAACATGTGTGGCACCCATACATCGAGCTTCTTTGTGAATCCAAGCTTCTTCAAATGGTTAATAACGGTTTGATGACTTATCAACAGCTCTTGGCCGATGCTACGGCTGCTACTATGCCGGTCTTTCTCGGCTAATTCAGCGATTTTGTCGCAATTTTCGACGACAGGCCTTCCGGAGCGTGGCGCATCTTCGACGACCTCTACACCAGAACGAAAACGTTGAAACCATCGTTGTGCGGTGGAAATAGAAACTGTATCGGGTCCATAAACTGCACAAATTTAATTGGCAGCTTGAGATGCATTTTGGATTTTGTCATAGTAGTACTGTAAAATATGTCGGATTTTCTCTTTATTTTGCTCCATATTTGCGACACTATAACTCACGAACGACTTAACCAAACAAAACACTGTCAAGGACTATATTATAGCGCGCAAAAATACCTTTCCAACAAGCTATAGTATGACTCGATACAATGAATACAACTAGAACTACGCGCTTACAACGACACCTCGCGGAAATATCGCAGGATTTTTTTGACAGCCTAATACTTCATTCTAAAGCTCCAACTTTTAGGTATTAGGATATTTTACGTACATATTTTTAATCTTAGTGTGTGTGAAGAAATGAAAAATCGTTTTTGTTTTGTTTTTTTTTCGATGATTTTGTGGTTAACACGTTTTTTTTCTAACCAGCTGAATAGCCAATTAAATTAATTTCATCAACCATCTTTCATTTGCTTCCTGGAGCGTTCCTCTAGAACCTTTCCATACTGCGAATTTCAAATAAAAAAATACCCCTTCGTCTGATGAATAATTCAATAAACAAAGAAATTTTTGAAAACTCCAATAAATTTTGTATGAAGATAATTTGTTACTTTAACGAAAAAAAACATTATTCAACTCGATGCTAAAGAGTTAAAAAAAGTGCACAAAACAGAATTTCTATAGTGCTTTACAGTCTACTGTAATTCTGCAAATATTGCAGTAAGTTCTAATGTTTGCAGGCAAATTTTCAGCCAAATGTATTCCCTAAACATCTATGAACGTTTCATATTGATACGTTTAGCCGATCGATCGAAATTTGGAGTAAATTAGAGGAACACTTCGTCGCAAATTGTAGCAATAATACAGAATGCTATGCGAACTCTCAGAATGAATGATGCATAACTTTTGTTTTCATGCGATTATAGGTACGAGAATTGCAAGGAGTGATGATGCTCACACTTATACATACACATTTCTACATACATGCGCACTCCTCACCCACAAACTATCCCACTCTGGAATATCTCAAAAATTAAATTTTTTTAAATCGAAATTTTTGACACAATTAAGCCCATATTATCTCTAACAACTAGTAGATATTTAATCCTGGGCAAATGAAAAATGAAAGCATTTTACATGTGCAATTTTTTTACAAAAAACAAAAATCAAAAACTATAATATCAACAAAATTCTTGTCGTAATTTTTTTTTGTGTATGTACTCGCGTTTGACATGTTTCCAAAGAGAAAAATGTTTGCAGAATATGTCAATCGCGATACTCTACACACTAAAATGATACGAGCTAAACATCTATAGTAATTTTTCAAAGAAAACATGGAAAAGTTGTTGTTAGGAAGATTTTTTCCCTGTAGCAGTGCTCTTTTTCTATATGTGGATGACTTGTTCGTAGTTGTATGGTTAATTCATAAAAAAAATTGTTCAGAATTAATTTTCAAAATTATTTTGATCCTATAAAATTTCTTTTTTTTTAAATTTGTTTGATATTTTGGATTAAAAATTAAATAATTTGCTACAGTTCATTCTTTTACCAATATTTTGTAGGCCTTATTGTTTTTGAGTAAAGATTTTGCGAAAAAAAGTTTAAAAAAACTCAAAATTTCGAAAAAAATCTCACTCAAAAACTATAAGATCCGCAAAATGTTGGTTATAGAATGAAATGTAGGAAATAATTTATGTTTTCTAGAGGCGTGGTGTATGGGGTGGTTCGCCCCGGGATGATATGATTCATTACAAAGAAGTATAGAGGCTGTAACTAAGAGCACGAACAAACGCTCTGAAAAAAGCTGTTTGTTACATGGATTGGTATTCTACAAACGAGTTGTAAGAGTTGATGTGGTCGAAAAAAATCGGATCCAATGGACGAGTGGATTTAAGGAAGTTTAGCGGAAATTCACCGGAATTTCACCATGGCAAAGTTCATGCAATAGAATCTGTGTGGTTTTTTTTTTGTTTTGGATGGAAAAGGCTGCTGATTTGAGTAGTGAATCTTTATTGATTGAGATTTCATGAAGTGACTATCACAATCTACCACCATGTCAGGATCGAATGGAGCAGAAACGTTTTGTTGGGAAATTCAAATTAAGAGCCGTATTCATCCGGGTTTAAGGACCTGTTTTTGAACTTTTGCGAGGAATATTCTTTTGCTGAGAATTCACACCATGTGACATTTTTGAAACAGTTTACCCGTTTTTCGCAGTTTCAACTCATCACTGGGACGCTTCTGATCCGCATAGGTGTAATGTCAAAAAGGTTGTCGCAAACTCGACTAAGATTTTTACCAACTACGATGGGCTAATCACAGCCGTTTAAGTTTCGTGCGATCCTGCCGAAAGCTTGAATACTAGATCGAGTACAAGAGTTCCTTCTACTAGCAGTTTGTGATTCGACGTTTCTGTGTTATCTGTATTTAAGGTGCTATTTGCAAACCTGAGGCTTATTTCTGGATGACGTTGTTACTAAACTGTACTGCACTGTACAATGCGCTGGTAATTTCTCTTGATGCTGAAAGGAACAGTCTAATCGAACAGGCCATTTGATGGATACAAATGCAGAATACAAAAAAAAAGGTTGAATGAATCTGACTTCAATTCACCACTACTACTCCACCCTGACATGTTCCACATGACAACATAAATAGAATACCAGGTATATGTCATCGGCTGTGTGATACACACACCCTCCAATATAAAGCATCTAATCTAAGCATCTGCTGTCATACAAATGAAATGTGAAATGTGTATTACTGTCATACAAATGAAATACAAATTTCTGCATAACTCGAGAACTTATCTAGCAAACGGAATCAAACTTGTCGTGTGGAGGGTTTTGGCATATGGTGTTTATTATGGAGGGGGGGGGGGGCTTTGTCTGCCATACAAATGAAATACAAATTTCTGCGTATTCCGAGAAATAATCAAACAAAGGTGTCGGTGCAAAACTCGTGGAAGGAATTGTCCGATTTGAGATGTCATCATATGTTATTATATTTTCTGTATCAAATATGTATTCCATGTAAGGGAGAAACGTGTTATTTGCAAGTGATTGAAAAATCTTGAACGAGAATTTTGCCTGAAAATAATTTGATATTACAATGACGAGTTTTGGTACAAGTACTAGGAAATTTATATTAAAAGGAAATCGTAAAGGGTCAATTAGAAGATCAATAAATCAAAAGTTCTGCGATTGGACCAATGAGCTTAACAAGAAAACGTAAATGTTTGAAGGTATTGATAACAAAAAAAAATTATTTTTGACGGAACGAAGTTTGCCGGGTCAGCTAGTATAATATAAAAAAAAATTCACAAAAATATGTTTTTTAAGTCTGAAAAATATGTATTGATAGCCCATACAATTACCAACAAGTCATTCATACATCGGAAAAAGGGCACTGCTACAGGGAAAAAGTTTCCCTAACAATACAAATTTCCATATTTTCTATGAAAAATTACTATGAATGTTTAAATCGTAACATTTTAGTAATCTACACGATTGACATATTCCGCAACCTTGTTTTCTATTAAGAAACATGTCAAGAAAATGTTTCCAAACGCGAGAATTTACACAGGAGAAAATTTACGAGTAAAACATTATAGATTATAGATAGATAGTTGACGTCTTTGACAAAAGTCTATATTTTAATGAGATATAAATTTTGTCGAATACAAAACAAGTTGTTGTTAGAAAAACTTCTTCTCCGTAAAAGTGTCCAAAAAAATGGAATATTTTTCTGGAAATAAAAAAAAATACGTTTTTGAGAAAAATGAATTTCAATTATTAAAATAACTTTTTTTCAGTGGTTTTAGAGTTCATTATACGTTTCAATGGTGAAAATTTTAATTCTCCAAAACATAGCTTATATGGTTTCGGAACTAAGGTCACCATATTTTTTAACTTTTTTTCTTGAAAGCTGAAGCTTTTTACATAATATATCCGAATATCAGAGAGGTGTTTTTTTGTTTCGAGTGATTTTGCAAAGTTAACATGTTTTTAGTTTTCGTTCAATATTCCTATGCGACTGGACAACATCCATGCGACTAGAATTCAATTTTTATGCATATGTAGTATTTCATGTGGCTATAAATTGGTATATCGATCATCTGAATCGGCCCGGTAGTTTAAAAGTTATGAAAAAATTATTTTTCGAACCATCGGTTAATTTTGAAAAATCATAATTCAATAAAACGAAGTAACGCATCTCTGAATTTTGGATATGTTATCTGAAAAAATCTTAGCTTTCAAGAAAAAATATAAAAAAAAACATAGCGCCCTTGGTCCCGGGACAATGTAAACTATAACAAAAATACAATCAATAATAACAAGACCAAAATCCAAAATTTCTGCAAGTATAATATTTTTCGAAAAGAGACTAGCTAATTGGCTTTAATTTGATATGTCGATCTTCTGAATCGTTGCAGTAGTTCAAAAGTTTAGTTTAAAAAAAAGTGATTTTTGGAAAAATTGAGAAAAAAATTATCTTTCGGACCAACCTAAAATGGAAATGGTCAACTATTTAATTTGATATGTAGATCATCCGTATCGGTACAGTAGTTCAATAGTTATGAATTTAAAAAAAAAGTCATTTTTGGAAAAAATGGGAAAAAATTGATTTTTTGGGCAACCCTAAAATGGAAATGATCACCCTAATGATAAAAAATACAGGTCGAATGTTTTGCGATAAAGAACAAAACTACCACTTTTCACGAAAATCTGAGAACCACTATATCGGTTTGACATGGGATGGCTGTATATAAACCCTTGCATCGCACTTCTAGGTGGATTGACACTATTTTCGTAACTCAAATAATCATTCATGTTGTTAAATTATCTAAAAATTATTGGTAAATTGATGTCTAAACACAATTCTTGATAGAAAGTAATGTTCACCACTTTGACCCAATCTCACCCCTTTAAAGGATGAGATTGGGACAAATTTCACTTAATCGTGATTCAGTTAAAAATTAAAATTATTCAACAATTCCTTGACCACACACGAGTATTCATCATTAGAGAACATTTCTACGTAATCAGAATTGTGTTTAACTCTAATTCACGATAGTTGTTCAACAAAAAGGGCGAAAACTACCTTTTTTGTCCCATTTTCACCCCATCGACGGTAGTTGGCAACACCATTACTGCCGTTCTACGTATAGTTGTCCCATGTTCGAAAATCAGCAACTGAGAAAAACGCAATCAAAGTTTTGTGTCCTATTTGTCTTTAAGCATTTCAGTTTAGTAATACACCGGGTTTTTTATAAGCAGTAAACTATTGTTAAATGAAATGTGAAAAGATCCCCTCACTTGAATCAATCGAGCTTGATTACGGTTTGAAAATACATGGTGGGACAGTTATGCCTAGAATAACAACAATTGAACTTGATGTTGCTTTTTTGAAATACTGGGAATAAAAAATAACTTTTTTTTGTGTTTTTCCGAAAGATTATGCATAAAAACTTCGTTTTATGAAGAAGGGAGCAACACCTTTGCAGAATATAAATCTCATTGTTATTAGGCATTCGATAACAAGCTGTATACGTGTTCTGTTAAACTTTTTTTTATTTGTTTTAGAATTAGTTCGTTGTTCCAAACCATCTTAAAAAATTTCTGTGCAACATGGGTATTTTTATTCTCTAAAGTTCTGTGCCTCAATTCCTCTGAGAAAACTTTTAGGTAACATGTAGCCTTCGCCTTTTCCTCACGCTTCACTCAGTCTTTTATTAAAAGCATCACTATTCTACAATCTAACCGTTTCACACAACTGATGTGCCGAAAAGTGTCGACTTCTATCCAAGTGCGGCCGTTCAGTGTTGCCTCAGTGGAGTCTCGGCTTTAGGCACTTCAGTAGCAAACTGCAGCACACACGTAGCTTTACACGAGAGAAAATATTGACATTGTGTTCACAGAATTAAATCGTTAAAATTAGCAACGACCTATCCTCTTGAAGGCAAAAAAAAACCCTGATTGTTCTGTACCACTTGTTGTCATCCTTGGATCTCACCTTCGCCATATCACCACCGCAAGGAAGAAACCCTCAACACGAACCGTCTTCGCCAATTACGTTTTATGCTCGGAGGACGGTTCCGGGAGTGCGAGAAATTTCCAGCGTCATCAAGAGCGACGCCTTTCTGCTCCTTTTTTCTTCAAGGCTTGATGTCGTAGGGAAGCAGCAGCAGCATTATCTGTATCATTCGATATCAGGTTCCTTGAAGAAGCTGTGTGTTACGTTCCGCAGCTCAAGGAACTGTGGTTATGCAATTGTGGAACACTCCCAGCTAGAATTGTACACTTCTTTATTCGCTCCAAACGTGTGTGGCAGATGGCGAAAAAAGGAACATAATAGATAAATTTCAGCCCCAGCAGGTTCAGGGGGTGCTGAGTGGGTGCTGGGGGAGGCCGTATGTGTGAATGTGTAATTGTGCTTGTGCCAAGAGCAGTTGCTCACATACCATCGTAACAATAGCGAAGGAGACACTCCAGTCAATGATCATAAGCTGGAAGGGCTCCACACACGTTGGGTTCCGTCGTGAATGTTATTGAATTAGATTCTCAGCGCGTTGGGGCCAATCGACATTTGAATGGTGGGAAAATCATTTCGTGCAGTTCAATTTGTACCATACGTGTGCCATATGAAAATTGATTTTCCATTTTCGGGTGTCTGTCAGATTGGCATTGGAAGATAACCAATCAATATCCGGGTTGTGGTGCATCGCATCGGATGTGAGCGTAAGTCAGCCATCGCGACAACGTGAGCTTTTCGCTTCTTGATGACGGCTCTCGACGAAAGTGGCACACAGAGCGCAAAAACCAACTGCACGGTAAATATTCCGTTGACAGTATTTGGCGGAAAAAGTCACGAACCGGCAGTGAAAACAGCGAGCAGTGGGGTAAAAGTTCTTCTCTGTGCGCTGAGCGAAATATTTATTCACATCACGTAAAGTGGATATATTGTTGCGAGTTCTGAAGAGACCATGCTCGTCTTCGCTCACTAGTTGTTTCGGGTTGGGTGTATGAGTGTGTATGTATGCTCAGTGATGTGCTCCTGACAAGAACTTTCACTTGTACGAGCAGCTGGATGTGCGATTCGGAGGACAATGCAATCCAGAAATTCAACTGGTTGATGAGGAGCAACCGGCAGTTGACTGCAGGTGAATCGTAATGCCCCCGGGTAGGGTTGAGGAGGACTATAGGGCTGGAGCTACACTAGTAATCAATAGAAGGTGCAATTAAGTATTGATAAATAAACATTTTTTTCAGTAGTTGCCTTGTCACGATGATGGATGTTTCTAATGGCATAAACACTACGAGACTGGAATGTTTTTGTCATTTTGAAAAGCACTCCATTGCAATGATGAAATACAACCCTTTATTCCGCGCGGCGAATGGTGTGAGATGATTGAAGCCACGGTGTTCCCGCAGGCGAATGACATGACTATGGATTGTCACTTAGGTGAGATTTGGAGTCGTGTCCTCATATGTTATCGACTCGGGTATCAATTACGAGCAGAAAAGTAGGGTGGACTCCACAATAAAGTGATAAACTTTGCTATCTCACGTCACTCGCCGCGCAGAATAAAGGGGACAGTCGAGAGGAATTCGTGGAATCTATGTTCTGCGTGAAAACTCAGTGCTCAGTTTTTTTTTGTGTGTACATCTATGATTCGCTACGTTGACGTTCTACATTATATTATGAAATGATCTCTATCTCTTCTTCCATATTTATTTTCCTTTGCAGAGCATCATAATAGTCCACAAAGTTAGACACTCGCTGTTTATTTTACTGTAATTGGTTTCAAAGTATGGTATAATAAGAGGAAATCCATTTGCATGACATTTGATATGACATTGGAGACACAATTCATTTACCATTCATATTTATATCATAATACTAGAATTAATTCCTTCTGAGTAGTTCAGATCTATCCACAACCGAAATATAGTCATTTCCATTTCCAACACAAACAATCCATAAATATAATTATTATTATTATTTTAGTTCACATGCGCAACAAAATCGGAATAATATACCTGATCCTGAATTTATAAGGAAAACTAGTTGACCCGGCAAACGTTGTGGATATTTTAGCTGTTAAATAAAAAAATAACTAATGTATTGTAAAATTTTTAACTATAAAAGATATCGGGCAGATACGTGAAGATTCTACCGTGTACTGCAATGGATAGTGGAAACATGGTCTTTCCGCACCCGAGTTGATGACGGTCCATTCTTTGATGATTAAGTTTTTTTTTAATAAAATGTATTTTATTATCGTAACTGACATCAATGTCGATTGTCAAGTGAAAATAGTACTATACTTTTGAAAAAATAAAATAAAGATAATCAATAATAATTAATCAATATTAATTGTGCTGTCCAGTTAGTAGAAAATACGCGCTGCCGTTTTCAATATGAATGGATGATTTATAAGTGTTAGGTCCCGTTTACGAATTGGAAAACCAAAGATACACCAGACAACTTCATTGGAGCTGATGTACCATCCAATTTGGTAGCGCATTATTTCGTCGTTGTGATTCAATCGAGGAGTATTCACATCGGTATTCTGAATTCGGAATACATCCATATTGTTTCCTTTTCTCATGGACTTGCAAATGTAATTATTACTCTTCACCGAAATGCAAAGCTTGACATTAATCTGAGCACTGGATGTTTGCTTAGCTGAGGCGAATATGGTCCTACCCAACGATTCCTGATGTCAATGTCTGCGCTGTTGGTATTTGTGAATGATCTTCCATCATTATCAAAGTTTCATCGTTGATATATCGGATATCATCCTACGCTTTTGATCGTGTCGTTGATGAATTCTTTTTGGAAAACGCTTTGTACATTTTCCATCTACAAAGCAAGATAATAAAAGTTTTAAATGAACACGTGGGCCATGTTTGTGGTAACAATATTGAACAGTCATCCATATTCCTAAATCCGATTGCTTTGGACCCCGATCGGATCTCACGATTCGATTGAAATCGGAGCAATTCTCGATCAGATTAACAGACACGAAAGTAATTTTAAATTGATAAAATTCGAAAGAAAATCATTACTCGATGTTGTTTGAATACTTAGAAGACAGTCATAACTCAACTTTTTTTTTCTATAAATGTCCTTGAATTTCCGCCCAAATTGTTCGTAATAAAAATCATTATTAGCGGCAATTTGGGTTCAATATTTTCCCCCACTTGCAGAGAATCAATCAAACGAATTATTCGGAATTGTTTATACAAAAATACAAATATCGCAATCAAAAATAGAAGATAGGAATGAAGTTGGTTTTATAAGGTTATACGAATAGTTTTCAAGTTAAATTTATGCAAAAATACAAAACATAAATTATTCATAAAATACAGTAATCAGTATTCTAGTAGTATCATATATAGTTTACGACCTATTCGCACACCTGCCAAGTTTTTTGGGTATAATTTCATTAAAATAGGTCGAGCCGTTTCGGAGGAGTTCGTCCACGAACATTGCGACACGAGATTTTTATATATATACAGTACGGTGCCAATGAAAATGGTTATCTCTAATTTCAAAAAGTTACCTAATAAAAAATGTTCACCACCTCAAAAAAACACCCTATGGCGAATTTCAGCTTAATCGGACTTAAGGGAGAGTTGCGCAAAGCGGTCAAAGTTTGAGTTTTTAGAAAATCGAAAAATCACCCAAGGGGAAGTAAAGAAAATCGGGGTTCTCGAAAAAAAAATTTATGCCAAATGTCTTAAAATTGTATGAAACGTCGAGATCTAGTGTCATCCCGAAAAATTTGTTTTTGTCAAAAATCGGCATTCTGGGACTTAGGTTTTTTTCGGAGTACGAAACGGAAAACATGGTTTTGGGTGCCATTTTGCAAATTACATTTACAGCCGAGATTTACAGTTATCTCGAAATTTTTTTTGTCGAAAAAAATATTTTTTTGGCACTTCGCCTGAAAAATCTATTTTTGACAATTTTTTTTATATAACTGTAAATCCCGACGTGTCATGCAATTTTAAGACATTTGGAACCATTTTTTTTTAAACCCTGATTTCCGGTGATTTTTCGGTTTTCAAAAAACTCAAATTTTAACGTTTGTGACACTAGTAAATGAAGCCCGAATGAGCTAATATTTTGCATAGGGTATATTATCGTGCAAATCAACATTTCGTAGCATGTTCCGAATGAAAAATCGAGAGAACTATTTTTATTGGCACCCAAAACCATACTTTTCGTTTCGTACTCAGAAAAAAAAAGTCCCAGAATGCCGATTTTTGACAAAAACAAATTTTACGATATGACACTACATCTCGACGTTTCATACAATTTTAAGACATTTGGCATAAATTTGTTTTTTCGAGAACCCCGATTTTCTTTACTTCTTGACGTTTCGTGCAGTTTTAAGATATTTGGCATAAAAAAAATCGAAAACTCTGATTTCCTTTACTCCCTCCTTGGGTGATTTCGATTTCGATTTTCTAAAAACTCAAATTTGACCGCTTTGCGCCACTCTCCCTTAAGTCCGATTAAGCTGAAATTCGCCATAGGGTGTTTTTTCGAGGTGGTGAAAATTTTGTATAGGGTAACTTTTTGAAATTTTAGGGTCGATTTTTTCCATACATTCATTGGTACCCTAATGTATATGTATATGTATGGATGAAAGGAAATAAAACGAAAACGTGTCTTATATGTAGCTAGAGATGTTAGAGAACTTCTAAAATCCTTGAAGCGGATCGAGTGGCAACTTCTCACTCTAAAAAAACTTGCAAATTCTTAAAGACTTGAAGAAAAATCCCTCCTTCCAACAGACCGTTTATATTTCTTTAGAAATTCCGTCAAAAATCGTCTCGAGTATTACTGAAAAGCACAGAGAAAAAGAAAAGGAAAATACGTATTTGTTCGTGATGATTTAAAATATACGTCACCTTTTCCCCAATGCTTGCTGCTATATAAATTCTCTTCTTATTATACACGAATCCTATAATATAGTGATTGTACCTTCTACCAATTAAATTGTGGGTCCGCTTCGTGTTGCTGGTGAAGAGTCAACCCTGAGGTAACCATAACCTCCGAGCTGGCCGCTACTTACAGCCAGGGTTGCCAACTATAATATAAAAAAATCAGGAAGAATGAAAATAAAAATCAGGATAAATCAGGATAGCTCATATTTGGTTGTCCGAAAAGTTAATGTCGATTTTTGGGAACACAAAAACATCATTTTTAATTATAGCATTATGTGTTATTAATTATTAATTTTATATCCAAAGTTCTGTTTCACAATCTTTCGCACAGCTTAAATATTCTATCCTCCCAGAACATGTTTGCTTCCTCGTCGAAAATTGCTGCGAGCCATACATGTGAGAAACAGGTTGCTTGGTAGTACCTGGTAGTACAGAATCCTTTCCAAATCCTGCCAGAAACAGAGTATATCTTCCTTCAGGCGAAGACCGGACCGTAAAAGAATGAATAAGCGAAGTATAAATTCTCGCATAAGCGGAAATGCTAGTGTTTCGCCTGAACTTTTGATCGTTTATATTTTTTTCCGAAAAACCTACAGCATCACTACAATTGACTGCCGAGAAATCAATATTCAAATTTTTACTGAATTCATCACCATGCTTTGGAATGAATCTTTACTCAACAATTGAGGAAAGCATATCATTAAAATTGATTCTACTTTGAATCAGTAGAGCAAATTAAATATAAAAAAAATTACATATAAGACAATCTGGTTTCATAATATTTTCTAGCACTGTTTAGGAAAGCCACGAAACAATTGAGGGTAGAAATAAAAACACTTTAGTACAGCTTTGCGTCTAAAGAATTTAACTTAATGTAGGATATATACATGTGCGATTCGGAGAACTATCATGACAGGCTATCATTTGGCATGGAAACCAGTATACTTATTACTAACTAGCTGTCTCGGCATTTGTATGGCAGCTCCCCCTTAGAGAAGGGGGAGGGGTCTCAAACTATCACGAAAACCTTCCCCGGCCCCAAAAACCTCTATATATATATATATATATATATATATATATATATATATATATATATATATATATATATATATATATATATATATATATATATATATATATATATATATATATATATATATATATATATATATATATAGATAATGTAAAGAGTACAAAAATCAGGAAAGATCATTTCAGAAAAATCAGGATAAATCGAGTGTTCGTCAGGATATCAGGGAGCATGCTAAAAAGTCTGGGAAATCCTGAAAAATCAGGAAGGTTGGCATCTTTGCTTACAGCATGAAACGAGTAGGTCGTTTGAAATAGAACGAATGAAAAAAATGGACATTATTGAACCATGCGATTCAGATTACGCAAGTCCTTTGCTTCCTGTAAAAAAAATGAAACGGAAAATTTCGAGTATGCCTTGACTCAAGGAGAGTGAATGAAGTAACGAAAAATGACGCATATCCTATGTCGAATTTGCATGAAGTATTGCACAGAATCGAGCAGGTAAAATACTTTAGTGTGATAAATCTGAAAGAAGCTTATTGGCAAATTCCACTTTCTGAACCTTCGAGAAAGTATACAGCTTTCAGAACTAAAAATGGACTGTACAGGTTCAAAGTAATGCCGTTCGGTCTAAAAGGTGCACCGTTCACAATGTCAAAGCTGATGAACATGGTAATAGGTACAGAGCTGCAACCAAATGTGTGGGTGTATCTAGACGACATTATTATTGCCACAAAATCGTTGAATCAACATTATGATTTAATTAAGAAGGCAGCAAACAAACTTAAAGCAGCTAACCTGACGATATGTTTAAGTAAATCCCGATTTTGTAAAAAAAAAGCGTGAAATATCTAGGCTATGTGGTATCTGAAAAAGGTATTTCGGTAGACATGGAGAAAGTAAAACCGATTTTAGATTACCAAACACCGAAAACCGTTAAAGATATTAGGCGACTACTTGGTTTAGCGATTTTTTACCAAAAGTTCATTAATAATTATAGTGACATAACGACATCGATATCCGATTTACTGAAAAAGGATAAACATAAATTTTCTTGGACTACAGAAGCCGATACAGCTTTGGGGAAATTGAAGGAAGCCTTAATTAGTCCACCAATTTTAGCAAATCCTGATTTCAATAAAGAGTTTACTATTGAATCGGATCTTACTGTTGGAGCAGTGTTAACTCAAATACAGGATAACAAAAAAAGAGTTATCGTTTATTTCAGCAAGAAACTAAATTCTACTCGCAGAGAATACGCGGCGGTAGAAAAGAAATGTCTTGCGGTTATGGGCTATTGAAGTTTTTCGAGATTATATTGAAGGAGCCCATTTTCAAGTAATAACAGATGCTCGAAGTCTAGTTTGGCTTTCGCGAGTAAGTGCTGAAAAAGGATCAGCGAAATTATGTAGGTGGGCGTTGAAGTTACAACAATTCGACTTTAGCATTGCATATAGAGAGGGTCGCGATAACATTACCGCGGATTGCCTTTCAAGGTCAATCAACGCTGTACAGGCAAAATGGAAAGATATTGACTACAAATTGATGGTCACGAAAATTAAGAATAATCCGGAAAAATACCGGGATTTCAAGGTAGTGGATAATACAGTTTATAAGCTCGTTAATGACCAATCAAAAATGACGGATAAACGATTCGAATGGAAATTAATTCCGAACAAGGAAGAAAGGTTAGCCATAATACGAGAAACGCACAATGAAGCACATTTAAGCTTCGAGAAAACCCTTAGCAAAATCAAAGAGAAATTCTATTGGCCACTCATTATAGTGAGATCAAACAATATTGCGCCGGTTGCATAATATGCAAAAAATCAAAATCTGATAATATTAACCATGTTCCTCCCATGGGCAAACAGAAACTTGCCACTCAACCCTGGCAAATAATCTTTATTGATTATGTTGGACCTTTTCCTAGAGCGAAAAAAACTGGCAACACTTGTTTGTTGGTGATTACCGATATTTTTACAAAATTTGTAATCATTCAACCGTTGAAGGAAGCAAAAGCAAAACTATTAGCTTTCTTCATGGAAAACATGGTATTTTTATTATTCGGTGTGCCTGAAATAGTCCAATCCGACAATGGAGTTCAGTTCACTTCCAAGAAATCTGAACAATTGCTGCAAAAGTATGGGGTGACACATTGGCTTACTCCAGTTTATTTTCCTCAGGTGATTAACATCGAGCGAACCAACCGGGTAATTACATTGGCAATTCGAGCCCCGATAAAGGAGAGCCAAGATCAATGGGACACTGATATATACAAAATAGCAAATGCAATTAATAATGCTTCACACGCATCAAGTGGTTTTACTCCATATTTCATTAATTTTGGAAGAAACCAAATAAGCTCAGGAACGGAATATCAAAGATTGAGAGACACGACTAGTGGACTGGCACAAAATGAAAAAGAACATGGTGAAAAAATGGTAAAAATATATGAACAAGTTCAGAAAACCTGAAAATTACATACGACAAATACTCAAGGTATTATAATTTAAGATCTGATAAACTGTTTCAATTTGAAGAAAGGCAAAAAGTTTCACGGAAAAATCATATTCTTTCGGACAAAGCGAAGGGTATAAATGCGAAACTCGCACCAAAATTCGTTGAAGCAATAGTGAAAAAAAAGTGGGAGATTTTTGCTATTTATTGTCAGATTTGAATGGAAAAACGATTGGATTGTACCACGTTTCACAACTTAAAAAAATTTAAAAAGACGACTTCAAGCTATGTATACAAACTAAATTAAGGGTGGCAACTTAATAAGAAAACACGCAAAGACGTTAATGATGAAAAACAAGAAGCTATGTATAAAAACAACAACATTAAGCATAACAGTTTAATAAAAAAAATACGCGAAGACGGAAAATGAGGATATCTAGAGAGCTATGTACAGAAACTAAATCAGGAGAAAAAAAAATGATGTAAAAACACGTTCAGACGGTTATATAAGAACTCACCAAGCTGGTCACTTTTTGGTAAAAATCCATGTTAGAATGGCATCTTCTTCGTCAAAAAAAAAATGTATTATAGTTGAAAAATCTAAAAAAAAACAACAGTTAGTAAAACAGATTTAAAAAAATACTTACCAAAGTGATACTGATTAAATTCCGTAGGTTGTTTTGTTTTATGCCATCGGTGGAACCCAGCTAAATGATATGCCAAAGGAGAGAATACTATTATTAGGAATAATACATACAAATAATACAGTACAGAAACAAAAAAATCATCACAATAGAAAACATAAAGTCATTGACCAGAGGTCAAAGACCTGAGACTATGGAATATATAGAACAAACGAGAGAATATATTTGGACAATAAAACTCAGGATAGGAGACGAATATTAGAACGAAAATTAATTTATAGATTAAAACTGAAATTAGTATTTACGTTTTCGCATTACAGCATCACTTTGTACTGGAAAAACACTACAATTCGAATAATTTTTAAGCTACTATAACTAAGTAGCTGCACTCCATCGATTTCAAAACACAACTACAACAGCCCAACAATAGTATCCGAGAGTATTGTGTGAGAGAGTATAATTTCCGAAGTTGATAGAAATGTGGTTCATTTTCCATATGTTCCTATGGAGTGTGATTTGGGATGCGCGTAGGCGTTTTGGCTGCGTGCAATTGAGAAAAATTGGGTCTCAGTGCACTGGCAGTATATGCTCTGTCAGCATCAAATGGTGTTTGTTTTCCAATACATATATTGGAGTTAGTACATAGGGTAAATTTATCTTTTTCTGCGAAGGAAAGGCATAGTATTTTTCCGAGATTATTTTCGGAAATATGAATTGGGGTAAAGTTGTTCCAATTGACTAATTGGAGGTTTTATTCGGTAATTATACTCCAATTCGTAAATTGGAGGTGATTTGGTCGATTTTATACTTTTGAGCACACTCGAGGATACTATGAAATTTCACCTATACAATTCCCATAAACAACAGATATTTTAAATAAGGTGCGTACCTATGTGAATCCAAATAGAATTTCCGCTCCAACTATCTGGACCAATCCTGTGTGGTTCCAGATTTGAAAATGTAATACGTTGAATTTAATAAAGTTTGAATAATCAGAAACTGCTGCTCTAGAAACTCCACAATAGTAGAATTGATAATTTGATTTATTGAATCTGAAGGGAAATCCATTCCTAGTAATGAAGAATATATAATTTTTCTTTGTGATTTTTATTTCCAGCCGAGGAATGGAGCTCTTTGGAGGCTGATTCCCATTTCAACATCTTCGTTAGATTTCTCGTCGTGAACAGCCAACATTTTAAACTGAAAAAACCTAGCTGCACCAAGGACTAATTTTCAAACTTTCCGTTTCAACTCCGGCTGATCTACAAAGCATCCCCTCTTCCCACCATCAAAGCAGCACCGAGGAAAGACTAATTATGACATGCCGGAGAAGGTCAACGGAGAAAGAAAAAAAAACAACAAACTCGCCTAGAACCCCCCCCCCTGCAGTACGAGACGAAAAGCGATTAACAAAAGTTTTATCTCGCCCGTTGCCACCCTGTGTTTTCCGCCGAGTTTATTTCTTTCAATAGCTACCTCGTCTGATTTATCGATGGTAGTTAATTAGAATTTATTCATCAGCATTTTAACTCCCGCCACCAGCCGTCGGTTGTTAACCTGGGAGAGGGGTTGGGGGTTGGAAAAAAGCAAATTAACTCGTTTGTGGGTTAACGTTCGAGTTGTTTTTCTTTCGCACCGCTCCCTGAGTTCGTACGAATCCGTTGATTGTAGGAGATGTGCAGGATAATGAAGGTGGGGAATTGTTGGGTGGGTACATTGTCGGAGTTTTTGTTTGGGGTCAAAAAGTTTTTCCTAGGGAAATTTAATTAACATTGTTTGAATGAAGCTGTGGTTGCATCTGATGCCGGTTATGCTCAATGCGGACCAAATCAACAAACGTTCGCGTATTTGTAGATCTTTTCGTAAACTTCGAAGCCAGGTTCCTAGTAGCCCAGTGGTTAACCGACTCCGAATGCCATTCGTGGAAGGCCGTCCAACTTTGGATAAATTACTTATTTCTTCATAATTTCAAATGTCGATCGTGCGTAACTGGCGGGGGAGGTGTGGTGGCCCCTAAAGAGTTGCGACTTAATAAGATGTGAAATTAACTGTAAGTCCCGCTTCCCGTCGGCGCTGGCGCTGCCGTGGGTAAATAGCAGAAGGTTTCTCTCTTTATGTTTGTAAAGGATTATGAGCGTATCATCCCCGTGGCAGCAGATGCGAAATTCAATAAGCGAACTGTTTGGGAAATTTCAGTATTCCGTTCGTCTCACTTTCTGGGTTCCATTGTGCCACCTCCCTCGTGAGATCCAGGAGAAAAGGATTGGATCAAAATATGGGAGATGTTTTTTATTTCGATGCAGAGCACGATTTCATTTTGATTTCGGTATTGACACAGTCTAGCTGTATAGATTGCGGTGGGATTTATCCCGAAAGATTGAGACGATCGGAAAGATAGAGTTTTAGCTAGATGTGGAAAAAAATGGGTTATTGGCGAAGAGGGGTTTAATAAGTTTCACAGTCAATAAACGAGTTCTCGGTATTCAAATATATCTCGGATGTGCTGCAAGAAAACATGTTTTGTTTTAGTGTTTGAGAGCCTTCGTTACACCGGATACCAGAGACTTGCATTCTTACTCAAGTTCTTGAAATCATGAACTCACCCTCTCTAATTATTCATTTTCTCATTTTCATGTCTCCTCCTGTGCTTATCTTACAATTTACTGCTAATATCATCAGCTGCTCGACGAGAAGCTTTCTTCTCTAATTTGGAAGCAATTTATCATATCCCGGTGTTTCTGAGTGAAACAATCAGGTAAACTCCACTTCCATAATGCGGCAGCTGAATGGCGAGAAACGGTACAAAAGTCGGAGGCATGATTGGAGCGAGCAAAGTTTCATCATTACCCGTTCCTTCTCGCATTGCCCGGCATATTTTTTTTTGTTCTCTCGAACGGCAAAAAAAAAATCTCAAGAGCCGGAAGTAATACAAGAGCAACCGGCTTGAATCCGATTTTATTCGGAAGCCTTCGTTTTCACACCCCTCGCCGTGTACGTGTTTTGTGGGTGATGAAAAATGAGACGGAAGTGGAGAACCAAACAACAACAAAACTCGAAAACGAGCCGTTGAAAAAAAAATCAGTTTGTCTGTCCGACTGCTTGCAGTGAGGATACCGATAAAAGTTTCAAGAAGTTTTTCCCTTCAACTTTCTTGTTTTTTTAATGATCGTAGCACCGATGGTGGCGGCTGAAATCAGTTTTCGAGTGTTTCCTTCGAAATTGCTTAGGTGTCTGCCATGCTTTCGACATCTTGCAGTCATGTTTGCTGGGGGAAGTTACTTCTGGTCGGGAGGGTTGAAGTTTTTAATAAATGCACCTCTCGGGTCAAATTTTGCGCCGTTCGCGGAATTGCTATTGCGGGATGTAATGAAATTTTTAAGCGAGTAGTCATATTTGCTTGTAAGGCTTGATATCGATTCTAGTAAACTTCAGATGTTCTCCTTCATTGTTTGTTAGCTACACTCGTTTTGCGATTTAAACGTTTCATGCTTTTTTCGTAATTGGTATTTTGCTTCGCTTTCAACCCCGAAAATCACGAAACCGTGAAAATCTGACATTATTGCCACCGATCCTTAAATACCCTCATTATTTCCGCTCCTTCCAATTACAGTCACCTCAAAGCGAACGAATTGCAGAAGATTTCGCTACACAAAAAATGAAGAAAAAAGTATGAAAACATTCTCAGAGGAAGGAAGAAAAATACGATAAAACCATGACCTGGTGACAGTCTCGTATTTTGCCTTCCTTAACGAGTTTCCTCCGTCCCTTTCTGGTGTTTGTCCCCCTTTTGGCGGTATAAAATAACAATTTTGCCTTACCTCTCCAATTGGCGCTAATGACACCACACATAATGATTAGTAGGTATAATTACAGATTTTTCAAAGCCATTACAACATTGTTGATTCCATTTTCACAGGGGAATGTTTTGAATTTATGAAGAAATCGAACCCAGCACTTTGTCACTCTGAATCCAGCCGCTCGCGAGGAGAGACATTAGCGGGAAAAAATGAGCCACGAATTGGAAACGGAAATGCAAATGTGTCTGCTATTGCGGTAATGTCTGTTTAGTCTTCAGGGAACGACAGGAGAACCCTGAAAATGGGCCGTGGTGGCCGCGGGTTAGTGAAATCGTGTTTCTGGTTGGTTTATTGGGTCAACTGAATGAGAAAAGCAATTGAAATCTGAGCAAAGGATGTTGGGAAAAATTACGTAGAAAAATGTGAAAATGTTTACGGAGCACCAGCGTGAATAGTAAAACTTCGTCGTGGAATCCTCGAATTGCGAAACTGTGGATGGATAAATAAAAACGACGAAGACGAGCTAAGCTTGAGCAATGTTCAACTAACGACAAACTATTGGGGAATTCTCAGCGACATCTAGAATATAGGTTATTCTAATTAAGAATTCGAATTCGTATTGAGATGTTTTTTTTTTATTAATGGAATGCTTCATTTCACTTTTGCTCTAGAATTGATCACAATAAAGAGTTTCGGCGCCAACTCGTCACTGGTGTTGGCAACCTGTGTTGCCACAAGTACACATTTATCCGCAAAGGCACAGTTTGGTGCAGATTCTGTACAATTCAGGTTATAGACTTTTGGTCTAAAGTACGAATATGTACAGATTTTTTCAATATTAAATTTATAACACGTGAAGTTGCAGATGAGAAAGGGATTCGATTCGAAAGATTCGATATTTAAAATATGACTAATTTCATGTAAAAATCAATATTCAAATGTTAAGCTGAAAGCTAATTGGCTATTATAAGTACAATGGAGTTAAAATCGTGATTTTTTAAGTTTCCTACTGAAGGGTAATTGAGAATTGTTTAAAACGTTATTGCAGCGAAACTAAAAAAGATAGGAGTTGAGTGTCAAATAACAAGTTGTGCAGCGGTTAGAGAGCTTTTTGATTGCTAGAAACAATCAAGTTTTTTATGATTTTTTGAGATTGAGTCAATAATAGTACCTTAAAACCACTAACTTTTAGGTTTTTTACTTCCGAAATGTTGTTTCAATCCACTAATTTAAATTTTTCACAGCTGTATCCTCTATTAAATGTCCTAATCTTCCAAATGGAAGCGACATAATTGTCCTACGAAGTGTACTTTTTGAAGTAGAGAGTTGAAGGCAAACAGAGTCAGGAACAAAAAATGTTCAATAACTCTGTCATTGTTGGATTTCGGCCATATGCGTAGAAAGAATTATTCCAACAAAAATGCTTCTGTATCATCTTCTGAAAGATTTCGAATGTATGTAATTTTTGTGAGAAAGGTGTTTTTGATTTTAAGGGGATAATTCAAAAATCAGATTCTTCTATATTCAAAACAACACAAAAAAATGCATATGAAACAATCAGAAATAAAATTTCAATTCGATTATACAGTACAGTTAAAACAAATTGGAGACTGTATATAATCAAGACCGTCCTGTATAACACGTAGCAATGAAATATTGCGAGAACTTCTAGGTTTTTACGATGGGGATTTGCAAGAACTGGAAAACGAATACCGCGCCCCAATACAGCCATTCCATGCCAAACCGATATAAGGGTTCTCAGATTTTCGTGAAAAGTGGTGGTTTTGTTCTCTATCGCAAAATATTGGACCCATATTTTTATATTTTCTTGTTAGGGTGATCAGTTTAATTTTAGGGTGGTCCGAAAATTCATTTTTTTCTCATTATTTCCAAAAATTATTTTTGATGTAGGACTACGTCTTACATTAAGGGTGCCAAATCAGAAAACAGGTCACGTTTTTATGAAATAAAGTAAACATTAATAACTGTTTTTGCTGCGATCGGATTTTAACGATTTACATACCAATCCAATCGGATATTCCCCAAGATTTGTTTAATATGCTATACATTACAATCCCATAGTTTTTATATGGTTTAAATTGATGAAAATTGGAAGCATTTCCATTCTCCCATTCCCCCATCCATTTGTTCTGTCCATTTTTGTGCTTTCCCGAACAAAGCGATAACGGGCAACCTATGCAGCTGCTAGAATAGAAGGGGGATAGCGAAACGAGGATATTTGCGAAGTAAACCCAGTTACTTAGTATTTTCTTAAAATACTACACTTGCAAAAATTTTGAATTTTTCGTAATTATTAATTGTATTTGTTTTTTATAGTTTTCATGGTCTCGGGACCAAGAGCGCTATATTTTTAAAATATTTTTTCTTGCAAGCTGAGGATTTTTTTAGGTAACATATCCAACAATCAGAGATGTGTTCATTTTCGTTTCTGAATTATGATTTTTCAAAGTTAACCGATGGTCTAAAAACCATTTTTCACATTTTCTCCAAAAATGGCGTTTTTCAAAAAATCGTAGCTTTTGTATTATCTAACCGATAACCGATTCTGATAATCGAATTATTGAATTGAAGTCAATGAGCTAGTCTTATTTGAAAAAATTTTAAACTTAAAGGAATTCTATTCGCATAGATTTCGTCTAGTCGCATAGGAATATCGAACGAAGACCAAAAACATGTTAACTTTAAAAAATCATAACTCAAAAACGAAAAAGAACACATATCTAATTTTTGAATATGTACTGTAAAAAATCCTCAGCTTGCAAGAAAAAATATAAAAAAATAGCGCTCTTGGTCCCGAGACTGTGAAAACTGTAAAAAACAAATACAAACAATAATTACGAAAACAAAATCCATTTTTTTTCGCAAGTGTAATATTTTTTCTAAAGAAGTCTAGCTAATTGGCTCCAATTTGATATATGGATCATCTGAATCAGTTCAGTAGTTCAAAAATTATGATTTTTTGAGAATAGGAAAAAGGGGAAGAAACTGATATTCCGAACTATTGGTTAACTTTGAACAATCATAACATATAGAAGAAAAAGAACACATCTCTGATTTTGAGATATTTTATTCAAACAATCTTTAGCTTTCAAGAAAAAAATATAAAAAAAAAATAAACCCTTGGCCCCGAAACCATGTAAGTTATAAAAAAACAAATATAATCAATATTTCCGAAAACAAAATACAAAATTTTTGCAAGTTTCCAAGAAAACTATCTAATTGACTTTAATTTGATATGTCGACCATCTAAATCGGCATAGTGGTTCAAAAGTTATGAATTTTTGGAAAAAGTCAATTTAGGAAAAATAGGTAAAAATATTTTTTTCAAATCACCTTAAAAGCGAATGGTCACCCCAACGAAAAAAAAACGGTTCTAATATTTTGCGATAAGGACCAAACTACCGCTTTTAGTGTATATCTGAGAACCACTATATTGTTAAATCACAGTAACAGGATACATACATTAGTAGGTAATAATCTGACGCCTGAAAAAAATTTACGATTTGTTTCCATTTTCAGTGCTTTGATACTTCTTTTTTAATACTACCTTAACATACTATGCCTAAATTCTCGGCAACTGTCGAACGTTTTCTGATAACAACAACATAGTTTATAAAAAAAAGGTTTTTCTATGCGACACGCGGAAAAAATTATGTAGGTGTAGTTTTTGCTCGTTAAATTGTCGAATTGCCCGAATTGCCCGAATTGCCGTTCAAACTTATAAACATTAGTCAGTGGTAAGTTTCTGATGCCGTTCACTTAGCTGATCCGCAAATTCTTCATTTCATTATGATTGGATTACTATTGCAATATATTTTATGAATCGCTCGGACACAGATCG